>NC_141758.1:33588710-33910377 GCF_982258835.1 Parasteatoda tepidariorum | reverse complement strand
AAAATGTGGCTTATTATCATTTTGTTTCAAACCCTTTAAATATATCTTTTATAGATAAATTTCATTAGTGTCATCTTTTTCATTTAATAAAAAGACAGTTAACCAGAGAACATCGAATTGGAGATGGGGGTAAAATATGGTTTGCATTTTTATTTTATTTTGACACAAAAAGACATTTCTTTCTAATTTTTTTTCAGATGAACTTTTATTTTTAAGTGCTTATGACGTTACGAATAATTCGAAAGAGAAACCTAATATATAAAAATTGGAATTTTTTAAAAAAATATTTAAAATTTTAAAATTTAAGCTAACTTTTAATGATTCCTAACCACGATTTTTCAAAATTCACTTGTGTGCATGGGCACCCATAGGGAAGGGGCCTGCCCCCCCCCCCTAGAAAATATATGCTTAATGAAATATATGCGTATTTGATTAATCATGTATAATTAGAAGTGAAATTAATTTAAATTAATTAGTTATTCAACTAATTAAGTTAAAAATATTTAAATAGATAAAAATTCCATTCGTTAATTTTTTAATTCATTAAGCTATTTGTCGTTTTCTTTCTTGAGCTCCCCTCCCCTAAATTCAAACATATGGGCGGCCCTGCTTGTGTGAATACTAAGCGTCCCCACTTGTTTAGTACGGAAGGAATGGAAGGAGGAGGATGATAGTGCATTGCAGTTTATAATACAATACGATAAGATCATATATGTTTTAAATGTTATTTTCAAAGGATTAGACAAGTGTATATGCATTATGTATGTAGTATATAAACCTATACGTTCTTTAAGAACTTATACATTCAGAAAGAAAAAAAATAATAATAAATAAATAAATAAAATAAACAAAACTAAAATTAATATTTTGAAAAGTAATCTGTAGCTTTAAAAACAGAATTCTGAATAATTTTGGAATTGAAATCGCCACACCCAAACTAGAAAAGATCAAGTACTTGTATAACTGCAACAAAAAAATATGTTCGCTGGTGTTATCTGCATTAAAGAACTAAAATAATGTAATTTTTTATAAACGAATCTTGTTCGTTCGATATAACTTGCGTAATATCATAACTGATGGACACTTTACAAGCTTCAAAGAATTCAATCTTACCGCGTTCATTGCAAACAGAATGCAGGTAGTTAAACTATTATCATTGTAAAATGGAAAACTGAAAGATTGAATTTTCAAAGTAGAATTTTCTTCTCTTAACAACCATTTTTAGCAAAATTTTACAATAAGTTTAATAAAGTTATTTTAATGAACACGTGTGTAATTATCATCAAAAAACATATTTTCTGCAAAAAATAGTTGGATGATAATCACCTGCGCTAAGCACTCGCCACTAAGTCAAATTCGATAAAATAGTAAATTTGAGGAATAAAATTGTGTTTTGGCTGATGATTTTTTTCCACTGGAAAGAAAAAATATATATTTATTCTCGATTCTCAAATATTCTTCAAAATGAATTTTTCAAAGCAAATCAGAATTTTTTTTCTTCCTATTACAGTAATTTTCAGTATAACCAATTAGAATTGAGCCCAAATAATATAAACCTGAAACAAACTGTCGTAAAATACAGATTAAACCCCGTTAAATAATTCCATGGGAAGAAAATTATTCATAAAAAATTGTTAATTGTTGCATTGGGTGAAGACTTTCGAAAATTGGAGAAAACTTTTGATATTTAGCTAATTTACTTGCTAATAATTTGAAATCCTTAGTGCAGGACCTGGATATAATATACACCTTGGTACCAATTATAGACACAAACCAATTATAGAGAATTTTTTCGTAACGCGATATAGCGTGATAGGTAAGGAAAGCGTTTAAAAATTCTTTCTCTTTTATTATGCACTAACATATCATTTTGTTTTTCAGTTGGAAATAAATGGCTCCACGAATTTGAGAACGAATTCAGAAGACCATGTAGCTTAGATTCTACGAAATAAATTATTTATTGTTAACAAGAACTTTTCTTATATTTCAGCATATAACTATTGTATTTTATCATATAAACTAAAGTACACATTTATGAGTGAAAAACACTGCTGTTTTAAAATACTTTTCCTTAGTTAGACGTGTATCCATCAAGATTTCTATTTTATTTATTTATATTAATGAATTGTAACACAGTAAAGATGTTTCAAATATTTGTTTCATTTTCAAGAACATTTCATAATAAAACTTTTTTCTTCTTCCACTTTTTGAATTGACTCTTCTAATTAAAAATAGCATATAAAAATAGTAGAAAAAATAATGCAATAACCAATATTAAATCATTAATACTCAAAACGCTATTCATCATAAGTTATATTGATTTGATTTTATAACAGTCGTTGAACAGCAGACCCAATTTTGGGTTTACGAATACTAATGTTCATTTAATGCCTTGTAATTTTGAACCCAATCCAGAAGACAATGTAAATCCTGGATCAAGTATTGAGAGAAATTTGCCTTCGTGGAGGTTTTTTTGATGGAACTAACCCTCATTTACGTTACATGGTGAGGAAAACCTCACACGGTTAACCTGATGGCAAGAGAACTCGAACCCATGATCCATCTACCGCTGAAGATATTTTTTACGTCAGCACTGTGGTCGGTGCAACCAGCTGTCGCTGGCATTCGAACCCGATTCTCCTCATTGGAAGGCACACGCTCTATCCCCTGAGCCATCACGTCTCAAATTATATTGATTAATATAGATGTCATGGCCTATATTAGAGTAAGGGAATCCAGCCTGAAAACTTTTCCTTCTATTGTTTAAAAACTTGCGATCTGAAATGGCCAGGTGGTTCGACAATACAATACGAACTACTTCGGAGTTTCACATTGTCCTTCACTTGCACGATTGCACCGTTTCGTAATTCCACACTGTCCTTCCACATTGTCCTCCGTATACTGTTTCAGAGTATTACATTGCATGAACTCATTCTTCTGGGTTCCACATTGTACTTCACTTTATTAATACTAAAGTATATATAAAAAACGCGTTTAAATATTAATCTAACATCGATTTTAGAATATCTTGTAATATCATGCATATCTCTTTAGGTATTTGGAATTTTTGAAAGCTTTTGCAAGAAACGATTTTAGACAAGTCAAACAGTCAGAAAAAAGCGAAGGGAAAGTAGCTGCATTACCTTAAAAACTTTAAAAAAAAATATAATAATAGTTTCATTTTTTTTTTAAACTTTCTGACTTTAAACCTATTAACCAATTGTAATATAAGGTTAATCAGTTGGAATATCATAGCTGGCATTCTCAATTTTTTCATAGATTATTACAATTGAAAAATATATGACGTTTTTGTTAAAAATTTAATACTTAAGTGCTAAAAAACTTTCTCCTATTTATCGTATCGCTTCGTAATGATCTTTCATAACCCCTCTTCTCAGTGAGTAAATATATTTTATGAACTAAATTAACTCAACGAAAGCAGCTCAAATTAAAAAAAAAAAAGAATATTGAAAAATGTATTCATTCAATCAAATCGTTGTGCAGTTAAAAAAAGAAAAGAAAAATGCAATGTAAAGAGAAGCAAAAAAAGAAATAAAAATTTCGCCTAGTACGTCTTACAATAAAATAAAAAAAAGATGTATTGATTATAATAATTTTATATAATCATTAATTTATGGATAAATTGTTTCCTTGCAAGTTTGTATTCGCTAAGATAGTTTTAAGAGTATAAATTTCGATTTCAGAAAGAATAAAATGCAATAATCGGGTAGACGGATCATAGGTTAGAGGCCCCTTGCCGTCGGGCTAACCGTAGGAGGTTCTCGTGGTCGTCCTCTCCATGTAACGCAAATGCGAGTTAGATCCAGAGATGCCAACTGCTCCGGACACGCCAAAATAATCAAAAAAGCGGTAAAAAACTACAAAGTAAATTTTGCAAATATTTGACTATTCTTACTTGCTTTTTAGAAGGTGTAGCATGTCAAGACTACTAATACTATAAAGTGGTGAATTATATAAACCTACGAATCATTTAGAAATAGTGGTGGATAAAAATCTACTAAATTGAATTTATTAAACCGAGAATCACAATTGATAAACTACCACTTTAAAATACATATTTGCTGTCCGGAGCAAGTTGGCATCTCTGTACTACAGAGATGCCTACAGTGTAGATCCCTCAAATAGTCCTCCACGAAGGCAAATTTCTCCCAGAGTTCCCTTGTTTTCTGGATTGGGTTCAAAATTACAAAACTACGGAGTTAAACATAAGTAGTCGTAAACCCAAAAATTGGGTCGGCTGTTCAACGACAGTTATTAAATAAAAAAAAAACTAGACTACCAAAGCGAACTTACTACTACTTCGTGTCAGCTTGGAGAAAATATTTTTGCTTATTAAAAAAAAAAAAAATCCAAACGTTTGCAAAATTGTTATCGAGAGTGATAGCCATGAATTGATTATAGCAACTAACTTGCTAAGATGGAATATTTCCAGCCTTTCCTTTATAAAACCTGACGTTTTAGATCCCAGCGATTAAAGTGGTAATAGAATTCTAATTACAATAAGCCAAATGTTTTAACATCGCCAGCAAATTTATCATTCCACTATACCAGCGAATCTTTAAGCATGTTTAAATTATTTATAAGTATGTTAGGAGATTAAAATCATTTAAAATCAAATACATAAAACCAAAACTCAAATGCTGCCACTTTAGCCATTCGATATAAACCTCATAGAAGAAGCTTATTTTGCTTGTTTATTATTATCAAAGTGTTACATAATGTATACTTTTAAGTTAAAATATAGAAGATTTTTTATCTGTAGCTACAAATTAAAAAATCTGAGATATTAAGTGAAGAAAAGTACAAAGAGAAAGAAACAACATAGAAATATGACTTGTTTTTATTAAATTTAAATAAAAAATAAAAACATGTTCAAAACCAAAATTTAAAACATTTGATAAAACTTCAATCAATAACAATTAAATTATATCATAAAATATTTAAAACGAGAAATATACACAAGTTGATATGTTATTTTCTAGACATTCTGATAATACATGCTAGAAAAAAAATTATAATACACAGCTGCATGGATATATATATATATATATATATATATATATATATATATATATATATATATATATATATATATATATATATATATATATATATATATATATATATATATATATATATATATATATATATATATAAAGGACCAGTTTGATTAAAACAATTCTTAGAACTTATTTTAAATTTAATTAAAACTTATAAAACAAGATGAAAAAGCTAGTTTGAAAACTACTGGTTTTAAATTCGACTCTTCACTAATTTCAAAAATTTAATACAACACAATTGCAATTACATGCGAATAATTCACTCAATCTTATTAAATTTAAACTAAACCATTATAACCTTTGCAAAATGTCAAGAACATTAAATTTTATCATAATAACAATCATAATAACAATAAAAAATTATGATAAATAATATCACATGACACCAGAAACAGCTATACAGAGCAAATTCTGTCATGTATTCAAGGTGACAATTTGAAACACATGTCTAAACTAAGTCTGATGCAAAAACAAAAGAAAATTTGCCCATTGAAGCTGCAAGGGCCTAATATCTAGTAAGATCCAATGACAAAATTTATTAAAAATAATTCATATCCAAGTATAAAATTTATGTTTTTAAATTCGATTTGTCATAAATGTTTAATGAATATATCAATTGAAACATATATTTTATTTTTGTTACAGTAAATTGCACTTGTGTTTCAGACAAATAAAATTTCAAAAAATAAATTCTATTTTTTTTTAAGCTGACAGAAATAATATTTATAAGTAAAAAAGAAAAAAAAATATTATCTCTAATTTCAACCTGTTAATACATTTAGAAATTTTATTATTTACTCTAAATTCGCGTTAAACTATTCATTCAAAATCTAAAACAAATAAGTTCACTATTTGTGTCATGCAGAAAGTTAAAAATTATTAACATTAACATCTTAACATAGCTCACTTAACTGCCTTTGCTGTTAAGTTCATTCTTTGAAATCTCTTAATTCTTGTAATCTTCAATGAAATACGATGCTAAAAAATTAACTAGCAATTATTAAATAGTTAAAAAGTAATTATTTGTGAATTGAATACAGTACCCCAGAATGACAGCAGATGGCTCTAGTTGTCTAACAGTTATTGAGTGAATAACTAGTTTCAGATGGAAGATGATTAAAATTCATCAAAAGGGCCAGATGTCTAAAAAAAATGATATGGGAAAGAGAGCAGTTATTCGTTTCAGATGAGAAAAAAAAACCAAGCAAGTTGAATGAGGATGTCATTTTCAGCACGATAATGCACTTTCAAAACTCAAAGATTACTGCAAAATCTCAACTAGGAAGTCTATATATAAGCCCCCATTCAGCCAAGATTTGACACTCAATGAGTATTTTGTGAATTTGAAATTGAAAGAAAGTTCATTTTGAACAAATAAGGTAACTCTTCATTCAATGTTGTGAAAACAGCTGTTGAGAACTGAATCACTTAGCAGAGATGCTATCTCTACCAATATGGGTTTAACAAGTTGGTCTTGCGTCCCAATAAATAATTGACCATAAATAAATGACAGGCAAGTATGCCATGTCTCCTAATTCAATTTCATATGTTTTGAGTACTAGCAGGGACGGATAATAAATATTTTTTAACTACTCTTGTAACTCTTTTTTGGATCTATCTTCTTACATAATATTTTAATTTAATTCTTAAAGAGTCATTCCGTGTTTCATTTTCCCCCTCGAGTTATTTCAATAATAATGAGAAAAATGATCATTAATAATGAGCATCATTTAGAAAATTCAATTAATTGCTGCAATGCTTACTTTTTGGATTTCCCTAAATTACGAATTGCGCAATTTAGGGAGTATGCATTAACCTTTGTCCACGAGAATCTGATGTGCAATATAACACAAAATTTAACCAAATGTAAATAATGAAAATCTTTCATTAAAAAATATATTATAACATCATTACATATTTTTAAAAAATTTAACTTATAGTTCTAAAGTGATGCAAATATCACTTCCACACAATCAGTCTTACAAAAATTAAAAGCATGTTTTGTGTTGAGTATTTCTCTTTTAGTCAAGCATAGAACTTTAGTCATTGCACAAAAGCACAGTTTAGACCAACAGGGTGAATATGTTGTCTGTTTTAATTGTAAAGAAAAAAATGTTTTTAGTGTTTTTTTTTTGGATAGGAATCACTAAAATAAGTACTTAAATGTATGGTTCCTTCGTCTCATCTAACATTTAAATGTGATATGAAAATGAAATGTATATGAGATGTTGACGTATATGACATTGACGTATATGAGATATGACATTAAATGTATATGAGAAAGAATCGAAAAAAAATTTCTATTAAAAATTCTTCAATAAAAAAGTCATTGAAAAGTAATGAAGATATGTCTTCTCTATCAATAAAGTAAATGCCCTAAACGGAATTTAAGCAGAGAAAGATTAAGCAACTATATATATGTGTGTGTAGCTCAGTCTTCTCGATTTGTTCTTTAAAATAGGACAATCCCTATTTAAATGAAATAAAATCCCTATTAAAAATAAAAAAGTTTAAAATAAAAATATTTAATTTTCAAAAATAAAGGCTGTCATTGCAAATTATACCTGAATACAAGAATTAATCCAAAATTTCTTTCAAAGATCCTCTTTTTGGAATGTTGTAACAGAATAAAATAGGATCTCGGGTTTTTCTTTCCTCTTTTTTTAATCAAAAAGTAAAGTTGTACTAAGAAACCTATATTTTGATGAAAATCACATTTATTTAAGACTATATGGATATTCAAATAATAAAAATCTAAAACAAAAATATTTAAGTTCTCTAATGTTATTTGATTAAAAAATTACATAAAAATTTTCTACCATAAATTTCTGTGGTCACATTACATGCATTTTTCAATCATTCGCACGACAATGCTAACAAATGTAACAGCAATCATACATTATAAGAAAGGGCATGGTGAAGTTTTTTTTTTTGAAGTTTAGAGCTTAGTGATAGATCAAATTATAAATTTTAGACTTGGATTTTGTGGAAGGCTTTTCGATTTATTTATTTTTTGATGCTTGGATTTTAGTGAACAGTCATTTTTTATGAGTACTTTTTAAAGAACAATTTTGTTCTAAATTGACCACAGATATAATTCATTTACGGACGTATATGTAAAAAAAAGAAAAAGAAAAAAAAACAGCTTCTGCAACACAAATCAAATTTATAAAGCATGAATAAATAGGATTGAAAAATGATGTGGGGAATGGAATGGATAATAAAAATAAATGAGATTGAGCATTTGCCCTGATTATATTCAATATCTGTAAATTTCAGAGAATTATCAACACAAGAGTTTAATTTCTATGTAATGTTATAACAAAATTAATATGCCGATACTTAACAAGTGATGAAAATAGATACTTATAAATGAATATATGAATGACAATACAAGAAAATATGAATGAAATGAATACAGTAACATAAATATACTATTAATAATGATAACAAATAGATGCAAAGAATAACAAAAAATAATCATAAATAATAATAATATGGCACTTATAAAACAAATATAAAAACTTAATGAATAAAAAAAAATGGAGAATGGGGAAGAAATATATAACTACAATTTTAAATAACAAACATACTTTCGTAGTTTTAGCAATCTAATAAATTGATGTTTAAATGATGTGAGGTTAACTGAAAATATATATTAATTAACAAGATAATTTTTGTACCCTTATTGATAAAAATTAAAAAAAAAATTATTTCACAGATGAAGGACATAGTATAAATACTTTAAATTTAAAATTTTATTTAAAAAAATAAACATTAAAAATTCACATTACTAAAATAGAAATGTAGAATTTTTCTTGAATTGGTTAGACTAAGAAACCTTTGTAGAAACTGCTCAGAGTCTCTGCATCTAACGTACTTGAAGATTTATTATGCAACAGACAGTAACAGCACATGATTCGGTTAAAGCAAAAACTTAAAAGAAGGAAATTTTTAAAAAAATTCCATGTAAATATGACATGGTGTGATCAACAAGATATAACAGCTTTCAAAAACTATGACAGCTAAACTTGGTCTTTTAATGAATTGCTTACGCTCTTAAACAGTTAACTGTTAGCTAATATGTTAGCATTTATGTTATTTCGAGAAGCAAATTTTGCAAAAGAACTAAATATAATATTATATCTTTATATTCATAGAGGTGTCTTTGGTGTAATTGCCATGTTTTTCGGCTGGAAAAATATGTAGCTGATACAGTTAACATAATTTTGATGTGGGGTAAGATAGTGGAAGTTTGGGAGAAACAATGCTAAGTACAGTAATCTTCTCCGATTCTCTTCTCTTAAGCTAACCCAATTAGGACTATTTTGAAGCTGCTTGTAAAAATGCTGTAACTACGTTAGATTCAGGTACTTTAGAATTGACACATTTAATAATGCACTTTTTTTGCTTAAGAGTAAAAAACGTAATTTCTTTAGAAAATCAAATTTTTTTATGTGTTTAATAAAGATTAACCTTAGTTAAGTAACTATAGTAGATACAGGCAATCTAGAATCGACACGTAAAAAATAACATATTTAACATACATAATATATTTAATATACGCAATAAAATATACGTAATAAAAAATATTTTTCAATATTACAGAATTGTTATCTGACTTTAATAATAGACAGAGAGTAACTATAATTGGGAGTTACCACTACTTTTAAAGATGTAGATAAAGCTCTTGCAAAAAAGCCATTTGATTTATATGATCCTCATACATAATCTTTATTTTTTTCAATCACATCACGATCAATTAATACATACAAGAGCAGATATATAAAGCAAAAATAACTCTAACCAATAGAATTGTTTATATTATTAACAATTTAATTTATAATTAAAACTAATTAATGTTTTACAAAACTTTTGTATAACTTTAGTGTTATAAAAGCACAAAGTTTGTATTCAAAACACATATATCAAAGTGCAGGTTTAAGGACTTAAATATGTAGTGGAGATAATGCAACATTGAAATGGTATCTAAGGACTTTTTACTCTGATAAAAGTGTTGTAGTACTTTATTCTATCAAAGGATAAAATATTTCAGAAGTTTATAGTAAAAATTAGAAGTTTTATAACATTATGAATCATAAACTTTAGGAGAAAAATAATATACATTTATGAGAATACAAGTAATATATACAAAATATACAATATATTTTAATGTGCCTAATTCTGAAAAACACCAAACACAACACCAAAACATATCACAGATAACATTTATGATGAACAGGCTCTCATTAGACAAAATTATATAATTACAAAGACATCACAGCAAATAGTTTTAATTTAATGTATAAGCTCTTAGTAAATAATCAAGGAACATTGATCTGTTTAATGATTATTTTCCTATTAACAGACAATTTTTTTTAAATTTGGAAGTATATACTTTTGTTCTAAAAAACTAAGAATCAAGGAAGAATGATTTGTTTAATGAATTTTTTTTCCTTCTAACAGGTATTTTATATGAATTTGGAACTTCATACTTTTTCTCTAAAAATAAAAGTTCAAAAAACAATGTTTTGTTTCATGTTTATTTTTTATGGTATTTCACATGAATTTAGAAGTTCATATTTTTGTCATGAAAGATTAAAGAACAACTAATCAGAGAACAATGAATTTTCCAATTCACATTTTTTTCCACTAGCATGTATTTTACATGAATCTAAAAGTTTATGCTATTGTTTTAAAAAACTGAAGTGCAATTAATCAAGGAACAAAAATTTGTTGACTGATTAACTTTTCTACCAACAGGTATTTTATGTAAATCTGGAAGTAGTACTTTAGTTTTGAAAAAACTAAAGTGCAGTAATCAAGAAACAATGATTCATTTAATGATTATATATATATATATATATATATATATATATATATATATATATATATATATATATATATATATATATATATATATATATATATATATATATATATATATATATATATATGTATTTCACATGAATTTGGAAATTTATATTTCTACCATAAAAGACTAAAGTTTTTGTTGTAAAGTAGTTTGTTCATTGAATATTTTTTTACTAACCTGTAATTTACATAAATCTGGAAGTTCATACTTTTGTTCTAAAAAACTAAAATACAATATGATAGTTAAAATAGAAAAGGGCATAATTTTAAAAATATTACTGTGATAAATAAATTCTAACTAATTCTTAAATATATATATATATATAAATTTCTTTTAGAAAAATATAAACATTTAAAAGCATTTTAATTTCAAACAAACACTTTAAAATGCTTTAAAAACTGGTAACAGCTTTCTGATAAGGGTGTTGGAAGTGTTCACATTAATCTTATACTTGTAAAATATAAATCTGAAAGTTTTTTGAGATAGATATATTTCTTTAAAACATTTAAGTTCTAAATTTAGCATGCAGTTTTTAAAAGTGAGGGAATTCAACAGACATATATTTCAGAGATATAATATAAATTTATAATACATTATATATGCATATATATTCCATAAAAATAAAAATTTTATTTAAAATTGATATTCTTATGATAAAAATATATTCTAATTTCAATAAAACTTTTCTTTATCAAATACATTTTAAAAGTGGGCTAAGTATAAATATAAATAAAGAAATATAAATTGCATTTACTTTCAGTAATAAGAAATTATTATAGAAAGCACTTGAATGTTTATTTTCCCCTCCCTAAAATAATTCCTTAAATGTTATTATGCATGTTATTTATATTTTCTAGTTACTAAGAATCAAAAACCAATTATTTATATTAAAAAAAGTATTCTTTTAAAAATCCTAACTAACATATAATATAGTTTAAATAGAAAATCATATATGATTTGTCAGTATATTTATAAATTTTTAAATGCTTATAAATTTTATTGATTTTGAATATTTGTAATTGATAATTTTGCTCATAATTATTTTCTTCATTCCAAAACAATATTAACTAATTATTTCAGTCATGCAAATCTTAGTGTTGGACTGAAAAAAATTATGCTAAATGATTTATTTACACCAATCTTAGACATACAGTTGACTTAATGTGCAAACATTTCCCAAAAAAATTAGAATTTACTTTTTGAAGTTTATAATTAAAAAAGTTGTAATACCAATTATTGAAACTTATAACATTTCAAATAATTAGCAAGTATATAAAACATGAAAGAAAGCAATGAAACTTATTTCCATGATAAAAATCTATTAAAAAAAATTAAACAAAAGTATTGAGCAACAAAAAATATTATACACTACAATATTTTCTAAATGCATGCAACAGAAACAAACAACATAGAATTAGACAATGATTTTTACACTAGGGTGAGTTTGCATAAACAAGATAATTAGGATGAATTTTTTTTTACAAAAATAACAGATGATATAATATTACAGTCGACCCCAATTAATGGCATAACGAATAATAGAATATTAAAATAAAACAAATAAAATTTAGTGCATTTAAATTACTTTGCATAAAACAACTATGAATTTCCTGATTGACACTTATTTTTGTTATCCATCAGCCTCTAATGATAATAAAAAGAAATAATGAAATTAAAATTCTTGTTTGTCAAAAGTATTTTATCACTAACCAAAATGGAATTCTCTTTTGCAATGAAAATAATAATAAAATTCTATAAAAATAATAACAATGCAAATAATCCATGAAAATAATAAGAAACTTAGTTATAATTTGAATAGAGGCTCTCTATATTCATGAATTGCCTCAACCTGGTGTCAACAGGCTCTTTCACATTTACCAAGAAATAATGAAGTATATTACATAACAATTTGGCCAAACATCATCGACTTGAGTATTTAGGAAGAAATTATAAGAATCAATATAATCGGGAAAAGGGGTCAAGGAGTGTTCAAGCAAAAGTGAGTATTTTGGAAAAAAATAAGATAATTCGCACAAATTAATTTCAGTATTATTTCTTTATAATATATTATCTCATCAGTCTATCATATTCATCTTATTAAATTTTAAACAGTTTTACATTTAAAGATTCAATATGGCGATTCATCATATATTTGCAAAGTTTTAAAAAATAAAACTTAGCTTATAAAAATTCAAGCAGTTCTAACAATTGCGTTAAATTAACTCTTGGTATCATTTACACTAACTACAATTTGTAGTAATTTTCAAAGATTTAAAATTTTTTAAAAACTAAAATCTGAACGCTACGAATGTCACAAAAATTTTACATTTATAGCAGCTAATTTTTAAAACATCTTGCATTTTTAAAATGTAAAGAAAATTGGAGTATGTATAAATAAATAACACTAAAAATTGCTTTAACAAAAATTATAAGAACTCCTTGATTTTTTTTAAAAACTCAATTGCATGCATTTGAAGGTCTGCAAGTATGACATTCGTAAATGATGGAATTGCTTGAAAGTAATAGTCCTAATTATAATTTTTAATTATTAGAAACCAATATACAATCGAAGTCACATTTGCTATAAATTGGGAACATTATAAAGTGTACCATTTGATATTAAATATTTGTAGTGCTAAAATATTTAACTAAGATACTCTTAGGATAGTAGAATTACCTGCTCATTTTATTACCGTGGAATAGGGCTTTAAGTGGGGCAGACTGTATGATATTAACAAAAACTAACATTTACAAAGTATCACTTAATTGGAAGTTATGGCAATGGCCAAGGTAAGCCACTAAAATCAACTGGACCTCCTAACCCAGCATCAGCTTCCAAAAGACTCATTATTACGGCCATGGCAGCTTCATCATTACCTTCACTGGTATTGCTTTGATAGGAGGCCTGTAACATATCACGACCAATGACAGCATCCATGCCAGAAAGAGAAACAGGTTCCGACATAGGAACTTGATTGTGAACTGGAGGTATGTACTGGGACGAAGTACTGGTTGAAGAAGGAGAACTCATTAACAAATCTCCATCAAAGGCTGAAGAAAGATCCCTTTTCATAAACATATTCCGTGGAGAATAGCTCTTATCTCGTTCTGAATCTATCATAAATGGATGGGCTACAAAAGGTTCAGCATTAAAATACGAATTTATACTACTTGTTTGAGGTGTTTCGTTGCTTTTTTGTCTCTCTAGTACTTCTTCAGCAATTTGACGGCCAATTTTGCCAGCTCCAACTTTTGTGCCTAAAATTCTAGAAGTATCTCCAATGTTTCCTCCTGATGGTAAATATGATAGAACGGCATCTAAACTGTTAGAGTTGCTGTTCATTATGTCATCACGAGCACTGTTTGAACTTTCAACAAGGCCTGTCTCAAGAACAGGCACTAGAGTGTTTACAGATATTATATATTCTAATTCTTTAGTCCATGGATTTCGAAATATCTTCCATTTACTGGTAAGGAAAGCAAAATTTCCTTCTTTTCGACGAAATCTGTAGACTTTGGAGGCCAAACTCTCTTGACATTGCAGAACTTGCCTATGGAAATCAGCTAGGTGCATGATATCGTCTTGATGGAAATATTCATAACAAGATGTACCTTGCAGTTCTTGAGGTAAATAACCAAGAATTAAAAATACTCTTTGATCAACAAAGAGAAATTTTCCATCCACAGCATGACGTGACGTGAATTCCATAGATCTTACTTCAATTCCATCTTTTGGAATAGGATTGGATAAACAATGCTGAACTTGTCCAATAGCAACCAAACAACTTAAATTACAGTCACTGTCAACATCATTATCTAAATCTAGGCTGAGGTTGGCTGGTGCCCATGATTTCAAATAACCTGTACACCGTATCACACAGTATTTACGATCAGAATGATGAGATTTACGCTTCCTGTTAAGCCCTGTTGTAGTATCTGCCTCTTCCTTCACAGATGATGAAACTTTGCATTTCATTCGACAAAAAAAGGAACGCCTGGCACCAGGACAAAGGCGCACTTGAGTTTGAGGAATATCAGTTTTTACAGGCATCATGGTTTTTGCATCAATCAACCTTTCTTTGGGAACAAGGTCAGAAGATGACAATTGTTCTTTTACTTTCGCAACATCTTTTGGGTGCAAAATATCAAACCAGCTTTGCCCTAAAAGATCATTCTGAGAATAATGCAAAACTTGAGACACAGATTCAGAGACAAAAAGCATACGACCGCGGTCACAGCTAACAACGAAAAGGAAGCCTTCTGCAGCTCTCAAGATTAAATGCTTTAGTTCTTCATCTGATAAGAAAGAGGGCTTATACAAACCTTCAGCATAGGAATTGATTGATCCCCTCAGAGTTTTCATATGTTGTACAGCCATGCGTAAAACTGTGAGTTTATCCAATTTCCTAGACATGGCATTACACATTGGTACTATTGATGACAATTCAGTTATATAAGTATTCATTTTATCACGTCTCCTTTTTTCTATTTCACTGTGATTTTGTTTCTTAGTTTGATCTTCAGGATCATGTCGTTGTGACTTGGAATCTGAATCCAATTCAGAACCTTCAATAACATCAGTCATTTTTCTCTTACGAGAAGAACCTCGAGTAGATTCAATATGTGAATCCATCCTTAGTGCAAGTGACACTAAAAAATAATTATATATTTTAGCAAATTATGTTAATTGATAATGTTAATTTATGTGGACAAAATAATTTTAATCAAGCCAATTGGAAATAAAATAATTATATATATTGCAATAAACAAATACACTTTGAATGAATAATAAACATTGTACACTAAAATTATTTTAGAAAAGTTTATAATTTAAATGCAAAGTATATGGTGCCATATTAAAAATATACAAAAGAAGAAACTTATTATCTCATAATAAAATATTCATTAGAATCAACGACAAAAAAAATTAAACCAAAGAATTGTTAAACAAAGAATACTTGGTACAAACTAACATTTTAGTTTCAGAGTATCAAAGAAAATTTAATCATGTTGCAGTGGAATTTTTACAAAAAAATAATAGCAGTAAATGTTAGATTTATTTACTTTGAATCTCATAGTCTACTTTTTATTAATAGGAATTATAGGATTGGTTATATTTTTCAGGATTATATCAAGATTGCATCCAGGTTTTGGCTAATAAAATGAATTGTTGGTTGACTTTCGTTATTTAGTTCCAAGAAGGACATCTTTGAGATTCATCTTACTCAATTTAATTTTAGAACTACTCAGATTCATTTTCCCAAGATAGTGCCGACAATAAATTTGATATACAATTTTAACCTTTTAAAAAGAAGGTTGCGATTTAGAAAGTACAGAAAAATATAATTGTACTAAAGTAGAAAATTTTTTTAATGAAAACCTCACAATTTGAGGTCTTGTGTTACATAAATCATTAAACTTATCAACTAATAAAGGCAATATATATCTGGATGAAGTCAACATTAATTGACAGAACTCTACTGAACATTTTACCTGCTTAAGTTTCAAAAATAGAACATGGTCTTTGAGCTGGAATTAAATAAACAATCATAGAGGTAAATAATACTTACATTAAAAATTCACAGAATGAAGTGCTTTTGAATTAGTTTGTTTCCCTTTGCATTATTATTCAATTTTTTATGAATTTTAGAAATTTGATAAATTTGTAAATTCTCCCTCATTAGTAATTTAATTTATCAAAATCCCATTTTTTTATAATTCGACTACAATGCTTCCAAGCACTTAAAAGAAAAATATATCCTTCTAATAGGCATCAAATTTTAAAATTTTATTTCCCAATTTTGAAGTTAATTATTAGCTATAAACCAAATGTTCTATAGAGCATTAGAGTTTTAAAAGATTAAAAGGTTTTAAAGAATTTTAGATTTTATGTAATTCATAGAGTGTGGTTATATTTTCCATGATGTGTGCATTTCATTCAATTTGTATTATGACACTTATTCAAAAAAAATAATAACGTTCAAATAGAAAAAGGGGTGACACCATTTATGTGATACCATTTATAACTCTGTTCAAAAAAGGTAGAATTTAGCGATAAAAAAAATCGAATGCACAATATCTGATTTGAGGCAAAAATTTTTTAATTCTTTATTCGTTATCCCTCCCCTCTTCAAAAGTTATTTTGTCTCGCTCTGTTACAAAAATCACTCTTCTAGCTAACTGACGCACTATCTATCTCAAAAAAGTTATCTTTTATATTCTCCTTTCTGGCTTTTGCATCATTAAAATACTTACCCAATGTGCTTTAAAATTATTTTTAAATACAAATTCTTGAATATACAAAAACTTGTACTAAAGTATTTTGTATTTGTTCTTCATTTACGTCGCACTAGAGCTGCACAATAGGCTATTGGCGACAGTCTGGGAAACATCTCTGAGGATGATCCAAAGACATGCCACCACAATTTTGATCCTCTGCAGAGGGGATGGCACCCCCGCTTCGGTAGCCCGACGACCTGCACGTGAAGTCGAGCACTTTACGGTAGAACAGTTTAACGAGGACCAATACCGCACACCCTCGGGCCCTACGCAGGCTGATCCAATTGGTCACCCACCCGCACATTGACCGTAGCCAGTGATGCTTGACTTCGGTGATGTGCTGGGAACCGTGTCTTAACGATCAGTCCACTGCGGGACTATTTTTGTATTTAATAAAGAAAATTGAAATTATTAAGATCTTCATAAATACTAACAAACAAATTTATCAATTTTGATTCACTTCAGAGAATGTAATCTCTTAATAAATAATTTTTATTGCAGCCCATAAACTGCTACTAGCTTCTTGCACATTGCATTTCTTTATTTTGATTTTTAATATTTACCTCAGTAAAGTCAATGGAGAATGTGGTTTATAGAATTATGTTACATCTATACTACACTGTATTATAATTTTATTTTGATAAAACAGAACCAGTGTTTTAATGGAAAATGATAGGAGGATACAAAGTAAAAATATAATTTTAACATTCAAACTAAAAAAAATTAGATTATTATGATTGTGTATAAATAAAATAATGTGTAATATTATTATTTCATTGCGTCAGTAACATAATTTTTTTTTTTTTAAATAACTCAGTTCACAGTTATAAGAAAAGAAAAAATAGCTTTTATCTCAATTTTAAATACAAAAAAAAAGATACTGCTTAAATTCAAATACTGCTTACTATTTATTACATAACTAACTTAACATCTGGGCTTTTATCAAAAATTCAAACATTATTTTCTAATTAAAATATAGCTGTTGTATACAATGTAAGACAAATCTACTAATTCTTCAAAATTTAAACATTTAAATCAGATTAAAATATAGTTTCAAAAGAAAGTTTCCATGAAAATAAAGATTTACCACATTCATTATTTCAAATCAATTTTGGTGAAAAAAATTAATTTCTTAATAAAAACGTTTAAACAATAACTTACCGTTCTGTTACTAGTCTTGATATGTGAAGAAGATTAAGAAGTAAATCAGCTTACTTACTGCCACTTAGAAAAATCTAAAACATAAAATTTTCAATAAAATGAAATATTCACAGAATAAAACAAAAATAAATAAAATCAACAATGTAATATAGAAAAGAGGTTCTTAAATTATGTCCCAAGGAATCCCTTTGGAGTAGACTTAATAAGTAATCAGGTGTGACTACTAAAACATTCCAATATGTGTTTCTGTTATGCACAACATATTTTTATAAGCAATTATAAAATATGAAATCTAAATATAGAAACAAAAAGTAAACCTCAAATAAAACTTTACAACATAGAGACTCATATTGTGGTTCTGGTTTTAAAACAATTACAACAAATAAAAAAAATGTAAAACAATTAATAAAATCTAATTTAAAACTTAAATTTTTTACAACCAATTTTTTATTTGTTTCAAATTTTTTAATCTTTGAACTTTCCTTCTTGCATGAAACTATTAATTAACTACGTAGCAATTAGGATTCTATTATAGCATATAAGAATTTTGAATTACACATACATTATTGTATTGAATTAATCAACACATTTAAAAATAATAATATTCAGCAAAGATTTATGGTTTTGCCGATATAGCGTAAAAGTTATTATTGACTATATAGATCAGGGGTGGGCAAACCTTTTTGGTCAGGGGCAACAAAACGTGAAAAAAAAGTTTGGTGGGCCAAGTAAAAACTCCTAAAATAAAAATTAAAAAAAAACGATATACAAGTTTTTATTTAAATATTTAATGCGATGAATGAAATTGCGATTTTATTTTTCAAAGTTTCTTATATTGAAGCTCAAGTGATGTATTTATTCTAAAGAAAGAGGCTAAATGTTTGTCTGTTAGTCTACTTCTGAAAGGATTTTTTCTAAGGTTCATAGTTGCAAACACTTGTTCATATATATAAGATGAAACAAACATGGCACTGATTTTCTTAGCATGAAATATTAAATTTGGGAAACTAGCTTTTGATGATGATTTGTGAAGCTCAAACTTTGGCATATTTAGAAACAACTGCTTCAGATAGCGCCAATTTACGGCTTCTGCTTTCAACATTTTACCAATTGATGCTATCTGTGCTAGCTATTTCCATCAATTTATGTTTTGCAAAACAAAATTAGAGAAAATATAAGGCCATTAGCACTTTGTTAAAAAAGAAATACCAAAAAAAAGCTTTAAACAGAGTAGAAAAGAAAATGGGTGTACATTGTTTATATTCACCATGAATTGGCAAGTTAAAATTCCATCCGCGGGCCGGATAAAGCCTTCCGGTGGGCCACAGTTGTCCCGCGGGCCGTAGTTTGCCCATCCCTGATATAGATCATCATTTATCACAAATTTTAAGGTTTTTAATTTCGTATAAATTTTTGTCTATCATGCTTTTTTTTATCAGAGCCATGTAGCATCCATGGATATAAAACACTAAATGTTTATTAAGTATTTTATTTTTGATACTTTTTCTCAAGTATATGAATCCAACATATAAGCCAGCGAAAGGCATAAAATATAAATATTCAATTATCCTGGTCTTACTTTTAGCATCTATGCCCAGACTTAATAAATTCAGACAATGGAATTGACAGTATTGCATTTTATAAAACATTATTAAGGCTTCCAACAGGGTGAAAATTAGTAATTTCGATAAAAAATTTATTTTATTTTTTCTTCTTTTCTTTAGATTTAAACTTTAGTGCATAAGTTTTCCAAAACCCTTTAAAATTTTTATCACTGATTTTTTGAAATGAAGTTACGGTTATTTTTTCATATGCAACAAACAAAACTGAAGCTCTTGAAGACAAAAACAAAAAAATTGCTTGCTTTGAAAATTCAAGCCCCATATTTGCCTGAATAAATAACATTTTTAAGACAAGTAAATTCAATTTTCAGAAATTAATTTTTAAACATTTGATTTTTTTGTTGTTAGAATTTCTTTGCATTTTCTGAAGAACTGAAGATTAGGAGAAATTTCTATGTGCTAACACAAATTACAAAAAAAAAGATTATTACAAAATTTTTTGAAATTTTTAAAGTAAATTTTTTTTAATGTCAGCGTTCTTTTTAATTTAAAGTTAAGGTCTAAGTTTGAATTTGCAATATTTTTTTCAAAAAAAGTTTTAAGAAAGAATATGTAAAAAATTTTCCTTACAAATCTGATATTAAATAATTTTACTATTCGATTGTATTAATATTTAGTACTATTAGCTGCCATGGCTATAATAACGAGTCTTTTTGAGATGTTTTTTCAAGATTTTAGTTCAAAATGCAGGTAATCACAGTATTGATCTGAAGAAAAAAAATTATTTTATAATTTATGCATTATAATTTAGTCATAGAGTTGTTAGCGTGACATGAAAAATTTGCAGTTTTTAAGCTTGAACTTGCCTTTATTTTGAATATTATTTTATAAGTTTCTAAAACTTCACTTCAAATATTTAATTTTAAGGCCTCTGATTACTGAAAATAAAATTCAAATTTAACTTTTTTCAAAAAAACAATTGTGTTAAATCCAGAGAGATACCTTAGCGATCATCATCTAATCTAATATAACTTAAATATTTATAACAATTATACAAGAAATAACTTTTTCAAATGTAATTTAATCTATCGAATAAAAAATAATTACAGATTTTCTATACTATGTCGTTCGTCACTGAAATAAGCTTAGATAATATGAGTATAGTGAACTTTTTACTTTTATTCTGTTTATAGTTTCACATAATAAAAACCTGATAAAGAGATGTGATATTCATGCTAAAAGTAGGAAAGTTGATTTCGAGAGCGATTATATTACTCTTAATTCGGCAATAAATAACCTTCTTAGTGTTTCAGGCTTTGTCTTTATTTTTGCCTAAAAAACTTGCAAAAGCTTCTTTTTGTATTAACTTGTTAAACCTTCCAAAATACTCAGAAATGTTTTACTTTGTACAGCTTCAATATCCGAACATAAAGTGGTTTTAGTCGTAATTTTTTTTTTACCACAAGTGGTGTAAAATTAATACAAAAATAAACCAACAAGGTACAAATTTTTGATCTGTAAAAACAAAATTATTAAAATGAAAAACTTTTGATCAAAAATAAATAAAACTTGATATTTATTTAATTAATATCAGTCACCAACTCGCTGAAAAATGTTAAAAATTTTAACATTTTACAAAAAAAAAAAACACTTAATGAAATCATATTAGTGCATTAAAATATAGCAGTTTACTGACATCAGCATTTAATACAAACTTTTAAAATTATCTATTTTCCAAAAAACAATATACTGGTGATTCCCAATGATGATGAACGTTCATGTTTTTTTTTTTCAAAATATAATCAATTTATTATTATTTAATACACAACTATATGATTTATATATATATCAGATAACATCAATCGCTGGATACACTTCCCCCATATCTTGAAATTAAAAGGATGTGAATTAAAATTAAAATTTAACGATCTGCTCTCTTTTACAAATTTAATAATGCAACGCAAAATTTTTTCTAAAAAATTTAGCCCGTAAAGTAGTTAATTAGTAAGAATTTTTTCATTTTCTGTTCATCCACTTCATTAATTACGTAACCATAACAAAGCAGAACAGAAAACACTCGAATGATGATGTTGATGAACAGAGTTGATAGGTTTCTTTCTGACTAAAATGATAAATTCGTACTGGTAAGATTTTACATGATTGATTTTCACTGCTGTTTTTGATTTGCTCCTGTCCCTAAAACTAATGGCGTGTATTTCAAACAGCAGAAACACAGCATTATTTCAATCACTCTATTCACTTCGATTCTTTTTAAAAGCACCAATGGTAATACAAGAATTAATACAACTAAACTTAATAATGAGTTTTTGCGCGAATTCGTTGATGTTTTGAAATCGAATTTTTTCTCTGTTGGAATTTGTAAACAATTAGTAAAAAGCAATATGTCTAAAACAGAGAATGCTATTACTTTAAAAGGCTCTGCAGATATTGTGACGGAATTTTTTGGTATTTAATTTCTTTAACACTTTCAAGGTCTGTTGTATTGTTACTATACGAAAATGTCCATTGCTCTTCAAAAGAAATATAGATTTTCTGTCTATTTCGTTATTGGATTCTTATGTTATGAATGAAATAAGTAGTATTAAATGTTTTTAGTCTTTTACTGTAAATATAGAATTTTTTTTTTTAAATAATTATTCTAGATATTGTAGCTCAGACTTTTACTTTTAAAAAAAGAAGTCACATTAATACTGTTATTGGCAGAACACAAGTTATTTTAAGTTCACGTGAATGATGAAGTAACTTCCTGTAAGTTTATAGAGGACTTGTCGCTACATTCTAATTCTTCACTCATTTTGATATGGCGTGAGTGACCAGTTTTACCACATTGCTCTATTTGACCAAACGCATGCCACCTTTTCATAAAAGACAGCTGGCAGAGAAGTTCTTCTCCATAGATTGCAACAAGAATGGGGTTTGCATGAGAACTTTTTAAAAGTATTTTGTGAAACTACCGTTTCTCCTAAAGTTGAATTTGTGAAGATACCGCTGAACGAAAATAAATTTCGCCTGGACAGACCCCTGAATGACTAACTATTATGTAATAAGAGTGAAAGTGTTTTTTTTGTGCACTGTGCATTTAAGGCTAACATATTCGAATTACATATTTTCATACAGGGAATAAACTTTAAGGAATTCTTCAGTGTTTTTTTAGATTTTAAAATTTGCTTCAGGAGAATGCTTCACTAAAACAGAACGCTTTGTTCTTTTGAGTTACATGACAATTTTTAATTATTGTAAACAAAGTGCTGTTTTGGATCTTAAATAGTCTCTTTGTGTTCTTCTGTTTACTTTCTTTAAAAAAAAAATTATTTTCACTCTTAACATATAGCATTACTATTCACTAAATAACATAGGTTCAGAGAACAGGCTAAACTGAAATAAAATAAGAAATTGCAAATAATACTACATGTTTAATTTCAAACAACGTTTGAGAAAAAGAGTAAATGTAGTTTTTAAACCAGAAAAATAAGATTGATGAACATGTTTATCGACTTTTGTTATTCATTAATTTTGTTATTCCTTTTTAATTTTCCAAAAATTAAAAAAAGAAACAAGATTTCGTTCACTATATTAGAAAGAAAAATTTAGTTGGATGTTCTTATGGACGTCAAGATAACATTGTGTCTATTAAACTACAAATGAGACTTCATGCAGTGGTCGTTATAATAGAAGAGTTGTTCAAATGCAGAAGGGAGACATACTAAAAAAAGTAAACTGTATCTTAAATTTTTGCTAAGAAACTGAAAAAACTTTTCAACAAGGGTTTTTTTTTCCTTCAAAATTTTACCTGTCCTATCTATTTTTTTTTTTTTTTCAATTTTATCAAGGTAGAGACATAGCTTTCTTGGGTTTTTTATAAAAGTTTGTTTTCAGTTTCAAAACCTTTTATGCTGGGTTTATAAAAAAAATTCTTCTTTTTTATGTATTCTGTGCACCTGTATTAAAATGTTTGTTAAATATGTTAGGTGCTAACCAAACTTTTTACTCCTTTAGATTTTGGAATTAATAGCATTATTTACCAAAGAGGGATATATCCTGTAGAATCCTTTAACCGTGTTGAAAAGTATGGACTGACAGTTTTAGTAACTAAAGATAATAAACTACAGGCCTTCATTTCTAATATTTTAAAGCAACTAAGAAGTAAGTAATTAGAATTTTAATATTTCGTCTTTGATACATGTAGATATTTTCTAATTTTACAACAAAAGATGTAATTTAAAAGATGTTTGTTATAATGTTCATGAATGTAAAATGAATACCTTAATATATTGAATATTTTAACTTATCTAATTAATTGTGTTTACCTTTAACATGACATACAAACGATTTCAATTAAGTAATACGGAACGCAATTAAATCCATATGAAAATATTTCATTGCTAGTCATACAGCTTCTTCAATTTTTTTTTCTTTCATTTTTCTGCACCTAAATACAAAGTAAAGAGTAAAATTTCGAAGAAATAAGTTTTTGACACATGTCTGTGTTTGGCAGTTTTAACCATAGATAAAACCTTTACATATAAAAAAGTTAAAATGTTGCATTTTTATATGCATACAAACAAACAAGTCCATACGCTCCAGAGAAAATCTGGAAAAACGAGATTTTGACACGAGATTGAAAGACACAATTCTCGGAATTGTCAAAGACAAATTTCGCTGAATGTCACAGTTACATTTCACTAAAAACGTAGGAGTTCATTCTCTTATTTGCTTGTACAATATAATATTTAAAAGTAATAAAATTACGTGCCAAAGAAGGGATTTGGTAGATTATTGAGATTCTTTTATGCTTTTGCAATTTTTGTGTAATTTTATTAACTCAAAGCATATCTCTTCACAATATGAGAATAATAATGGATTAAAAACAGTGGTAGAGCACAATGAATTACAGAGGTAATAACCTTCCCTTATTTTAAGTAAAACTTGCAGTTTCTGGCGGCATCAACCACAATGGAGTGGAAAATCACTTGAATTTCAGTTAATTGGAAATACAAACTTAAAGGAGGCTTTTTTTCACTCAAAAAAAAAAAAGAAAGTTTTTTTTTCCTTTTCTGAACTACTGACGCCAATCAATTGCTGCTGCAATTATTGTAAACCCAATGGTGTTAGTGCACTACTCGATTTAAAATCAGTTTTGAGCTTAAACTTGGAGATTGTTCACTAATTAAATTTCTCATCTGGGTTTACTGCCGTGCAGTTGAAAAAACAACTTAAATGCTTCATGATTGATTCTATTGCTAGTGCTATGAACGCTGAAATAGAATTTTAAAAAACTGATAAATCGAAAAGCTCTTTGAAAGAAAAGATGTCAGGGGGTCCTTTATTAATTTGTTTCGTGTCGTAAATGCTTCACAACCATGATTTCTTTGATTTTAAAGTAGACTATGCATTCATTGTAAACTAGACTTCAAGATAAAAATAAAGACTGTAACTGATTTTGACTGACCCAAAATGGATTATAAGACCTGCTATACACCCCTGTTTGGTAGTAAATAAATTAACATCTATTCTTTATAAAAACAAGCGTTTATGAAACAAGTTAATATCTTTTAATAAAAAAATTTTTTCTTATTAATTGGAATCAGAAGAATCATTAAAATCCGAAGATAAAATATGTATTCATAATGCATTTTCTTTAAAACAATGTATTGTTTCAATTATTATTATTATTAACTCTATATTTGCTGTAGAGAGCTATTCTATTCAAAAGGCTGATAATTAATTTTGGTTCATTCATCATTAATGTGAGTATTTTAACAAAATAAATTGTCAAAATAATTGTGAAGTTTTTTCAGTTCTTTTGCAAAATATTGCTTTTATAATTAGTGCACCTTTATATTAAAAAATTCGACATTTTAAACTCTTTACCTGGTTAAGTTCTATATCTCGTAAAATATAACACTTGATGTGCATTTTTTTTTTATCAAAGATCATTTGTTAATATTTTATAAAAGATTAAGAAAGTTTATGTATATTTTATATCATATATTTTTGCCTATTGCTCCTGATTATTATGTCTCTGACAAAATTTTGAAGTTATGAAATTTTGTGCTATTAATATGGTCGCATATCAAAAATATATTTCTAAATTTAACTGGAACTAGGTATCCCATATTCTAAAAAAAGGGAAATATTGTTGTACAATTGACTAAATTATCTAAATTTGTTACAGGCTGGTTAATGTCCAAGGAAGTTCATAAGCTTGTTGTTGTCATATCTAATTTTTATACGAAAGAAACATTGGAACGATGGGAATTTAAAATTCAGTGCGAAGGAGAATCAAATGAGGGGTATAATATACATATTTCAATTTCTCTTTATCTATTATGTACTTTTTTTCCTCTTTTAATTTTGTTCTTTTGCAAGCAAGGTTCACCAGCTGAAGATTCACCAAAGTTACCCTGAATATTTACCTTTCAAATTTATAACTTTTTTTCTAATTACGAAATGACCTGGAAAAAAATGTGCAAGCAGCTCTTAGGATTGGCTAAGATAATTTAAGTAAGCTATTAAAGTTCAAAAACTGGAGTATTGGAACAAAACTAAAGAGAGAAGCAGAGTGCTTGGAGCTGTGTTTTTGATTCAGTTGGAGCTTGAGCTCTAAGTTTTCCCATGCTTTAGGGCTCCAACACTTTCATTTTATCCTACAAACATTTGAATGTTTGTTGTATGACCTGTTAAATTGTAATAGCATTGCAACAAGTTGCTGTAAAGAAACTATTCTCATTATTTAATTACATTTATAATGATTTAAGATCAAATATGAAGGAGGGTTTATTCAATTCAATTCTACTGCAAATTAAGTTATTTGTATTTTTTGTGTGAACTGATGATTATGTTATTTTTTTTTTTTTTAAAATAATGTTAAATTAAAACCTGAAACTCTAAAGCACACATAAATATTTATCAAAATCACCACAGACCAAGCTTTAGTTTATTATCTGGGAGCCGTGCCGAAACTTAAGCTGCAACATTGGAAAATTCAAAATCAAGATTCCATGCAGGAAAGAGTGGGCAAAGCAATCAAAATTGTTCTAAGTGTGGAACAAGCCATAGCAAGTAAAGGCCAAAGTCCCTTTGAATTATAATAAGGAAAGAAAACATGATTTAATTTTACTATAATAATAATTTAGGGTAACGTACTTATTTAAGTATTTTTAGAAAATGGATTTAGTTATAAAGATTAGATCTAATGATAAAAGCATTATTTGAATATCTTAAAAGTTTAAAACAATTTTCTACATTGTTTTTGTTCTTTTTAAAAGAAAGCTCAAAAGGATAAGGGGTTGCCCAGATATTTCATTCTATACTATAAAACAAGGTTTATCAAAAATTACACCTGTATTGCGGGAGATCACTTGCCATAAAGTATGTTTTATTTTATTTTTTTGCATTCATCCTAATTTCTTTGCTTTCTTTTGAAAAGTATGAAAAATACTTGATACCTTTTTAATTTTTAAGATATTCAAATGAAATTTTTTTATTAGTTGCTAAATTTGATTCACTACAAAATTATGGAAAAACTTTTTAAAATTTTTTCAGTGCTTGCTCAGCGTAGGAAAACTTAAATACTCATAGCTTGAGCAGTATTTAACACATTTTTTAAAATTTTGTTTAATTCCATTGAATATCTCTAAAGTTATAACAAAGAAAAACATATAGCGAAAAGAAATAGTTTTTTATAAAAATGTCCATTTTTTTTCCATAAATATTTATTCTAGGTTTACAAAACTGTATGCAGTTGTTAAAAAAATCAACTGCAGTAATCGATACAAGTTACCAAGTGTATTTCTCAATTTTCCGGCTCAGGGTGTTAAAAAAAAAACTTCTTTACTTTCATAATTTATTGTATGTCTCTCAAACCTGTGAAAACTTTAAATTTTATTCCTAAGTATAAAAAATTGCAAGAACTAAACATCTCTAAAGTTACAAAATATTCCTTTAAGTATTTCTTGAGAAATTTTAAAAAATGTCAAAAACTGAAAGTGTTTCTTTCATTATTGTAGGGTAGTATGTATATTTGTATATATGTTTATGTATATATATGTTTATATCCATGTATATGAGTTTTTTTCATTTTGAAATGAAATTTATTTATTAAAAGTATTAAATTTTCTGCAAATATACTACAAATTTTTTTAAGAAAAAAAAATTAATTTTGTGCCTACAACTAATGTTTATAAATAAAAAATTTATATTTGATGATTGCCACCAATATGACTAAATATGCACACGACCCTTCGTTAGTCTACTCAAAATGAAACCTGTTATTTTATGCGGATAACCACATAATTAATACTTTTAACCAAAATGTGCATTTAGACATTTCTGCTAAAATTGAATTCTCATTGCAAGGATGCCAGCTTAACTAACTACGGTCAATTTCACTTAGTTTTTGTATAGTTTAAAAAATTCCTTAAAATTTGGATGGATGAAAAAAAAGCTTTGTCGATATATATTTTAACTCAATTTATTATTTGCTTGAAATTGAAATTAAACAATGAAGATAGTCTCACATAATATAGAATAGGGGACTTAATTACTTGCATAATTTATTTATATATTGTTATATATTATTATTGCTTTTGAAGAATTTTATATTATTTCACTTCCTAAATCAAAAGAAACAAGCTTTGAATTTGTAGTTGTTGCCTTAATAAATTTGTACACATTTTAATTTAAATGCATTTTTTTAGATTAGATTCAATATTTTATTAATCTTGATTTATTTTATTTTAGAGGCAAATCAAAGTCTAAGGATTTAAAAGAAATACAGAAAGAGATCAGAAATATTATTCGTCAAATAACAGCCAGTGTATCTTTTCTTCCTTTGCTTGATAATGCATGTAAGCATTTCTCGTTTTGCTTTTACATTTGCGTGTTTCACTTGCCATATCAATTAACTCCCCTTTTTCATTTATTTCTTTATCTTGTAATTTTAAGATTAAAAACATTTATTGATTTGCAACTATACATATTCAAAACAAGTTTCTCTAATAATTGTTCAACGCCATTAAACATTCTTTTTATTGCTATTGAATTATAAATAATTTATCTCAAGAATATTTTTTCAGATTATTACTTATATTTGTTTTATAATGTTAATCGATTTGGCAAATGAGTCATTCATTTTCTAAAGATGAAAAAGTTGTTGTATCTAAGTTTAGTTTATTTTGTATATAAAATTCTAAATATAAGCATCATTGGCATCTATAACAGTGCAATAATTTTTTTACGGTTCTTGTTAACCTTTTCTCTATTAATTTATCCAGGGTTCCCGCGGCCTTGAAAAAGCCTTGAAAAGTACTTGAATTTCATTTGGATTTTCAAGGGCCCCTAGAAGTACTTGAAAATGATATTAAATCCTTGAAAATTTCGAAATAACCTTGAAAAATATCGAAAACTCAGGAAAATAGCCCTATTTCCAGTATTTCTATGTTTAACTTTATGACACGCGTAAGTGTGAGAAAATGACTTCCCCGTCTTTCAGATGATGACACGTACTGTTTGATTTTAGGATTTTATGTATGTTTGGCTGATTTTAGGAATTTTAAATATTGGGAACTGCGCCAGATTCTGACAAAATCTCGAATCTTATTCAGGCGATTTTAATATCAATCATTGATCCTTCGTATTAGACTTATTTAAAAATTATGTGTTGCAGGGATGAAAGACGTCCACAGAAAAGCGGAAATCCGCTTTTTTTCCCCAATTTTGAAAATTTCCGACCATGTTCCAAAAACTAAAATTTTTGAGAAGTCCTATTGGAGAAACCCAAGCCGCCCGAACGATAGTCGGATTACCGCGACTTCTGCTATAGAGTGGAAAGGAGTCTAAGCGTTTCGTTACGAGCGCCGATATTTGATTTTTTTTTTTTTTTTTTTTTTTTTTTTGTTTGGCTGATTTTTGGAATTTTAAATATTAGGAACTGCACCGGAATTTGCTAAAATCGCGATTTTTAATCAAACGATTTTAATATCAATCATCGATTTTTGTATTTAACTGATTTAAAACTTACGTGTTGCAATTTTTTTACGCGATTTAAAAATCGTACTAGCAATTCATATTCACTCAATTTCAAAATCCAATATCGCGATTTGTATTTAAGCGTTTTTAAAACCCAATATCGCGATTTGTATTCTCGTGAGTTTAAAATCCAACGTCGCGATTCGTATTCACGCATTTTTAAATCCAATTTTGCAATTCGTTATCACGCAGTTATAATATCAGATATCGTTTTTCGTATTTGTACGCTATTTAAAAATTACTCACTGCGATTCGTATTCACGTGATCTAAAAATTATGCATCGTGATTCTTATTTACGCGATTTAAAAATTCAATATCGCAATTTGTATTTTCGTGTCTTTAAAATCCAACAGCGTGATTCGTAATCACGGGATTTTATAAATCCAAAATCGCGATTAATATTCACGCGATTTTAAAATTCAATATCGTTATTTGTATTCACGCGATTTTAAAATCCAGTATCGTGATTTGTATTTTCGTGTTTTTAAAATCCAAAATCGCGATTCATATTCACGCGATTTTAAAATCCAATATCGTGATTCATATTCACGCGATTTTAAAATCCAAAATCGCGATTCATATTCACGCGATTTTAAAATCCAATTTCGTGATTCATATTCACGCGATTTTGAAATCCTAAATCGCGATTATTGAAAGAAGTAGAAGTAAGCTTTCTCTTGAATTAGTTACTGTAAAGATGTGATATATTTTTCATTAGTAAGTAATTTAATAGTCGCGCCTTCCTATAATTGCTTAATTTTTTTTTAATATATTAGTGGTCAATATTTTAAAATTATATTTAAGAAAAATTTAAAGTTAATTGTCTAAATGCTTCTGCCACTTTAAATATTGAATAAAAATCTCCCAGCATAGTTAAAAGTTGCCTTTATAAATCTCAGTATCATATAGAGCACTCCCCCCCCCCTCCTCCTAGTGACCTGCGTTGTAAAAGTTCAGCTTTTTTAATTTTTGTCCACTTTAATGCCTAGTGTTGCAATTCGTTTTCGCGTGATTCAAAAATCGTACTCGCAATTCCCATTAAAGCAATTTAAAAATCTAATATCGTGATTTGTACTTAAGTGTTTTTTTAGCGAAAGTAGTTTTTCCGCGAGTTTAAAATCCAATGTCGCTATTCGTATTCACTCATTTTGCGATATCAAACATCGATTTTCGTATTTATACTCGATTTGAAAACTACTCGTTGCAATTCATATTCACGTGACCATGTCAAATGCGTATGATCGATGCTACTGAAAAAAAGTTTATTCAAGTATGAGTGGTTAATTAAAAAAGTCAGTGACCAAAATTGTTACTAAGAATCTATCAGAAGGTATTGAGGTGAAAGTTGGCAACTGTTTCAATTTAAAATGGTTGACTGATAATAAATTTAAAATGATAATCAAGCCGCAACATCCAATAATTGATTAATTTTCTTAAATAGAAAAGTGGTCGAAATTTCAAAATTATATTTAAGAACAATTTAAATTTCACTGTCTAAATGCTTCTGCCACTTTAAATATTAAATAAAAGTCTCCCGGCAGAGTTGTTTTTAAATATCTAATTGATATCACACTATTATATAGAACATTCCCCCCTACCCCGTCTTCTGCCCGAATCTTTGCTTATTCAGACTTTGTATACCTAGCTTAAAATAAGCCTTAATGCAAAATTCAAACCTGACGTTTTTATGCATCATGAATTTTATTCTCGACTTGATGCCAATCACCCTTGTTTTTTTTTTTTTTATATATATATATATATATGCTTAGATCACTTTCCGAAATCAAGAGAGAGCAATGGAAGTCTTATTTTTCAGTACTGCTATTATCGACTAACATTTATCGTCAAAACATTTTAGTTTAAAATGTTAAATTTTAGTCTATCTTTAACTAAAATTTAAGTCCTTGAGAATTTTATAATAAGTCTTAAGAAGTCCTTGAAAAGTACTTGAATTTTATTTTTATAGTAGAGCATGAACCCTGTTATCTTTTTAACACAAAATTTATTTTTTTTATTTCAATTTGTATCTTTTATCAGAATTAATTCTAATTTTCAAAAATTATTAGCTATGATGAACTCCAAACTTTTATTAACACCTGTGATGCATAACTAAATGTGGCATTAAATTCTACTAGTAATTCTGTTATATTTGCTATCATAATAAGAACATATTATACCAATATTGTGTTAACTATAGGTACTATGGTAATAAGCTTTTAACAGCCCTCCAAAACGAATAAGTATCCTAATATCCAAAATATATGGAGAAAAAAAAATTTATATTCTACAGTGGCTTTATCCAGTGTTTTCACTACAGTGCGAGAAATTCGCGCATTCCGTGAATCAATTTCAAAATTCCCGAATTTCTCGCATTTTGGAAGAAGCTTCGAATTACGCCATTTAGAATAAAATCCGTTTCACTTTTCTTCCTGGATCTTTCATTATTTTCAACAATTGCCCCGTTATCTAGCTTCCCTATTTACCAGTATTGTTCAGAACCTTTTCGAACAACAGAACACAACCCCTCCGAACCACGGAACCCCTTTCAGAACGCATTTCTCTGCAACCATGTGTTTACCATAGGTAAGGTTTTTTTCATGTAAGACGTTCAAATTTTTTATGCAATAATATAAGATGGACAAATACCTAGTAAAAGCAAAATCTTCTATGATAATGCCGCAAAAATATTCAATGCTTTAAAAAATAGAAGACGTTAAAAATTTATTATAATAAAAGAAATGGGGGGTTTTTTTCAAGTCTATTTGTCTTTTTTTAGTTTTTAGAAATCTCACTTAACCTTCTGAAATCTCACCCTGTTTTTGAGAAAGGGTGAGAAATTCTCGCCTATTTTTTTTCTATGATAAAAACACTGCTTTGTCCCAGATTTACCATAGTAAAAGTTAGAAATTCTACCCCTAAAAAGAAAGATTAACTTCACATATATATTATCATTTAACATACGCTATTCAGAATTAACCACAATTGTCCCATGACTTACTTGATAGCTTCAATTTAATTTTATTAGTTCTTAATAAGTATTTATTGAAGTTTATAGAAGCATGTTTTAAAAGTATCTATATTGAAAGGGTTCAATAGGTAAGGTTCAAAAGGTATATCTTTTAAAATATTAGTTTGGAAGTCATCACCATTCTTTGCAAAATGGTCGACATTGATTTTACCTGTGATAACCAAATGAAAGAAACCAAAAATAAATATTTCATTGAAAAAAACTGCAATAAAATTTATTTTTGATTGTTTTGAGTAGCAAGCTCATATTATCAAATCGTAAGGTAAAATCTTATTTTGAGATGTAGTATCTGAACGAGTTGCCAGAGAAAGTTTTAAAGTAGACAGTTAGGTCCACCATTGTCTTTGGGTGTAAGTACGCCACATTGGGCAGATCGGTTCAGAGTTGTGGATTTCAGTACAGTACCTACAAACATACATTGTAGTCCTGTCGGTTGGTCAGAGTGCTTGAGGCTGAAGTGGCCCTTTACTCTTTCATGAATTGAAGGATTGTTGTGGTGGTTCCTTACTGTCCTTGTTGCCTAAAAATAAAAGTAGAGAAATAATTATGAGAAAATTGCGTAAGTAATATTAAATAATGATGCCCCTTTTACATATACAATTAAATAAATAATGTAGAAAAAGAATAATAAAAGTATACTTCCTGTAAGAAGTTTGTCAAACTCAATTGTACATCTCTTAAGTATAATACACTTTCTTATCACATTCTCTACAACATTATCTTCACTAATCACTTTTATCATAAAGCATAGTCAATTTTCATGAAATCTAGTCAGGGCTTAATCCAGGGCGATTTTGGTACCGTTTTTCGGTACCTTCACAAAATTTTTTTAAAAAAAACGGTACCTTCACAAAATTAAAAAAAAAAATCGGTACCTTCACAAAAAAAATCAGTACTTCAACAAACTTTAAAAAAAAACGCATCTTCACGAAAATAAAAAAGAAAGTTAGAAGGAATTAAAGTGCTGAATAGTTTTCCGAGCGGTTCACGGAAAAGTGGATTCACAGTGAATGCCGTATGGTACGCCATCGGACGGCGTTCCGCGCAACCGCACTGGCTTGATATGCTGACGTCACTTCTCCTAAATACGCCATTCAATCGGAGTGAGTGGTGAAGTTTTTATACTAGGCAACCGGCTAAATTGAGCCAGCGTGTAAACAACTCAACTCATTTTCCCAGACAAGTGTTTTTGTTATGATTTAGCGTAAAACGTGTTCTATTCGTATTTTTTAACAAGATTTATGAAAAGTTTTTATAATGAAGCGAGGAAGAAATTTAAGTGGAGCGGGTGGCTCACGGAATAGCGATTATTATATGAAGCGTTTACGCACGATCGATAGTATAGGAACGAAATCAATTAAAACATTTTTTTCAGTCTGAAAAAACTGAGGAGAAACCGTCACAACAGTCGCCGTCTAAAAAAACCGTCACAGTTGATAACGAGGCACAGTGAATTAAAAATGCTACGGAACCAATGATTGAAGAGCAAAACAATTCAAGTTTTGCTACAAAAAAAAAAATTTTTTTTTTTTTTTTTTTAAATCAATACTTAATTTTCACAAAAATAAAGAAAATTTTCACAAAAATAATTTTTTTTCACAAAAATAGGTACTAGGATTGAAAACCTGGATTAAGCCCTGCTAGTACAATTCAAATAAAGTTTATTTGTGTTAACGCATTTTATATACAATTACACGTCTATATCAGTGTTATTCTATACGAATATTGTCCATTTTTGTAATATTTTATATAAATAAGTGGCATATGAATATATTGCCATAATATAAAATTCACTATTTACACTCCATTGAGTTTGACTCAAATGGTCAGTGTTGCAACACTTGTAAAAAAAAATGTGCAACTGGTCTCAGAGAGGCATCTTCAAATAGGTTTTCATACTCGAAAATTGACATGCATATAAACATTCAACTTTATTTATACTGATATGTAAACCTAATTGCCCTTTTTTAATGTAAAAAAAGTCTTTATTGTCAAAAAATCTATTCAAGTTATGCTTTTAACAAACTAAGTTTTATGTAGAATTTTTATCACTCAACAAGTTTTTTTTTTTTTTTTTTTTTTTTTTTTTTTTAATTTCTCGGTTATAACCGAAATCACCTTTAAAAAGATAGTACAAAATTATATTTTTATTAGTGTACCTATTGAAAGCATGAAGTTTCTTTTTTTATCATAATTATGTTTAAAATATCCAAGTAACTATTGTCTTCTTAAATACAAATTTTTATACAAAGGTATTGATGTTTAGTGTAATTTACTTTTTCCTCTCCTTATAAAGGTGCATGAATATGAAGTATTTACACTTTTATGAGTATCTGTGTGAAATTGCAACATCTAAACATTCTACTCTTAGATAAATTGTTTTTTGAAAAAATGAAAACCTATTAAAACTGTAAATTAATGTTTAAGACCTGTCCTTTGCATGAGATATATCATATTAAATGATATGTTTAATATACAAAGCTTTTTTATTTGTATTTTGTCAGATTTCTGCAATTTAGTGGTTTATGCTGCGTATGATTTTTACCTTTTGTGACATTGCAACAGTAAAATTTTAACCTACCTTATAGTCAGAATATAAATATTTTTCCCAATCTGGTTCGACAACAATAAAAGAAAGTTTTCTACTTTTGCTGAATGTAGACTACAGATCAGATTTTAGAGGCTTATTCTCAAAAACTTTCAATATAGTCTGAGGTTGATGAGGTTTTTTTTATTTTTAACCTAAGTAAATTTTTTGTATCATGCTTTTTAACACAAAATAATCGTTGAATATTGTCTTCAACAAAATCATTTATAATTTTATTTGATAACATTGTATTTGGTTTGCTTTTCTAATAAAATTATGCTAAACTATTCTTTGATATTTATAAATTTTACCAATGTCAGATCTTTGTTTGTGGCTCTCTATTTCAGTGCCTGATTTATCATAAAGTCTGTGAGGCCAGACTCCCTAAATGTTTAAAACAATTTCTTTTTCTTATCTCATCAAAATTTGAGTTAGCAACAAATTGTAATAAATCTAAGCTCAAATTTACTGATATATTATAATTTACTCTTGTTATAAGCAATTTAAAAGCACTTCATAAAGTAAATTTGGCACATCAAGTAAATTTGGTTTAAAGATACGACCAGGGGCGCCTGACAGTTTCGTGCCTAGGGCTGTCACACTTCCGGATCTGCTTTTCTTTACATCATACTTAGTTTTTTTGTTGGTTATTCCATAAGCAAATTCTGTATTTATTTATGTCACGAAAGATACTTTTGAAGTCACTTATAATGAGAGCAATGGGAATTGGCTTTCTAAATCTAGGATCCCATGAAAGCCAAGTCAGCTAACATTATCAAAAAAAAAGGAACTAAACTAATAAAAAAAATGAACTAGAAAATGTACGTTTGGAAAGAGTCCTAATGTACATTTTCTAATCCACCTTCAAAACTTCCAAACCCACATTCATAGACCCTGAGTTTGCAACGAAAATTGCCAACTTTTCTGGTTCTTTGTGCAACTTGTGAAATATTTTGTGCCAGACTTGTTGTAGATCAGGGCTTTCCAACTTACATGAGGCCGGGGGCCGCAATTAAGAACACCAGTCAAATGGCAGGCCGCAACTTTATCAAAATTTTATCTAGGACTCTTATGTTTGAAAGAACATTAAATATTACTGTCAGATTTTTGTCAAGTTGTACAAAACAAACGTATTGAATTACAAATTAAAATTAGAAGTAGATTTTTAAGCAATATACATGATTATTTTTGTATTTAAAAACATTTTTTTGCTCTGTTGGTATGTTGAATTTCACAGAAACTAATAAATTAGGTTCTTTTAACGAAAGAAGAGTATTTTAAACCCATATATATTTTTTAAGAAAATTTTCCTCACAAAATGACAATTAATATATTTCAGTTTGTGGGCCGCTAGTTGGTAACCAGTGTTGTAGATCAAACAGTTATTAAGATTTAAGAAAGAAAAATAAATATTTCTATCAGTGTAAAAGAAAAATTACAAAAATAAAGTTTTAATTTCATGCTGATTGCATTAGCAGCTTAATTTTTTTTATTCAGTATGTGTATTTAAACAATGGCAATTGCTCCACCTACAACAAGTATATCAATGCCTTTTCTTACTTATATTGAAACCAGAAAAATTTAAAATTTCTTGGAAAAACCACTTATTTTTAGTTTGGGTGGTGGTAATTTTTTATCCTATTACTGTTAGTTTCTATGTTTTACAAGCATTTGTTCAGGCGCATGCGATGTAGTAGTTATAGAATCTATTCAATAGTTTGCATTGTAACATCTTCTGTAAATAATTACACTTATGATAACTGATGATTTTTGTCTGCCTGCTGTAGAAAAATGAAATCACATTACAATTATAGGCTTGAGTATACTTGATTTTTAAAGAGTTTAAACATGCTATTTTATGATTATTGTACATTTATATGAATATTTAGTTTTTCTCATTCAGTAGGGATAATTAAAACCATTTTAAAATTATAAATCCTAGAAAAAAATAGCATAAATTTTACTACCTCGTTAAAAAAAACATTTAACGCTAAATATGAAAAAGTTGACAGTTATGTGTAAGGAACTTTTTTTTCTCCCTTGATTTTTCAACAGATTAAACTAAAGGAGTATTAATAAAACCCTCCAAAGGAAATTAAATTGTGCCTAATACTATTTTTTTTCTTGCAGCTGTAATAAAATGATTTTAAAGGTGTTTTGGAATAATTCCTTGTTTATATTCAATTTATGCTTGTAATAACAATGCTTATTTTATAAACATTTTAACATTAAATTCACTTATTAAATTTTTATTGGTTTGATAAGTAATGAATGTTTTTTTTATATAGGCTCATTTGACGTTTTACTATACACAAGTAAAGATATTGAGGTTCCTGATGAATGGGCAGACAGTACAGCTCATCTGATACCGGATTGTGAAGAAGTTAGGTTGAGCAATTTTTCCACTTCTGTTCACAAAGTAGATACAGCAGTTCAATACAAAACCTGTGAATAAAATGAATATATTTTGTTCAAATGATTTTGAAATATTTTACATAAACTTTTTCCATGCTCCATCCATGATGCTTTTTTTTGTAATATTCGTATATTTTTTTTGTATATTTATACTTTTTTAAGTTGTGCTGTAAATAAAGAATAATCTTTTTATGAAAATGTCTTAATTTATTTAAATTATTATTTAACGTAAATTTGTTTGTCTTTTAAAAAATTATTGTAAGATTTATTTAATAGATTACTTGTATTTCTTATCTCTGTTCTATGAAGGAAAGCTATTAAATTGCATAAACCATTTGAGCCTTAAATTCGTTTTTAGAAATAATTCTAAGATTACATCAAATATATCTTTATTTAACTTAAAGGAATATTTTTTATAATTTTAATAACGCTCATGAATTTAATTAAATTAAAGCAGGTCAATCTTTCTCGAATCCGCTTTCTTTCAAGGCTGCAAAAAAAAAAAAAAAAAAACTTAGAAAATCCAAGAATATACGACCTACCCTTGTAAATTTCTATAATTATCAAGTTTCTTTTAAATTTATTTTGATCTATTTTTATATTAAAGAATCAATTTCCAAAGTCTGGAAAATTCAAGTTCCGAGATTTTTTACCGTCATAGTCACCAAGAGATAAAGCCGTTGAGATCAGCACAGTGTTTTAGTGACGTCTCTCAGAGTTGTTCTGATTTGCCGCCAATTTCAAATGTTATTTATATAAACAAAAGCTTTCTTTGACCGTTGGTTAAGCTATTCTTTCTATGGTATTGTTTTATGGTTCTTAATGCCTGTGCAGTTCCGAAATTTAAATGTAATTATAAAAATGTTAGCTTAAAAATTTTCTAAGTGTAAAGAACTGAAAGAGTGGATTTATTTAAACGCGAATTAACAGCTAAGTAAGTGTTATTTATCTTTCATTTTTTAGTAATTATTGATTTTTTTCTGACTTTAATATAAGCTTCTAATTTACATAAGGAAAGAAATCGTATTTAAGAATATCAATGTTTCAGGTATTGTTTGTTAGTGAATATTATAAAATAAAATTGGCAAAACCATCTTACTTTCTCAAAACTTAAGATCGTGAAATAAAACATTTAAAGATCATTTGTTTTGTAAAAATTTAGATGAATTCAGAACAAATATAAGTTGTAATTAAATAGCTGAAATTTGTATTTTTAAGACAAAGTAAACAACATAATTTTATTTCTGAAAGAAATAAAAATTGGATGACTGTTGATTGGCACTTAAAGCTTATTTATTCTCAAAGATAGCCTTTTTTATATGATTTAAATTTTATAAATATTTTTACTTGTATGCAGACGAATTCCTGTGAATTCAGTGTTAATTAATAATAAAAAAAATAGGAATTTAAGTCATGGTTAGTCATTTCTATTTCCTTGGGAGTGATATTTTTAAATAAATTTTGATGAAACTGTTGCTCATTCTTTATAAGGCATGATTTTTTCTCACACAGATAAATTGCCTTTGTGTATCTTATGAGGAAGTTCTAAATAATTTTTTACTTCATTGAAATTAATTTCTAGATTTTGTAATTTTAAGATGTCACATTTACCAAAATATAAACTAAAGAATCAAACTATTTCTTACATTAAAGTTTAAAATAAGTCAAACACACTGGGAAAAAAAATTCCTCTCCGTCTAGATTATTTATTTAATTTTGTGGGTTGTTTGGCAAAAAGACAGTGGTATGCTTTTTTGGTATTTACATGTGATTTAAATCCCTAAGGTTTTTTTTTTCCCCCTTGAAAGTGATTTTTTCTTACAATCAATTAATATACTTCATGAAATTGTGCTTTGAATAAGCATTTTATAAAATTTAAATAAATTTTTACAGCATGTTGTATTTAGCGTTTGATATTAATTTATTTTTTCTTTCTGTTTTACTAGTAACTAAATATAAAAATGTTTAATTGATATATAATTAAACGAATAACCAGATTTATAACCGTAACCATTATGCTAAAAATATGATTTATTTTTATTGAAAAATACAGAAAGTTACAGCTTTGAAGATTTAAAAATTTTGAAATTTTATAAATTTTTCTTCATTTTAAAAAAGTCAAAGTCATTTTATTTAAGTGTGCGTGTAGTGCATCTAAAAGAATGTTTGTTTTATTGAGAACAAAAAAATAATTCTTTTGAGGGTACTTTGACCCCTTAATCTTTGAGTTAAAATCAAATTTGCATATTTAGATTTGGATAAGTTATAATAATAATTTTAATTCTGAATAAGTTTAAGTAAGATTTTATTTTTAAAGTATATGTATGTACTTTTCTTATATGTATGTACAGTGTATTCCATAAATTACTCCCATAATTGAAAAAAAATTCAACTTTATCAAAAATAGGAATAAAAAGTGTACTATTAGAGGTCACAAATTGATATTTTTGCAAATAAAAGCTAAAACTATCGAAATCTGTCAAATTGTGGTTTCGGAAGGCAGTTGAGCAATACACCAAAACATGTTTGATTGCAGTAGGAGATAGATGCGATGAAAGACGTTTATTAAAAAACACCCCCTGAAATTCAAACGGGTTTCGGTGTTATGTACACTCTTTTTTTTTATATAATGTAATTTGAAAATTTTCTGGAAAAAACTTTTCTTTTTGTCGAAATCTGAGAAAAAAAAGATTGTTATCAAAAAATTTATAGGTTAGTACATACATAATATTCGAAAACATTTTACTTTTTATTACAATATTTTCAAAAAAGCTTCATTTATTATAAATATTCATTTATTATATTTATTAAAAAGCTTCATTATATAATGAATATTATTTTAAAGTTTTACAATCTTAAGATTGTAAAAATAGTTAGCTAAATTATTTTGCCTCGCTTTTATATTATATGCGTTTATTTGTAAATAAATGTGTTTGCATTATTTCCACTTAGAAATTAAATGTTTATCAATTTATGAAAGTAGCAAATTTATGAAATTGCAATTAAAATTATAATTTTTTTTCCATTTTTTTCTTACATAATATGCCATATTTTTCTTATTCTCGTAATTGTTTCCTTACTCAAATCTATCATTTCTTATTTTCTAACATATGAATAAATCTAATATTTCATTATACATTAGAAAGTTATAATTGATACATTTGAAGAAGTTCATTCAGTTGATATTAAATATGTTAATGATAAATCATTGTTTAAAATTGGAAGAATAACTTTTCTTATTAAATCATTTTCTGCTATGAAATTCAAATAACATTGTTTCATAAAAACATCAAATAATTCACATGTTCATTTTATTGAATTATAACATGATAAATAAAATATACTTTCCCTAATAAAAATTCACCTCTTAAAATCCAGTAAAATATATTTACACTTAAAACTATTTTTAAACTGGTTTCATTACCTTTAGTCAGTCTGATTTTAGGCTAGGGACACAAATTATTAGTCTTGTGTTAAGTTTCGAAAGTAGAAACTGTCCTCTTTAAGGATGCTCATTCCTACCGAAGGCTAATGGAGCCAATCCCCATCAGATAAATAGATTTTAATCTCCCTTTCAAAAAACAAAAAAACTGCAATTAAATATAATTTTTTAAAAATTTCAGAGTAAAATTGTCTAAATCATATCACTTTTCATATTTAAATTTCTATCAGTCACAAATCATTGAAAATCACTTATGAAATATTTTAGTAATAAAATATTGACAATCAGCTTTAAATATATGTATATATATATTTGGTAATTATATTTGCTCAGTTAGTACTGAAAATTTTCACAAGCTCTGAAAAAGATACGATATAGGTAAGCGGTTGCCTAAATCGTCCCATTATCAAAATTTTTGAGTATTTATGATAAAGCGAATAAACAGACTACGTAATCCAAAACAATTGTTTAATATCATAATAAGAAATGTATCATAAAATTTTTTTAAACTACTGCAAGTATAGTTACAGTATCTTAAGCCTATATAAAATTTTAAGGCCGTTTTTCGAAGGAATACTTTTTGCGAATAATATGCTATTTTCATAACTGCTGTGAGTTTGTAACAGTTACTCATGACTGTTAGATCAAGTTTAGTCTATGTTTAGTTTAGTTATCTAAAGCAAGCTCTGTCTATGCTTATTTTGAAAATGATGTAAACGTCATTATGGAGAACACAATTTTATAAAAAAAAAAAATAATAATAACGTTTGTGGTTTATTTATTTATTTATATTTTTTAATATTTAAAAACTTACTCCAATGCTGCACTATCTGGGTCCAATAAAATTTGCAAAAACTGAGAATAAGACTGTGATTTTGATAATTTTCATCTCAGTGGGAAAAAGTCGCAAAATTGGCGATTTTTAAAAATGTTTAATTATTTTTAAAATATTTAAGTTACTTGCCCATTTAAAAGCCCAGATGATTCTTCACAGCAAGATGATATACATAGTTTATAATCATATTTTCGTTTCAAGTCTAAGGCACTTTAACCCGTTTTGTCCCAAAGTTATATATTGAAATCATACAAAAGTGGTTTTATGGAAAAGTGGTATAATATATTTTCGAAATTAATTGTTTTTTCTACTGTTAGAACATTCAAAAAGTCTTTGACAGATCAAAAAGTACTTGCTCCTTATAATTCTAGATCTAATCAGAAATAACTAAATTATTGTGGTATCTGAGAAACTTTTAATTCACCCAGATAAATGAAAATGCTTAAAAAAGTTTCCCACCACAATGAATGTTTTTGGAAAAAGGAACTGTCCTAAATATATGACGCTGGGCGTTAACCGGTTAACTGTGGCTTTTTTTTCCTTTCTTTTTTTTCCTTGGCGACAGAGCTTCGGAAAACCATACCATCTAGTTATATGGATATACAGAGCCGGATAATACCTTTCGTAGGCCCTATAGGCATAGCCGTTTTTGGGCCCTCTCCTCCTTCCCCTCTTTTCAAAATATATGCTAAAATTTTCTTGCATATTTTTTTTTACATTTTTATTAATATGGATTTTAGTTTACGAATTTGTTCATCGAACTTTATCTGCAATACAGACATACTGCCGATATTGCAGTTGATATCGATAATACCATTATGATTAGTTCGATCGATAATTATGTAAACACTTCACGTCAAAAATACAACAACAAACCAGCAAAGAAAACAGTGAAATTGATAGTGAGATTAATTACAAGAAATATTTATACAGTAGAGAATCAATTATCCGGGATGCTCGAGACCATCGCTATCCCGGATGTCTGAATTTCTCAGTTTTCTGCATCGGCCAAAAAGTGTTGTTAATCGATGTTTTATCGAATCCGAATTACAAGGAAAAAGTGTAATGCATAAAGTAAGAGAAAAAAGAAAGGTACTCCTAACTTTAAAGAGAAAAAAAAAGGTAGAAATATAACATTTAAAAGATAAACTTGTGAATACTTTTCCTCACATTGCATTAAGAATATATTTGTCGATTCTTGGATCAAATGCAGAAGGAGAAAGATCTTTCTCCAGATTAAAATTGATAAAAAAATTATTTGCGTTCAACAGTGAATCAAGATCGTTTGGCATCGCTCTCACTTATGTCTATTGAATACGACATTTTGCGTAGTTTGGAATTCAACAGCATAATACAAGATTTCGTTGAATCCAAAAATCGCAAAAAAGTAATATATTAGATCATAAGATTCTGCAAAATAATTTATTACCAAAAATATTATATTTTTATTTGTATCTTCATAATTTTGTGCAAAATGCACTTGTTGTTTTTAAAGCTAAATTATTTTTGTCAGCAAATTTTTTTCTCCCAAGTTTTTCGTAGGCCCTAGGCACGTGCCTAGTGTGCCTATAGGTTAATCTGGCCCTGTGGATATGGAACATGATGTTACGTGCTACCTAGGACTTCAAAAGACTGCATCTTTTTGGGATCTACAATGAACTTTTTACATTTATGGTTTTATAAATACGGAAATCGGTCCATCAAATCTCATTACTAGATCACAACTTGACTAACCTGAAAGCTCATCACTTAGATTTTTTCATCATTTTTACCTTACTGAATCATTTTATCATTACCATCATCATTACAATTGCTATCATTACCATCATTTTACTGAAGTGTTTGCCTCATTCCGAAAGACTAACGTATAAACTGAGATTTTCTGCTGTTAAAAAGTCTGCTTGATGAAAGATGCTAAATCCTTTAAAACATTGTTACCAATTGTTATAATTCTTATTCACAAGATTAGAAATTTGGTAAAGGGTGAAAAGAAATCAAGAAATAGTTCTCAGCCATTTCTCGACTGCTTGAGCAATGTACAATGCGCCTGAAAGAAAAAGGACCACACTGAATAACTTTTGATCTAAAGATCGAATCTTCACGTTCTAAGATTCAATGATTCGAAGAGGCAACCTCAAATATGCTAATTAATTAGTGCAGAGTATATTTCAAGTTACTAAATCAGGCACAAAAACATACTTTCTCTGAATAAACATACTGTTTTTGTCAGATTCGGATTTGTGACTCCTCAAAATATAGGGGGTGGCTGCAATGTGGGAAATATAGTCCTCATAGTTTGGTCAGGAGAGCGATTAAAATTTGGTTATAAAATATGATATGTCACTTTTTGCATATTTCGCCTTATATCGAGAACTTATATCGCCAATTGAAAATTTTTTACACACAATTATAAAATTCGTTAACCCAACGATAATTACATGCAAAAAATAAATGTTAGTAAGCATTTGTTGTTTTATATTATTTTATTTAATAATAGTAAAAAAAAAATTAATTGTAAGATATACAATTTTTTACATCATTTTAAAGTACGTAATTTTGTATGGCAAAATACGAAATTGGTTGAATAGTTCCTGAGAAATCAAATTTTAAGTATGCAGCATTTTTAAAATTGGAGCGTCTTGATTAAGCTCATTAGTTCCATTAAAATTAATAATGAAAACTACTAGCAATGCTTCTAAAAACAGAGCTCATTAGTTCCATTAAAATTAATAATGAAAACTACTAGCAATGCTTCTAAAAACAGAGCTCCGCGGGCCTTCAAATTTTTGAAAAGGCGGAAAAAAAATTTAACAAAAACGAACGTTGATATTTTAACACTATTACTACTATGTGTACGCTGGAATAGTAATTACTACTAGGTATCTATTATTTTTAAAGTAAACCAATAAATGGTTAGGTTACATTTAAAGAAAAGTGAAAGAAATTTCGATTAATTGCATTAATGTAAATCTGACAACACTGTAAAAGTTTTTTAAGGCCCGCGGGGTTGCCACATTCCAGAAAAATTTAAAAACTGCTAGAAAAAGATGAAGAAAACGAAATGTTTTAGCTAATTACAATCAAGTAAAAATTTCTGTAAATTAAACATCTGAGTAACAAAAGCTGAGATGAATTCTTAAAATTGATCTGAAATGAAGGTACAAGTTTGCACCTATGCATTTCTTTCGCAAGTGAGGAGAGACGTTAATGGAAAGATAAAGCTTGCATTTTCCCCCGAGACGAACACAATATTTCTTCATTAATTAATTTAATTTATTTACTTATTGCATTTATTTATTCAGGTATTTGTTTATTATTATTATTTTGCCCTAAATTACAGTTGCTCTCAATTACAGTTATAAATTTCACTGTATAATTTAAGAAAAATGTCATAAAAGGAGATTGCTTTCATATTTTACGATGAATGCACAAATGCATCTCATTAAGAGAGCAAAAAAATAAAACAATTCCAATTTTATTTCTAAAATATTGATATCTGATTTATGCTATTTTTTTATATTTATCATATCTTGCCTTCACTTTTATTCCGTGATCGAGTTGAGTTGGTGCAAACAGAGAAAGAGTGGGCAAAATATGTCGTCTGTGCAGAATTTATGGGTATATGGACAAAAGAAATCGTTTGCTTTGCTCCAGACCGTTTATTATTGAGATTCGAATGCTATTGACATTGATCGTCTGCCGAAGTTGTTTGTTGCAGTCCGGTGGGGTGTCTATGGGTCACCCAGCTGCTATATTCATATTTTTATTTTTATTTGTTTACAGATTAGGAATGGTATAAAGAATACGCATTATTCTTAATGGAGTTTCGAAGTTAAGGGAGCCACCCTGTATGTTTAATAGTACAATAAATTTTGTCTATTCACATACTTCTTGTACTCCCATTTGACACAGTTTTTTTTTTTTTAAAATTCTCAAATGCTATTATAACAAATTTCTTTCTTCAATTTAAATTTAATTTTCACAATTTATCGTATAATTGTATCTTTCACGTTTTAAAGTTTTCATAAGAGATTTATTTTATACGTTATAGATGAAAATCAGGAGTTGAAAATTCTTAAAATTTCAGCTTCATGCTGTGTATCTATCAGGAGTAAGCAAAGTATTTCAAAATAAATAATAGTTTTAAACAATTTCGTAAAAAGAATCAAAATATTTTATATCAGTTTTTATAAAGTTCAGGATAAATCTCTATAAGTTGCATCAGTCGATTCTTATTAATCTGTAATTACGTCATCAATATAATGTTATATGAAAATCAATTTTTAAAAAATTAATAAGAAGTGTAGATTACTACAGTTAACTTACAAAATTATTTAAATTGATAAAAATATTTGTGATTATAAAATGTTTAACCAAGTCAACATCGAGGCTGGAAAAGTGCTACTGAGAAAATAGTAGTAGTATCACTTTAAAGTTTGAATTAAATGGCTAATCGCATAAATTAGGTATTTTCTAAAATTTTTTACGGAAACTCTCCAGTCTTCGCGTATTTTATTTCTCTTGATTAGATGCTAATAATGAAATAATTCTAGTACCAGGTTTTAATTTTTAAAAAAATTAATAAATAAATAAATGAAGACTACATCAATTAATAAGGAAATACTGGAATCAGTCAAATACACTGGTTATCATAAATTAAGGAAAATTCACAAAAATCGCGATAACTCAAGAAATTACACATGGAATTTTATGAAACTTACCCACAATATACAACACATAGTAAGGTATTAAACAACATAAAAAGAAATTATCAGACATTAATAGTAGTATAGAAATTAGCACATGTATAAAATAAACAAATTGGAAGTATCGGTTTGCAATAGAAAAAGTACCTTTAATATGGAATATGATTGCCTCTAGAAGCAATACAGCACAAACAGCGATGTGTGATGCTTTCAAATATGCGGTCTATCAGTTCAATAGGAAGTGAGAGCCATTGCTCTTGTAAAGCAGTTGCAAGCGTGGCAAGGGTCTGAGGGGGCGGATTGATGGCAGATACACGCCTCCCTAGAGCATCCCAAACGTGCTCGATAGGATTCAAGTCCGGGGATCGAGCTGGCCACTCCATGCGAGTAATTGTTTCCTGTTGAAGATAATCATCAACAATGCGAGCTCTGTGTGGTCTTGCATTATCGTCCTGTAACAGGAAGCAATCACCAATTGCCCCGGCATATGGGCGCACATAAGCATCAAGGATGTTGTCTCGATAAACCTGAGCATTCACGGTTCCCCTTGGAAAGACATGAAGGTATGTGCGCCCTCCTAAGGATATGCCTCCCCAAACACAGACACTGCCTCTTCCGTATGCATCTCTTTCACGGATGTTTGATGGATGATAACGGGTCCCAGGTTCTCTCCATATCAAATAACGTCTACTGTCACTTTCTAGACTAAACCTGGACTCATCCGTAAAGAGAACAGGCCTCCATTGATCTGACGTCCAGTGGACATGTTGTCGGGCCCACTGCAAACGGTCTCTCCTATGGCGTGATGTGAGCGGCACGCAAATGGCTGGTCGTCTCGCATACAGACCACCTTCGTGGAGCCTTCTGCGCACAGTTGACGTTGACACCAACCTTCCGGTGGCTGCAGCAAGAGAGGATCTAAGATGTGTCGGAGTAGCGGTTCTATTCCTGCGTGCACTTAATGTCAAATATCGGTCATCGGCACTGGTCGTAACAGTTGGCCGTCCTTGACTGAACCTCCTAGATGCCGAATCTGTGGTTTGAAATTGCCTCCAAAGTCTATGAACCACAGATGGACTCACATTTAGCCATCTGGCCACTTCTGATTGACTCTGCCCTGCCTCTAGTCTCCCGATGGCTCTCCATCGTAGTTCTTCAGGCAAATGATGCCTAGAGGTCATTATTACGAATTGGCTATCTCAGATTTTCAATGTCGCAATCACAGTAAAATTTGTGTGCTTTCTCTCAAACTTGGACTTTTATGCTCCAGGCAGATGACGTAAGCCGAGTGCAGCGCCACTAATTTGCATATTGCAATTTTACTCAGCTACTCTTAGTGGACAACATATGCAAATTTTGCACGGTTTGGCTTACTTTTGAAAGAGTTATCGCTATTTTTGTGATTTTTCCTTAATTTATGATAACCAGTGTATATGAACATTTTCAAACTGACAAATATTATTTTCGGTTTGAAAATTGTTTTAATGTTTATAAATTTGGATTTAAAATATAATCTTACAATATTTCATTCCTGCCAACTGTTCCGGAAGATTTTATTTTCATATTTAAAGTGGTAGTAAATATATACAATTTTTTCTGTTTTATAAACTTAATTTTTAAATGATTTTGATCACCACTATTCTTACAAAAAGTAAGCACATATATTAATATGCGTTACTATCATGGTTGTCAACTTAAGTTTTCTCAAATACAATGTATTTGTTTGCTTAAAATTGAAGTTGTAATTCCATTTTAATACCACTGGGAAAAATGATAATGGAAGGTATTAAAAGTTGGCAGGTATGATATTTAAATAATTGATGTACTCAGGGATACTAACTGCTCCGCTTTCTGAAATAGTTTTATTAAAGTGGTAGAAATTATGTAATAAAATTCGTTAGAGACGGACAGTTACGCCTACCAGCCAGTAGATCGATGCTTTAACGTTGCATTTTATACATGGGTGAAAGCCCTTATATAGCAAGACGGAAAGGAGAAAAACCTGGTACGTAAAACATTTCATTCCAGCATTTTTTTCGAAAAAATGAAATATCTGTAACTATCAAGATTTCTTTTATAATTCTGGCATATATATAAAACTGCTTCTTTTCCAAGATAAAGTAGATATTGTTGAAAAATTTTAAAAAAGAATAAGTAAGCTCCTCCCCAAAACTAGCTATTACTGAAATGGTTTTACTACCAACCTTTCCTCTTTTCCGTCTCGCTTTCACCCCTGATTTTATATGATACTTATAATTTTTGATATTTAGTGACAAAAAAATTAATTAAAAGGAAAAATACTAAGAGCAACTTGAATTTTGCAATCACTGAAAAATACTATTTTACATAGCGGAGTGGACATCTCTGTGTACTGAACATTCTTGATTTTTCTTTCATGATTTTCGATTTATTATTTTTTAATTTTACTTGTTGTGACATTAAAATCTCTTTTTTAAAACTTCAAAGAAAATTATATAGCTTTACTAGCGTTCTCGAGGAAAGAGAACGAAAAAGACTGCTTGTAAAGTTACTAAAAAGTTTTTCGAAAACTGACTGCTTTACCTCAGAATCACTGTTTTCCTTCAATTTTCGGTACCTCAGACCGTTTACGGCACTTTTCCGTGTGTCATTACTGCCAACCCGGAAGCACTAATTTCCTAGAATTTTTAAATCGGTATCCAAATATCAATTCTAAATAGGCTTGATTCGTTTAATTCTGCATTTATAATTATTTAAAGTTTTATCTACTAAGTAACTGTGGAAACTAGTAATAGATGCGAAGGAATACCTGGCCAATAAGGCCACTTCCTTACATTACTATCCATTGAATCAATCAGTGGCAATTAAAATTAGTTGCTTTAGTAGTCAAATATGAGTAAAGGTAGAAAAGAAGAGGGAAAGGACAACACAATCACACAAAACCATATAACAATTAAAACACAAAAATCAGGGAATCAGTAGGTAGATATTTCAGAAGATTTTTTCCTATAACAATTAACAAAAGGTTAGCTAGTCATAAAATTGCAGGGAATCAGTAGGTAGATATTTCAGAAGATTTTTTCCTATAACAATTAACAAAAGGTTAGCTAGTCATAAAATTGCAGGGAATCAGTAGGTAGATATTTCACAAGATTTTTTCCTATAACAATTAACAAAAGGTTAGCTAGTCATGAAATTGGGGAAAATTACTTACAAGTTGGATGCTGGATATCTGTGTAATCTCGGTATGTGCAACGCCTCCTACAACTGAAAGCCTCCACACGGCTTTTTGAGTTTGATCAGACCACTATGAAGGCAATCCAATTAGTGAAAGAACCATTTAATTAATTTAATATAAAATCTATTAAAAATTAAAAAGTGGTAGCAAATATTTGTCGAAAAATTTGTTTAATTTATGAATATAATTGGTTTGTTTTATTTACTTGTCAACCACTACGGATTCAATTCTCAAATATATATGATAAATTTCTCTCAAGTACTTTTTATATAGAATTTGGGTTCATGCGCACTAGTGGTTCCCTTTTTAAATAATCTGCGCAGACTACTTATAAGAAACCGTGTGGAGACTTTCTGATGTAGGAGGTGAACGAATATGGCGCGAAGCGCCACTTACCAATTCGTCTTTACTAGGTTGATATATAAGTAAAAGTCACATGCTAGTTTAAATTGGGGAAATCCCCATAATCAAAAACAACTGAAGAAAATGTATAGCCAGGTGCTACTTGTCAAATAACACAATATTCACTGTAAGTCGGGCATGCAATTGAAATAAAAATAGTTATGATACATTTACATAAAAGTAATATTAAATTAGCTATATACAAAACATATCTTTAAAACAAATAAGTAAGTAAATGAATTGAAAAGAGCAATACTTAACTTACCTACAGTGAATCAATAGGTTTCATACATATGTTTAAGTTGTTTATTTGTAGTGGTGGAAAAGAACATTTAAAATTATATTTATTAAATCAGCAATAAAATGTTATATTATGAATTATACCACACCTATGCTCTAAATCAGTGTTTCCCAAAGTGTGGTACGCGTACCCCCAGGGGTACGGGAAGAGTTTAGCGGGGGTACGCTTTCTAATGCTAAATATCTTGCAACAAGCGAAAATTTCAAAAACTTTTATTTAAAAACAAAGTTAGCCATAAAAGTTTAAAAATACGAATTTTTCTATTGGCTATTTTTTGCAGAGTTAACAGTTAATTAGTGGTGTCAACAGTCAGTTGAGATTTTTAATTTTTATGCAGTTTTTTTTACAGTAAAAAATTTATTCTTTTATTAGTGGTACACAGCATTACGAAAAATTTTGAAAGGGTACACAAAAGTTTGGGAAACACTGCTTTAAATTAGAGATGAGTCGAAAGTAACGTAACAGTGACTTGTCACAGTGACTGGAGCAGTCACTGTGACAGCCTGTTCCAACCAAAAAGTTGTCACAGTGACTGGAGCAGTCACTGTGACAAGTCACTGCTACTGTCACTGTGACAAAAATCACTGCTACTGTGACTGTGACAAAAATCACTGCTACTGTTACTGTGACAGATTTCACTGCTACTGTCACAGTGACAAATTTCACTGCTACTGTCACTGTGACAATTATCACTGCTACTCTAGCTGTTCCAAATGCCACAGGTATATTCACTGCTCCAAAAAACATACTGAAATACCAGTGAATATTGCCGGCCGATGCTCCAGCTCGTACCCTGCGAATGGAAGCATTTTCGTCGCATCTAAATTCAAGCTGCTCCACTCTGAAAAATTTTGCTGTTATTTTTGATCAAATATCATAACGGAGTTCAGTCTCTATTTTAGTTTGAAGAAAAAAAGAAATTAAAAAAAGCCATGATTTCTATTTTTATTTTGATAATTTTTATAATTTAGTATTAGATAAATTGTTCGATAATAGAAAAATCTTAATAGTAATCTTAATACAATATTATATATTTTAACAAGATATAATTCGAATATATAATATTTTTGTATATATTCAACCGTAGCTTAGTTTATATTCATACTTGAAATCTAAAACAAATTATTATTTTTATTGATTTTTCTTCTTTAAAGGGAACTGAATTTTCGGTCATAAATATCAATTATGCAGCATATAAAAAAGTAGAAGAAGAAACAGATATTGTTTAAAGATTAGAATTTTTTACATCAAGTTTCCAAACATAGCAAACATTTTTATTTATATCTTAAGTCGTGAAAAAAAAGGAAAAATGTTATCTTCTTTTTTCCCCCTTAAATCGAAAAATTAGTACAAGTTACTAAATATCAACAATGTAACAATCAACAATAAGTAAAAATTTCAAGAAATATCTATAAATATTTAAAAGTACGTAATCACAATTTAATTTTTTATAAGCTATCTTATACTCGGACGTAAAGTGTATAGTGGGTACAGTGCCGCGCTAGTGTATAAAAGGTCTGAGGTTCGATGCCTCGGGAACGCAAGTGTCAAATTTTACATTTTTATTTAAAGATTTATACCTATCAAAATTTTGCGACTAATATTTTCTATTAAATTTATTCAAGCAACTAAATACAAGTCGATATCAGTTGCATACATAAAATTTTAATTTAAATATTTTTTTAATAAATTATTTTATGATTTTTTAAAAAATAAATGGTAAAATGTCAGGTTTAAGAAATCTTTTAAAATGTCTACTTTAATGGATGAAAAGTTTGTTTGAATATTATAAAAGAAAAAATAGATATCATTTCCAAAATTCTGCCAATAATTGTGCGTAGTTTGTTAATTTCTGTGAAATTTTGATCATAATTTTTTTTCCCCATTTAAATTATTGTAATTCTACCACAACTGGGTGAGAAAGACTGATGACATTTACTTTTTATCTTAATTTTTGTTTAATTTAAGAACTGTACAAATCGTGAAGAGAATAAAGACTGCTATCAATAAATGTCAAATTAAAAAATTAATCAACCTCTTTGAAAACAACTAAGTAAATTTAAGTAAATTAAATTAAATTTATTTATTTCTATAATATTCGTTAAAAAGTTATTGAAATTTTAAGTAATTTTTTTAAATAATAAGATTTAAAAAAAGAAATTCCGTTCTCGCCCATTTTGTAGAGAGAAAGTCTAAGATCGATATTTATAGTGATTAGAGCCATGGCAACGAAAAAAGCCAAAATATAAATTCAGTTAAGTTTTGGAGTTTTTAACGCTTTGGTGATAATTCACTTTTGAACTATTTTATTTGATTTTCTTATCCTTTTTTCGAGGGTATTCGTCTATAATACTCTAGTAGAGTTCAATTATTACTCATAGATTCTTAATCACACATCTATGCATGCCTAGAAACATATTGATAAATTGTAATTTACTGAAATAAATATACATAACAATTGCATAAAGCAGTTGAATTTTTTATATCTATTAGAAAAATTAAAGCATAGTGTTTATTTCTCCTTTCCAAACAGCAAAATTTAAAAAAAAAATGCTTAGTGGCGCCATCTGTTGGCTCTTATAACAGATCCTGGTGTACGAAATTAATGCTACCAGCCAAGGATAAAATAAACGCAAAATTATGAAAATATCTAAATTCATAACAATAATCATAACAAAAAAATTAAATAAATTTTTGTTTTCATACTACGCATTCTTTTCTTTTATAAAGGAGAAAAAATCTTCATAAAAGTTTGAAAAGCTATGAAGAATTTCATTAATACGGTGATATTTTTTGTTTGACAACATTACTAAAAATTTACTTGCGATTAAGTTTTCATTTTACTGTACATTTAATGAAGAAATCAGTATTCTATAATATAAAATATTGAATTAATCTCATCATTCATCGTTTTTAAATGCCAATAACTCAACTACAAAAATTTTGAGATCAGATTTTCACTGTAATATCATTATGAAAATATTAGTAACGAGAAGAATTATGAGTTTTAATTTAATATCTTATCTGAGATAAAAGCTTTGATTTTGTTATTTTAACATTTTACAAGAATTAAATAAGGTCCCATATTAGTTATTAAAAACCATACTACTAAATTGCGTACTGCGATATACATTATTAAAAATTATCTCCTTCCATAAGAATGACTCAGTATAAAGATTAATTATTTTAATTGACTACATTAAAAATTGATGATATAGATTAATTTTACTAAAAACTAATTACAGCGATTAATTTTACAATAAAAATATTATATCGATTAAATTAACTAAAAACTAATCATATCGATTATTAACTAAAGCACTTAATCGATTAATTTATACCAAGTTTTTATAAATAAAAACGATTAATCGATATAAAATATCGATTAAATCTATATCGAAATAATAACAGTCACTGCTATTTGTCACTGTTACTTTTGGGTCCCAGTAGCAGAAGTAACAGTGACTGAAAAGTAGCAGTTTTGCCCATCTTTACTTTAAATATGCAAATGAAAATGTTCTAATATTTTGGAGCAAGCTGCCCAATGAGATTTCTGCAAAGTTTTCTACTTTTAGACATAAATTTTTTTTTATTTTTATAGTAGTAGTTAAAATATTAAAGTTATTATTATGATTTTTTTTTATCCTTGTTTAATAAAGTTGTGTTTTAAAGATCTTGGCCGCCACAACATATGATTTTTTTTTTTTTTTTGAACGGTGGGGAAATATAGAATTTGATGTTAAGTTCTCAAAAGAAAAAGAAACACAATCATACTGAATAACTTTAGATCTAATTATCGGAATTTCACGTACTAAGATTCAAACTTGATTGTTCAGAAGGGTGACTTCAAATAGTATAATTATTTTGTGCAGACGCTATATTAAATTACAAAATCAGACGCAAAATTGTACTTTCTCTGCATAGAAATGTCTTTTTTTCCCGACGAATTTGTATTCTACACCTTCAAAATATCGGGGGTAGTCGCAATTCGGGAAATAAGGTCAAAATAGTTTAGTCCGAAGAGAGGTTAGAAGTTAGGACCCCTTAATATTAAATTTACTTTTGTGTTCTTCGCTTTACCTTGGGATCTTATAAAGGGAATTTAAAAAAATTGCACACTATTATAAAATTTGTTTATCCATTAAAAAAAAAACAATTTTTTTCGAGAATTATTATAATTTTTCATTATTTTTTTTAATAGAAATAGAAAGAATTGTTTAGAATTGAAAAATCTGTCCAAATAATAATCAATTTTGTACATCATCTTTACGATTATAATTTTATATGGTAAAATACAAAATTTGAGCAAAACCAGACCAATAGTTCCTGAGAAATCGGATTTTAAATAAGATCTTTTTTAAATTTATTCATAATTTGAAATTGAAATATGATGCACTACTTAAGATTTTAATTACTCAAACCTGCTCTCCACCGGAATTATGTAAGAACAAGTACTTATTATACACGCAACAAAATTTTTTTACCCTAGTGCAATCAAATTTTAGTGGGTGCATAAACGCTATTTTAGTGTATTTTTCATCAAATATTTATATGCCCTTCTAGGCCCTGTAAGGATAGAAATTAATAATTTTGGGTTGTATTACATAATCTAAACAAATATGTAACACAACTTTTTTTTCCTTTTCAAAACAACACACATTCGGTTTTAACGCTTTTTTTTAGTACAGTCTGATGATCTTTTCTAAACATGTTTTGGTAGTTCAAAATATCTAATTTATCTGAAGATTAAAAAACTTCAAGTAGTTTTACAACCACTATTTGCGTTTTTCGGACATTGTGTGTACCACTATTAAAGTAGTCATTATTCTGAAAAAATCTTGAAAGTGGTAGAAAAAATATTTCGATTTATTCCTACCAAAGAAAAAATAATTATAAATTAAAAATGTACATTTAGATATTAAAGCCAACTAAATGAATTTCCTAAATTTAAAGTAAAATGAAACTTATGAAGCATTTATACTTTGTTTCAAAATTTCTGTATTTCATAGCTGCCAACTCCTCCGTTTTTCTAAAAGATTTTATTTTCATGTTTAACCATTTGCATACCTGCCAACTTTTACGCATTTGGCGTAAAATTTTATTTCTATATTTAAAGTGGTAGTAAACTTTATGCTGCTCTATATTCCTTGCAATTATTATCCTTTTGACCACCACTATTTTTTAAAAAAAATTAAGAATATATATGAATATGTAATACTGTTACTGTAATCTGCATAAATACGACGTATAATTTTGCCAAATAGTGTAATTTAAATTCAATTTTACTACCGCTGGGATAAATCATCCTCGAAGGGATTAATAGTTGGCAGTTATGCACCTCTGCGTTAGAAAAGGAAACGAAATATTATGATAAAAAAATTTGAACTTTCAAAGTGGTGACTTTTGATGTCACTTTAGAAATGCAGAGATGCTAACTTGCTCTGGACAGCGAATAAATATTTTCAACTGGTAGTTTATTAATTGTGACTCTTGGTTTAATAAATTCAATTTTGTAGATTTTTATCCACCACTATTTCTAAACAATTAGTAGGCTTATATAATTCACCACTTTCTCATGAACTGTCATACCCATACCTGCCAACTCTTCCGGATTTTCCGGAAGATTTTATTTTCATATTTAAAGTGGTAGCAATACTCAGGTTTTTCCAATTAATTTTTTGAATTATAATGATAATTATAAATGAGTTTGACCACCACTACATATAAATAATTACAATCCTTGCGCAAGCGAATTTCAACGGGATCAAAATATAAATATATTTTTGAGTCAGATGGTTTTTTGTTTATTGTTTTACAACCACTCTGAAAATCCATTATCGGAAAGAGTTGGCAGGTATGCATACCTTTTAAAAAACTACCAAAATCAGTCAGATTTGTAAATTTAGTTTGTAGCTTTTTACCGTTTGGCCAGACGAGCAAGCCAAGTAAAAGTAGCATGGCATTCAACGTGTTAATTATATCCAAATATCCTCAAAATAGACCACTTTGAATATAAAGATAAAGGATTGACTTAAATACCGAAAAATAAGGTAGATAAATCATTCGTGACATTCAAGTTGCATGAAAACGTTGAAATATATTTCCTTTTGTGCCATTCTTGCCTTGAAAAGCGTTTAACAGCAAGCAAAGGTGTGCCTTAAATAAAAAAGAACTTTTTATCTTGAAGTGGAAGACCTCACACTTCTGAAGGGGTTTTCATAACGGGTGAAGTAAAGGATAGTGGTTCGGTTTTTAAGGTATGTTGGGCTTTTCTTACGCTTTCACACTTGCTCCCATTGTCGGCAAGTTTATGGGCTCTCTATGTGAAAAGTCTGTCTATTTAAGGACTCTTCATGAACAAATATCACTTAAGCGGTCCCTTTTGTGTTCACGGTACTTTTACGATAGATTGGTCTACAATGTGGAACCAACAGATAGTAGATCTAGAAGAACTTTTGAAGTACTATTGTGCCTGTGAGATATTAAATTGCTCTCGTGGAAGGAGCCTTTTAAGAAGCTCTTCAAAATATTTCATTTTATGCCTTTCTGATCTGATGCTTAAATCGAAGCTTTAGTTCGCCTTAGAAATAAAGTCATAAACTTGTTATTTAAAAATTAAATGACATATTTAAAAAAAAAATGGTGCCACTGTTATCAAAATGTAATTAACTAAGATATACGTAAATAAAAATATTAAAAGACACTTAAAGCGTTTCTTTAAACATTAATTTAACATTAATAAAGCATTAATTTAACATTAAGTGCATTCGAAGTGTATATGCGTGATATAAAACAAAAAATTGCCATTGGTTTTGAAATTCCAATAAAAATACAGTAAGAATAGTATTTGGTAAAAAAATATTTGGATAAGATTATTTGATATAAGAATAATATTATTCCATTACATTACCAATGTAACTACTAAGCATTACTAGTAACTATAACTACTAGTAACTACATAACTACTAGTAGCTACACAACTATACTAACAATATAACTACTAGTAACTACTTTTATACTGTGAATTTTCTAATTTTATCTAGACAAGATAATGACTTTTAGTTTTTGATGACTCAATTTATTCCTTATTTTTACAAAAATCCAAAACATTAAAATTCTTAGATAAATTCGTATAAATAAAAACCAAAGAAAAAAAACTTAGAAAATAAGAAGAAGCTGGCTGATCGATCCCCAATAATAAAATGCATATTCAGCGTTTATTATATAACACCATAAAAATAAAATATAGTTCCAAATGTATTAATTAACCAGAGTAATATTATAAATATTTAAAACAAAAATGTGTTTGTACGTTTAAGGATTTCATAAAATTGAAACATCATTAAAGGTGAAATATAGTTATAAATTTAATGTATAAATAGCGTAAATCTGTAAGAACAGTTCTATAATATTATTTAACCTGCGTAAATTGATATTCATAATTAAAAATAAACCTAAGATACAGCTCTGTTTCTTTAAAATCATACCCTCCAACATTTGAGTTTCGTGCGAACTAGTGGTAGCGAACTAAAGGAAGAAATTTCGAACGAAATAATCTTATGAACACAGGGTCCCCACGGTCTGAATTTTTTTTAAAGTACTGGCTAAAGTGAGATAAAAATCTTAATGTTGGAAGCTACTAATAAATTTCAAATTTAAAGGAAGAATATATAGGTGCATAAAATACCTTTAGAATAATTTCGAAATTCTAAAATTAAAGGTAAATTTAAGTATTTTTATGTCGTAGGAACCTTACATTTAGTTTTACATTTAATTTCTCTGATTAAATTATTTACATGTAGTGGTAAGCAATTTTCTTCTAATTCTAATTTATTAAAATAATAATGCAGTGCCTTTCTTACGACTATAAAAATTATTTTCTGCTCTGTAATTGGGTATGGCTTAAAATGCTTTAATGCATATTCAAAAATCCCAACTTGCACGGTTCTGTGGAAAACATTTTTCTAATGGTATCAGCATTTAATTTTTAATGTATGGGTTTTGGTTAAGGAAATTTGATTTAAAATTGTTTTGTTACACCCTCAAATATTAATGATTTAAGCACATATATTAAAATAAAATAAACAGTATCGGCTTAATAAAAAATAACTATTCCAAATTTAATTAATAAATTTAAATTAAATTTCACACAATCAGAGAGAAAATTGATCGACTTAGGTTGCTAAATAAATGTAAAAATAGATTTCCTTTCAAAAAAATAATGAACAAATTACGTAATTTGTTTCGTAATTTTTATTCCCACACTGCAGATAATTGTAATATATTTGTCAAAAACCAAAGACAAATGGAGTTTAATTACGCTAAAAAATTTGAGAGAATTTTTTTTTAGCATACAAATAAAGTATTTTGTAATTTCTTGTGAATTTGTTTTCCCACACTACAGATAACTGCTCTGAATCTGCCGTAATCTAAAGTAAACAATGAATTAAGCTATTTACGACAAAAAATTTTTTAAAAGATTACTGTGGGGCCTTCAAATGTTGTAAATTAAGCATAAAAACTAGCAATTTTCTCATGCTTACCATTCATAAGCCAGATTTGTTACGCATCGAAAAAATGTTTTGCATCTTTTAAAAAATCTATTGACGATTATAAAAATTTAAGGAAACAGTTTTGTAAAATCATGTGATCATGGTCCTTTGGTTCCCATGTTTGGTGTCAAGTACCGGAATACGGCCTGGAAAAAACATTTTCATTGAGCGGCACGCGAGGGCGCGTGGCTCTAAGCTCGAACACGAATTGAATTTGTAATATTGTTGCGCACTAGCTTTGTTTGGGTCACGTGCCGGTAGGTGTCACTCCACCCCTGATGCCATTCTCCCGTTTCTGAACTTTTTTTTACCTCGGACATCTCTATTTCGAGATGATTATATTCGCTTGTCACATCAAAAAGATTTGAATGGTTCCAGGGCTGAACTCATAAATAGTAATGACATGGGAACTAACGCCCTAAACGCGAATAATCCTATACATAATTCTTTGATTTAGCTACCATGGAGCAAAATTTGAATAAGCTTCTTAAAAAATATTGTAGATAATCGTCAGCGTGATGCAAGGGTCATGTGCAGGCGTTTTCGAATCATTACAGTGACGAATCATTACAGAGTAAGAGAATGATTTCTCATTTGGGAATAAGAAATGTATAAAAATAATATTGGAATTGACAATGGCTCCTATAACTGAAAGCCTCCACACCGTTTCTTAATGATAGTCCGATCAAACCACTATGAAGGTAAACCAGTTTACAAAAGATCCATTTAATAGAAAATCTAGTAAAATTAAGAAAGTAGTAGCAAATATATCTCTTTAAATTTGTTTAATTTATGAATATGATTGGTTTGTCTTATTTACTTGTCAACCACCACAAATTCAATTCTAAAATATTTATGATAAATTTCTCCCAATTACTTTTAAAAAAAAATTTGGGTTCATGCGCATAACCAACGCCTCCTATAACTTAAAGCCTCCAAACGGTTTTTTGTAGGTAGTCCGATTAGACCACTATGAAGATAAACTAATTAGTTAAAGAACCATCCAATATGATATCTATTAAAAATTAGAAAGTGGTAGCAAATATATGTCGAAATTTTTTTTTATTTTATGAATATAATTGGTTTGTCTTACTTACTTGTCAACCACTACAGATTCAGTTCTCAAATATATATGATAAATTTCTCTCAAGTACCTTTAAAATAGAATATGGGTTCATGCGCACAAGTGGTTCGCTTTTTAAATAATCTGCGCAGACTTCTTATAAGAAACCGTGTGGAGGCTTTCTGATGTGGGAGGCGATGGCATAACTGGTCCACTTTTTAAAAAGTAAGAGTAGACTACTTATAAAAAATCGCATGGAGGCTCTCTTATGTAGAAGGTGAAGTTTTAACCCGGAGATTTTCCAGAAATAAAAAGATTGTGAAGCTTACCTTCAAATATTCAGATATTGAAAACTGCGATATTTTAAGATATCAATGATGTAAGTTGCGTGCTACTAGTTTTTAGCTAATACTGAGAAGAGACAATTTTTGAATCGTTAACATAAACAAACACAACGAGTAAATTAAATATATAACTAAGAGGAAATAGTCAAATTAAAAAAATGGTAAATACTTTTTGAAGAAAATTGGACATTAATTCAGTAGATAGCATACGAGTCAAGTTCTCCCGTATTTAAACTGTTTAAAATATTCAAAGAGGTAAAAAACATTTAAACTTTAAAATGTCATTTTAGGCTAATGAATTTGATATTAAATAATTTTAACGACTACGATCCATAAATGAAACATATACATAATGATACATAATGGAACTTAACATAATGATACATAATGAAACTTAACGTTTAAAAATGATATTTTGCTTCATTATTAGTTTACTGTTGATTTAAATATTGTGGAAAACTATTACAATAATCCGGGTTTGCAATTTTGGTTTGATTATTTAGTCTGGTTTGATTATTAAGAATTACGATCTAAATACGGTGTCATATCGTATGATGTGTTGTTATCCGAAATAATCAGATAGAAAAAAAGAAATAAGTCACTACTTTACCAATTTTACTTAGAAATTTCATTACCCTTACTTCACTTATCAAATGGAAAAGGGAACCTGTGCGACACCCATTCCTTTTGTCCATAATAGTCAGTGAGATAGTTAAATGACATAAAAGTGAAAAGAGTGTCATCCGAGAGAGGAGAAGACATCATTGTTCCTCTTTCTTAATTTTTAAACCTGGGTTTAGTAATAGATTATTTGAATAAATAAATTTGATGTCTTGATCATGTCATACAGCTGAAAAAGTGAGCTGCAATGGGTCTAATAATTTTGTCCTCTTCAAGGTTCTAGATATGAAAAGATTGTTGTATTACACTTAAAAGCTTTTTCAAAAACTTATGATTTAATCATGCGATTTGCTTATAAAAATATATTTTCAATACCATAAATAATGGTGACTTAATTGTTGCTTGAAATTTATTTTGAGGAAATAAGACATTCATACATAGCATAGAGGTTCAGACTTGATCCGCTTAGCAAAAAATATTTGGTGACGAAACTTAAATTATCTTCAGTTTAGTATTTCAAATTTTAAGTAATTTTTTCACAACTTCTTATCAAAAAATTCAAATTATAATATGTAATGCATATGTGTCACCTAGAGCGGTCGTTGAAATAGATTTAACTAAGTGCTAGAAATATTACAATCAAATTCAGAAAAGTTTTCTTACAGCAAAACTGTTTAGACATCTATGTGTATAAATTGCTATTAGGTATTATAAATATATTTTTAATACCTAGGTATTAATACCTAGATATTAGGTATTATAAATATATTTTTTTTAAATTATTGATTCACTGTGGTAGTTTAAAACTTTTTTGAAACTTAGTTTCAAATGTCAAAGCCTTTTTAATGAAATGTTAGAGCCACATTAAAATTGTCGCATTTGCGTTACGTGGAGCTTGTATTTTCGAGTTCTCTAGAATTTAATCATGTTTTTTTTTTCAATATTAAAAGTTGGGAATGGCATTATGTTAGATTTTTTAGTGAAGAAAAATTCTAAAATTTTCTTAAAACTACCGTGAACTACGATTTGACACTAAATTCTGTCCAGTTTTCTAAAAATAATTAATTATAAAAAAAGGAAAAGTTAAGGTTAAAGCGTAAAGTTAAAAATTTGAAAATGAAAAAAAATTCTAGATTTACGTTCAGACGCTTGGCAGATTCTGCAATGCAAAGAATTATCTTATAAATCGATTCAATTGGTTTTGAGATATTGAAATATACATTCTGCTTTTAATTATTTATGCTATACAAATTATATAAATGATTATAATATAAGCACGAAAATTTCTCCTTTTTCAGAGAAGATAATGCACTGTCTATTGTTAATGAAAATATTTTATTTCTACCTTTTCTCAACAACAAAAAAGTGAACATTTCGTTGATATTAATTACGAAGTAACAGCTTCTATAAATTTTAGAAAGCATTGGTTTTCCAGATTGACTTATTTCTCGCGGAAAACAGTAGAAATTAAATAATAGTACTACCGATATATTATCTTTATCGCATAAGAAAATATAATAATTTGATCTGTTGCATTAGGCAACTAAAGATGCCAAAAACGATAAGCAATGAAATTTAAAATTTTAATGAAACAGAAATAAGCAACCCCTCATAGAATTTTATTATTATTATTTTTTTAATAGTTTTCATTGGAAAGGACTAACTTAACACGCACACGTGTTGCGCCTGAAAGCGGGACGGAAAAGAGAAAATACTGGTAGAAGAACTATTCCAATATTAGATAATATTCGGGAGGAGTTAATCTATTCTCAGCAATAACAATTCACTGTAAGGAAATTTATCACTGCCATACCTGCCAACTCTTCCGGATTTTCCGGAAGATTTTGTTTTCATATTTAAAGTGGTAATAAATACATACTATATTTTCTTTTATAAACTTAATTTTTAAATGACTTTGATTCCCACTATTCTTACAAAAATTAAGCACATATATTAATATGCGTTACTATCATGGTTGTCAACTTAAGTTTGCTCATATACAACGTATTTGTTTGCTTAAAATTGAAGTTTTAAATCCATTTTAATACCACTGGGAAAAATGATAATGGAAAGGATTAAAAGTTGGCAGGTATGTCACTGCGAAGAAGCAATTCAATATAAAAATTGCATCCGTTAAAAACAATTGGTAGTTACGGATTTTTATTATTCCCGGAAAAAAACTAAAAAAATGAAATTTATTTGTTACCAGTTTTTACTCAGGTGCGCCGCCCGATGAGACAATCTAGCGTGAACACGTTAAAATAGCCTCCGCGGGTTTCTTTCTTTCTCTTATTCTTTTTTTTCTTCTTGATATGAATGATTTGAAATATAAATCATAGTGGTAGCTAATATTGAATAATTAAAGAAAAAATATATAAATAGAAATAAATTGAGTTTCTACCTCTTTCTACATTTTTATTCACTTGTGGCATGTAAAGAAATATAATAAAGAAAAACATATGGTTGCCCCAATTAATATACTTCTTACGAAAAAAAAAAATAGAAATGAAGTTGTTTTACTCTAGTTCCTTCTTTTTTCCGAGTATCAGCCCTAAAATCGTGGGGGTTAGCTTTAACTCCTTAATTATTTCGGCCTGAGTTACCGAATAGAAGGAATCGGTAGGGAAACTGCTTAAATACTATTTGTTTACAAAATGAATAAAATGCCTGTTTTTACCATGGTCCTAGATACAATTGAAACTAGAAGAGTGTCCTAATTATTTATGTAAGGAATAATCAAGGAATAGAAGGGCTAATCAATATTTCATTTCGGTCGAATAGAAGGTAGAAATGAAATAGTTTTTTCTCTATTTTCGGTAAGAAAAATGCCCTTCAGTTATCTAGTGCTTTCAAGTTAGAGGTTCCAGGATTATCAGCTACACAAGTTGTACAGGTATGAAATTACTCTGCATTCCAACCATATGTAAAGAACAGTAGAGAATTTCAAACCGAAATTTGTGGAATTTCGGTTTATTTTGTTAACTAAGAGGAGAATTTTTTCACATTAATTATTCATAGCGGCGTATTATATAACCCTTTGATTTATTTAGATATAGTGGTGAATAAAAACTCTGTAAGTCAAACTTTTAAACCAAGAATCGTTCTTTAACCTTTTCGCGCCGACTGTCACAAATACGTGCCAGCATAAAACCGTATCAACCAGGGTAAAAAGATAAAACTGGTAATCAAAGTAATTCTTTAGCAGTTTATTTGTGGGCGGAGTAATAATTGTTTGATTTGTTTAATTCACCATTACTTTGTTCAAAATAAAACTATTTAGTTATACTTTGAATTAACATTGATTATATATATGATTAAACTAACAATAATTAATGGAAAACAAAGTAAGTCTGTCAAATTAGCAACTACTACATTTAAGTTACCGTTTTTTATTTAATTACAGCTTGATTCTGATTTTTGTACGAATGCTTTTCTGAATCATTCGTCCCCAAGTTGTTAAAGAACTACCTCTTCAAAATAATTTTCCGCTATCTGGCTCAAGTTAACATTTCTGTATATTTCTTCGTAAAATACAACAAAATGATTAAAAATGCTAGTTTCTCTCATTTAAGTTTTTTGTAATGATCTTAACTATCTCGAAGTATTGCTTGAAAAATATATTATTTATATTTTAATATTGTTTCATATACTTATGCTGGCGTGTGTTCTCATTAGATAGCAGTGCTACGAAATATAGAAATTTGGCTTAAAATACATTTAACCATAATTTTTTAATATTAAAGTAATAGCTGAAATGAGAAACCATAATTTGTTTAATATTAAAGTAATAGCTAAAATGAGAAACTGTCACTTCTTTTCCAATGAATTTGCCACTAATTTATTATTTCTTAATTTTTTTCTGCTTTTTATCATTGTTTTACAATAGCCCTTCAAGTGAATAATCATTTGATAAAGCTATTAAAATTATAAATCGATCGGTAAATGTTTTATGAGTACCATTTACACACTAATTTAGTTTTTCTTTATTTACGTAAGCAGCAGCACATGGTAGAGTACATAAATGGATTTTATGCAATACCCTAAACAATATAATCTCACTTCAGTGGTTTCCCCTGGAACAAAAATAATCTCTTTACTTCCGTAACAAAAAAAAGAGATGCAGTTGAATCAGTTCTTGTTGTGAAGATATCAAAGGTAGGGTGGGAGTATGATGGAATAAAAAAAAAAGATGAGTGTTTTTCAGAAGAAGTTGTTCCATCTGTGCTATTAAACAGAACGGTTCACTTGGTCTTATTTTGTTTAGTGACCGCAATTTGATTACGGGAAGCTTATTTGTTGGGCAACGTTATTTAGGGAAGCCAGAGTAACATCCAAAGCAAGAGAAACTCGTCGGTGAAGATCTAATTCCAAACAAATCTCAAATCGTGCCTTTTAGAAAACGGAAATAACATTATAACGTAATAGAACAACTGACTAGAAATTAAAATATTTTTAAAGAAAATAGATCACTGGTACTTATCCAGAAAAGATTAGAAACTGGAAGTAAGAAAATATTATTTTATTCTTACTTTCAGAGAAAATTATATTCATCATAAATACCACTATTTATTAATAAGTGAAAGATGTATTGAATTTGCCAAATAATAAATTTCAATAGGAAAGCATGGCGTGACCTAGTTGTAAGGGCTGAGCGTCAGGGAGATTCGTAGAGCGGGATGACGTGGGTTCGAATTCCGGCGGTGGTCAAGTTTTTCACCAGATTCCTCTAGTCGATCTATGATCCCCCATTCACCTCCTTATGCCTAACGCCAGAAGACTTAGTCGCCCTAGGCATCACCTCGGTTTCTTATAAGTAGTCCGCGCAGATTGATTAAAAAACGAACTACTTGTGCGCATGAATCCAAATCATACCTGCCAACTTTTAGTTCCTTCCATTATCATTTTTCCCAGTGGTATTAAAATGGAATTAAAACTTCAATTTTAAGCAAACAAATACGTTGTATTTGAAAAAACTTAAGTTGACAACCATGATAGTAACGCATATTAATATATGTGCTTCATTTTTGTAAGAATAGTGGTGATCAAAATCATTTAAAAATTAAGTTTATAAAAGAAAAAATTGTATATATTTACTACCACTTTAAATACGAAAATAAAATCTTCCATAAAATCCGGAAGAGTTGACAGGTATGCAAAGTTCTTTTTTGAGAGTACTTGAGATAAATTTATCATATATATTTGAGAATTGAATCTGTAGTGGTTGACAAGTAAATAAAACAAACCAATTATATTCATAAATTAAACAAATTTTTAGACATATATTTGCTGCCACTTTCTAATTTTTAATAGATTTCATATTAAGTGGTTCTTTAACTAAATGGTTTACCTTCATAGCGGTCTGATCGATCTACCTACAAAAAACCGTGTGGAGGCTTTCAGTTATAGGAGGCGTTGCCCTAGAGCTTATTAGATAGATGAAAATGTCAGATGCCTTATTACCGCTACCTTATTTTCTCTGGATAAGTATAAACTTTGGAAACTCTTTTTAGAGTGGGCAGAGTCTTAAAAAATTTATGAAGTGGTGACAATTTTACTTTTAAGAATACTGGGGATTTATTTCAGCATCCGAATCAAATTCCTTTAACTTTTTCCGATGCAGTGTATTCAGTTTGGCAGCACTAATTTAACAAATATTACAAACCGCTAGAAACGTACAGTTGCTTATAAACATTCAAGGATTTTTAGCAACCACTATTCTTTAAACAAGAAATATCACTTCACTTAGAATCCGCTATCTAAAGTCACTCGCTAATATCCTGTCTGATTAAAATTTTCAATCGAAAGTTACATTTCGAGAAAGGGTTAATTTGTAAATATGTTTTGGCAGAAGGAATCAGATATAACAGTTTGTTCTCTGAAGCTTTGTTTGAATTTTTCTAAACTGTTGTTCTGTTTTCTCACAACTGTGGCTTTCCTTTACGTTGAGATTTTGCTCCATTTTCAGAATTAACGCGAACGACACTGGTTAACCTCATCGAGACTGGCGAGTCATATATGTACTCTCAGGGTGGCGACAATCAGAGGGAAAAAAATAAAGCTGGTAGGCAAAATATTTCTATTGCAGTTTATTTTGGGGAGGAGTAATAATATTTTGATTTACTTAACCCGTTTTGTCCCGAATTTATATATTGAAATGATACAAAAAGTGGTTTTATGGAAAAAGTGGTATAATATATTATCGAAATTAATTGGTTTTTCTACTGTTAGAGCATTCAAAATGTCTTTGATAGATCAAAAAGTACATGATCCTTATGATTCTAGATCTAATCAGAAATAACTAAATCATTGTGGTATCTGAGAATCTTTTAATTCACCCAGATAAATGAAAATACTGAAAAAAGTTTCCCACCACAATGAATGTCTTTGAAAAAAGGAACTGTCCTAAATATATGACGCTGGGCGTTAACCGGTTAATATATCAGTACCTAATTCAAAATATAAATTATACAGCAACACTATGAACTAATTTTAAGTAGATATGTTAGAATTAAAGTGAAAACAAGAATAAGACTTTTAAATTATAAAAAATAAGCCTTGTCCAAACTTAAGCTACCGCTTTTCATTTTTTTTTTCCATCCTGATTATGGTTCCATACGAATACATTTATAAATCATCCGTCCCGAAAAGGTAAAAGATGGACAAAACTTAACTGTTATAAATACTGAACTGTTATAATTAACTGTTATAAACTTGCAACAGCTACAAAATATCATATTACATGCTAAAAAAACAATATTTCGTGTAACGGCAGAGAAAATAGATGAAGAAGCCTTAAAATAGTGAAGTAATGAAAAAAATAAAAAATAGTTGCTGAATAATAAAACTGTCTAAGTAATTCCATTGCTTTATTACATAATTAATAAAATTATTTTTTAATTCAAACGTCTCTTTTAGCAAACCCAATTTTCTTACTAAACTTAAGAAAAACAAAAGAAAAGCGTTCGAAGAGAAAACGAATTGAGGGATGCAGAAATGCTCTTTCCGTGACAGTTGGACACAAAGGATGTCAACCTGTGACAGCAAACAAGAGTAGAGAGCGCGACCACACTCGAGAAACTTTGTGTGAGCAGAAAAAGGATTTTGAGGCTAGAGGTTGTTTTCAGTAAACGGATTCAGTTGCTTCAGCTGTTATTTTGTTAAAAATGTAAACGAAGTGAAACATGGGGATTATGAGATTAACTGAACGCAAGCATTCAAGAAAAAAACCATCCTACTCACAAGTGAAAACGAAAAAGTAAGGACAGAAATTACAATTAATGAAAAAATATGACAGCTTTGAAATTAATTTGACCAAATATACATTATTTAGATTATAAATTTGACCAAATTGTACATAAATGGGCGAAACTAGCTCCCTTGTCGATAAAGGGTTACTTTAAAAATAGAAGAGATTTGTATGAAAACGAAATGAAATTATATATTCATATTAACTTCATTGCTGCTACATTATGGTGTTATTTTATTTTATTTTATAACCGGTGTTGAGCAGCTGACCCAATTCTTAGTTTACTCAAACAGTTTCAACCCAAACAAGAAAACAAGGGATCTCCCAAACTAGGCATTGGGACAATCAGGGTCTAATATATGGCTTTCTATCTATAGGGAGAATCTAGCCTTCTTGGAGGCCATTTCGGTGGAGCTAACCCGCATTTGCGTTACGTGGAGAGAACAGCGAAAACCTACTACGGTCAACCCGATGGCAAGGGGATAATATACCTTCTATGGGAAAACGGTAGTAAATTAATAATTAAAATAAGAAGCTGCATCATTTCAAAATTTTTTGCCATCATCTAAACGCATATATGTTTTGTCTATCTTTGGTCTTAAATTGTTTAAATTTTTGAGGCTTAAGTGAAAAAATTTGGAAGATTTTAGAATTAAAACTCGACTTTAAAACTCTAATAAAATGTTTTGTATTAGCTAAATAATTTGAACATAAATCCCTCAATAATTTGAGCTCCCAACGTCAGAAATTAATTACTACATTTAGATCGAAAATTTTGTCATAAATTTGTCAGAGATGCAAACGGCTCAGAGCACGACAAAATAATTTAAAAAACAGTAAATTACTACATAAAATTTGAAGATGTCTGGTTAATTCTGCTAACTTTTTGAAAGGTTTAATTCCCCATTTATTAAACCAATATTCATATATTACTACCACTCGAAAATATTTATCCGATGCCCGGCGCAAGTTAGCATCTCTGCATTAGTTGTGGATGAAGTGCTAAATAATTTTCGATACAGTTTAGTAGATCGACATCGGTAAAATTATACTACTAATGAATTTGCGATTCCTTAGCTGGAAGATAGTTTTATGCAATTATTGGTGGAAGAGTCCATATAAAATGAGGTGTGACTTATGAGCTGGCGATCCCGGGATTTTTGAAATTAATATAATACCGTAACTGTTTTAGATTGATAGCGTAGCACTCTAAAATCACTGAAAAATGTTCAAACATAATCATAAAATTATCAGTATCAATAAATCAGTACAAAAATATTCAAATGTTGCAACTCATTTTTGACAAAGGGAGTATTGTTTTTGCAAAAACAAAAATATTGACTAGCATTCATACTAAAAAAAAATATTGACTAGTATTTCTGTAGCTGCGAACTTTTACGCATTTGGCGAAAAATTTTATTTCTATAATTAAAGTGGTAGTAAAATGTATGTCTTCTATATATTTATTGCATTTATAAACTTTATTTGTAATCTTTTAGTTTACCACTAATTTTTTAAAAAAATAAGCATATATATGTAAATTTGTATGGCCTGCCTCAGCCAATGTGAATGCAAAACAAGCCATAGACTTTTTTCTTCGAGAATTTTATTCTCATTTCTTTCTCTCCCTTTCTTAGGTGATGATAAGCTATCTTACGATCTACAATTCATATAGACAGGTAAAAGGCCCCTTCGGGGCCTAAACGCCTCGACAAGAAAGAGACAACGACTACCTTGATGGTCTCAGTTCAACATAAAGATTCGGTATACAAACTGCTTATATTTTTTAATTTTACTGTAATTTCACGATGAATGGGATATGGGTCTTCTGCGCGGCCCAGGTGCCCAGCTTTTGTTAAATAAAGTAAGTAAGTAATGCCTTGATGGTCAGCTTAGGCTTCTTAAAAATACGGCGAATGTTTATGGTAAAAATTGTCATTTAAGTTCCATTTTATTACCACTGGGATAAATTATCCTCGAAAGGATTAAAAGTTGACAGGTATGCTATACTATCCGTGAATCGCTAAAAGTATGAAAGACTTAAAATACATTAATTTTCAACCGTATTTGATTTCAAAATATTCAATTCCATCTTAGCAATTGAGCAAATTATAATATTTAAACATTTTCGTTGAAGGTAGGACTTCCTCTCCATCCAAGTCCATTCATCACATATATGCTTCCAGGCCGCCGCGCCGCTACTTCCAGGTGTCAGAAATGACACATTTACCGAGAAAAATGTGAGGGACACTTCAAATGGCCCCTGTTATTACCACCCACATAACACTCTCAAAAATACTTCTCAAGTTACTCTTTGATTGATTGGAGAATATTGCCAAATGCTTGGCAGAAATGCTAACTTGATTTGAAATTGTGGGCGAACTTTTTTCTGATAGTAGCAAAGTTTATGTTTTATTGTATTATTGATTTAGTTCATTTGATTTCGCCCATTTGAGATCGATTTATTTAAAAATCTGTCAAGTTGACTCTCTTTTTATATTAAGGCTGTTTTTTGAAGACTCTGTAGTCACTTGAAATGATGCTTTCTTTGAAAATAATATGCTATTTTTATAACTGACTTGAGTTAGCAAGAGTTACTCGCCACCCTCAGATCAAACTTTGCTTATCTTTAGCCAGAACCCTCTAGGTTTATTCTGAAAATTACACAAAACATTAATAAGGAGAAAAGTCACAGTTTTGAGAAAATGATAAGAGTTCATGGTCTAATTTCTTAATATTTAGAAACTTACTCCAACTAAACTTATAAAATTTTGCAAAATAAATAAATAAATAAATAAAAAAGAAAAAAGAAAGGAAAAAAAGGAAGTAAGAATAATTGATTTCGATAGTTTTCATCGAGGTAGAAAAATGTCGCCAAATTGGCAATTTTTCAAAAAAGTTTAATAACTTATAAAATATTTTAGTTATTTGTCTGTTCTATGGAGTTTAAAATTATGGTATTGTTTCAAGTGTAAAGCACTTAACTGTGGATTTTTTATTTATTTTTGGCGAAAGTGCTTGGAAAAAATCCATGTTAAGCTTCATTATCAAGAAATGAATTTAAACTACATATTAAAAGGTTCAAAAGTTTTTATTATTTTGCAACCGACGATGAACAACCAAACCCAATTCTGAGTTTTCGACTACTGACGTTCAATTCCGTAGACTTTTAATTTTGAACCCAACCCAGAAGAAAATGGAAAGTCCTGGATCAAGCAATGGGGCAAAATAGCTTCTGTGGAGCAGTTTTTGATGGAATTAGGCCGCTTTTTGCGATACGGAGAGAAAAAAAAAAACACGAATACTTCTCGGGCTAGCCGAATGGTAAGGGCATTAATCAAAAGTTTTGAAATTTGACTGTTTTCTTTAAATCTTTACCGCAGAAAAAAGTGGAATTTGTGTCGGAGTGTTATTGAATGCTATTCTAATCCCTTAATAAGTTAACCACAAAAAAAGCCTTTTCTCAGAAATTTTCTTTGCTATTTTGTTAAGCATTATTAGCACTGAGTAATTAAAGAGATGATAAACAAACAAAAATGAATTGAGTTTTTACAGCTTTTTATATAAATGTCGCTGTGGTATGATTGTTATGATGGTTGGAACTTAATTTTAATGGATTGGTTACCAAATCTAACTGGGTATCTACAATAAATGTACGGTCTTAAATACGATGAGTGCAGTTTTGAATGAGCTATCTCTTTTGAAGATAGACTGGTAGCAAATTAATTTTTGCCACCTCTTTTTATTTATAGTTGGATGTAAGATGAGTAAAACTCGGGCAAACAACGCGACTTGGTAAATGTTCCTAGCATGATACATAAATAATTCACGCCAGAAATAGAATAAACAGGTAGTACAACTCTTTCAATAATAGATAACCTCCGAGAGGAAGAAATCTGTTAAGATGGATATACAACTTATTGCTGCTATTAAATTTTATCACAAAAGCAATTCAATATATAAACAGTACCCGTTAAAAAAATTTGGTAGTTTATGGATATCTTATTTTTCCCGAAAAAAATGCTAAAATGAAATTTATTTGTTACAAATTTTTACTCTTTTCCGTCTTGATGTATATGGACTTTCAGCCCTAAAACAATTTGAACTAACATTTTAAACGCCGAATTGTTTCAGTAACCTCGAGGTAAAGTTTTAAAAATGATAGTAAATTTAAATAAAATTTTACAAACTAAAGCATTTTATTGGCTGTCACTTTAAAAATTCTTATTAAAATGAACAGCATCAGTATAACTGCTGGTGAACCTCTTGACATACGAAGACGTAATTTGTTTCTTATGTCAAAACAATAATTGACTTGCTCCGGACAGTAAATAAATATTTTAAAGTGGTAATTTATCAATCGTGATTCTTGGTTTAATAAATTTAATTTAGTAGGTTTTTATCCACCACTATTTCTAAATAATTCGTAGGCTTATATCATTCACCACTTTATGTTGCTTATGTTTGCTATCAATCATTATCATGTAGGTTCATCAATCATAATCATGTCTATAACATTCTGTCTATTATCATTCAAACAGCGAGACTTTTTTCTTCAAGCAAAAGCACAGTGGACTTCATTTTTTTGTTGATCACTCTCAACTCATTTCAAGTCACCTGCCAGTGGTAGTGGAATAGAATTAAAATTTCAATTGTAAGCGAAAAAATTCGCTTATTTTAAACGGCTTGAGCTAACTCCCGTAGAGTAATAACGCATATTTATATATATGCTTATTTTTTTTAAGAATAGTGGTGATCAAAATCATCTAAAAAGTAAGTTTATTAAAGAAAAAAGTAGTATACGTTTACTACTACTTTAAATATAAAAATAAAATTTTACGCCAAATGCGTAAAAGTTGGCAGGTGTGTCAATGGGTCTACCAATTCACTGTAATTCTGTTAACCCTTTCGATGGCCGTGGGAAGTATAATTACCACCCCTTTTTAACCAGTTTTAATTTAGGTTTCGATTTGATAATAACTTAAGCTTTCTTGAAGTGCGTTTAAATAAAATTGGTAACCTTCTGTTGGTTTAAAAAAACGTATTAAAGTTATAAAATACATAATTCCTTTTGTGTTTGTAGCATTTATAAAATTTATTTTATAAATAAAGAAAAATAAAAGTCAATAAGTTCCTAATAGGTCGTGTTAAATATATTTACTACCAAAAAAATGGCATTTTTATAAACTAAATTAGCTTTTTTTAATATCAATTACTATTCTTAAAACAATTTCAATTCCAAAAATACTTTAATTTACCTTTACTAAAAGTAAAAGGCCCATGAAAGAGTTATATACCATTCATTTTACTTAGCTTTGTTTATTTACACCATCTCAAACTAGTTCGGATATTTTTGAACTGATTATTGATACTGATGATTTTATGATTTTGTTTGAACATTTTTCAGATATTTGATGTGTCCTTAGGAAGTTTTAATGTGGCCAGTTCTGTATTTTACTTCATTTTGCATACTTTCCAATATATGAGGATTCTGCGAAATATTTTTTCCATAGGTAGTAAACTAGAGCAGACATTTATGAAACATATATGATTTTTATAAAATTTTTATGAGGAATTAATCACTATATCACTTTTTAAAATATACCTTTTATATGTATGTTTAAATTATTCATATGTGCTGGGGCCAAACTGCCCCAATCCCGATATAATGAGATATTGCATACCTGACAACTTTTAATCCTTTCCATTATCATTTTTCCCAGTGGTATTAAAATGGAATTAAAACTTCAATTTTAAGCAAACAAATAAGTTGTATTTGAGAAACCTTAAGATGACAACATTGATAGTAACGCATATTAATATATGTGCTTAATTTTTGTAAGAATAGTGGTGATCAAAATCATTTAAAAATTAAATTTATAAAAGAAAAAAAAAGTATATATTTACTACCACTTTAAATATAAAAATAAAATCTTCGGCAAAATCCGGAAGAGTAGGCAGGTATGATGTATTGCTTTTTTCAAACAAAGAACAAAAAATTCTACGCAAATTTCATAGCTTTAGAAAGGTGTGTTCTTAGAGCAGCAATTCACAGTTTTTCTTTGTTAAGGATCCCTAAGAGGTTGAGCTTTCTTTGGCGGAATATGCTAGGAAAAAAAAAAAATTAATTTGGAAACATTAACGAAGAATAAAATTTTTTAAATGTTTCACCAATAACAGTTTTAAAATTAGGTTTTGTATTAGCAATTGAATTCATGGGTGATCAGCGGCTTCTTGTCCAGAAGTTTTTGCCGTCTATATAAATCAAATTGAATAAAATAAGCTGATAAAAGACGGTGAATTATAGTTATTAAAAATCCGTTAGAATGGTTAGGGGAAAAAAATAATTATTTATTCTTAAATTTGGTTATCGTTTGGTTAAAGTTTGATAAGAAATATTTATGAACGAATAAGATGAGAAATAATTATGGTAATTATTTTTTAAACTTTGTCTTTTTTTCATTGAAAAACTTCATAAAAATAATCGAAACATTAAATAAATTAGGATTGCGCATTGAAAAGTTTCTAAAATATTGATTAAAATATAAAATTAAATAACCTGACTCGCAGAACCCTTGTGAATTTTCCATGGAACCCAAAGGTTCCGCGGAATACCTTTTTGAATCGAAGTCTTTGAGTATCCGTGATTTCTACTGAACTACATACATAATAGTAGATCTTATACTAATGCGTGATTGAATGCATTTTAATTTAAAAGAAAAATCTTTCTTTTCTTTTCGAATGGATGAAAAAGAGAACAGATACTAGATTCATTCGCCAAGTTGAGTTAGAATATCGTTTCCACGCAGTAATTATAAAAATTTTCGAAATCCGCTTTAATTTTAATACACTAAAGAAACGATCAAAATAGGTAGGTTTTTTAACTTTAGACCCACCTCTTCATTTTTTTTTTTAATGGCTCAACTGCTCCTGCTCTGTCGCTCATGAAATGTGCCGTAACGTATATTCATCATTTTTAACGAGGCAAGGAACACCTCGTTAGTGTTGCAAAAGAGGTAAAAAGCGTGTGAAACAAATTCATTCCTCATGTTTTTGCAACTTACCGGCTCTTTTAAGATCAGTTAATTGCTCTCAATTTTTTACGATATTAGTCCAGTTTACTAGTTCCACATCGTAAAGATTTCGTCGCCTTTCTGATAAGCAATATTATCATATATATGTATATTATCATATATATATATATATATATATATATATATATATATATATATATATATATATATATATATATATAGAAGCACCATAAAGAAAAGAGACCGTAAGTGAAAAATCGCTATAATAATACATTGAAAAAATTATATGGTACATGGGCCAAAGTAAGTGTTCGAAGTTTCTGCCACCGGCTACAATGTGCACCTCACATCTCCGGCGCTTGGACATTCGAACATTCTGCAATACTCCAGGCATATCTCGCAGGCAGCTACTGCGATTCTTGCAACCAGCATTATCAACAGGGGTGTCATATGCCAGTGTTTTCATATGACTCCAGAAATCAAGACATGATAGGTCGGGTGACCGAGGAGGCCATATAATTTCTTCAATGTATTATTATAGCGATTTTTCACTTACGGTCTCTTTTCTTTATGGTGCTTCTGTGTACGTCACCGCTGCAGGAAAGCATTTCCGACCCCACTTTGCTATATGATTTCGAGTCGTCAGGATGCCCCCTACCCCTCTTAGAAGTTCTGAAACGCTTAACTGAGACACCCTATATATATATATATATATATATATATATATATATATATATATATATATATATATATATATATATATATATATATATATATATATATATATATATATATATATATATATATATATATATATGTATATATATATATATAATACAAAAATTAAATACTTTTGTATTAATAAAAGCATTAAAACTTCATTCGTTTTCATAAAATATCTTTGGTAAAGGATAAGGGTAGAAATTCTATTTTGGGACTTCAAGGCTAAAAACATGCCTATGAATAATAATTAGATTTATACTTCAAAAGAGAAGTTATTTTACGATCTTTCACTTCCATATAAGGAAAGATTAAACGATTTGCTATGAGTAATAAATAAATTGATGAGGCGTAAGAATACACAAGGAAGGCAATATGACTAACCTCTTCACACAGTTTAATTATCGTATAAAATAGAGGAGCAATGTTTTAGCGTGACTTTTTGGTGTATAATGTTTACCAACTAAACTTCGTCAGATCTGACTGTACTAAAAACTATTGTATGTACAGTCCGCAAAAAAAAAAAGATATCACCCTGAATAACTTTCGTTCTAATGATCCGATTTTCACGAACTAAGTGTCAATCTTAATGGTTCCTGGGGGTGACCTCAAATATGCTAATTAATTAGTGCTAACTATTAATTAAGTTACGAAATCAGACACAAAAACGTACTTTCTCTGAATAACCATATATTTTTTTTTACATATTTGGAATCTAGACACTTGAATTAGGGGGGGTAGACAAAATTTTAAAACAATTGGGTCGTAAATTGGGTTGCAATAAAGGTTTATATATTTGGCGATAGTCCAGAAAACCGCCAAAAATAGTCGCCTGCGCAAATAAATATTTTAAGATAACCCTTGACTGATTCAAAAGAGAAACGCTTAATTTTACTAGGTTGCTAGGCAACCAATTTCTGACTGTAAAAAAATTGAAATAATGTTTTGTGATTGCTCTGAGAGGTTTAATTAATAGTTAATAGAAAACACCTCGAAGTTTCTAGGCAATAGACAATTTTTAAGTTCATTTATGTCCAAAAAGCAAAAATAAATAAATAAATAAATAAAATAAAAAATTATTTTAATCTCTTTGGAAAAGAAAATTTGAATCGATTTATAAGTTTTCAGAATTTAAATACATGAACTTTTTATCTGATATTATTTAGATTATGCTATTTTTGCTATGTTTATTCGAGCATTTCATACTAAAATCAAATTAACATAACATATAATAGCTATATACAAAATTTTAGGGATAATGATTTTTACAGCTTTAATCGAGTCTTCTAGGCATGAAAGTTCGAAGAAAAAAAAAGTGCATGAAAAATAAAATGTAGATTGTATAGTAATTCTAATGCACATTCACAAGGTTTTCTGTAATTTACGATTTCTTTTTTCTATAACTCAATGAATTGCTGAATGTTTAGTGGCATTTTAAAAACATTGAAATATGTTATGTTTAAGAATAAGATATTGAAATAATATGTTGCATATTGTATGATTCATTGTTTAAAAAATTGCTTCATTTTGCTAGATATTTACGTTACATGGTTTTCTTTGGATAAAGATGATTAGCAAATAGCATCCACATGTTTCGATACATTCTGAAACTTACGTTCGCAAATTCACCATAAAATGTCGCACAGCATATTTCTTCAATTACGATAAGCTACATTTACCACCAAATACTGCTACTATGATTATTTTTGTTATATATATATATATATATATATATATATATATATATATATATATATATATATATATATATATATATATATATATATGATATGATATGATATGATACTCTCTTTTTAAACAGAGCTCGTAAGGCCCTTAAGATACTGAAATGGGGGCACGAAAACTTAAAAGATTTTTTTTTCCTAATGCCCGCCTGATTTAACATCAGTCAATTCAGGCATCTACAGGGCGGCAGATATCTGTGTGGCCTAAGGATTCCTAACGAGCATCAAACATTCTCAAAATTAAGTGTTCATTCACTGGAAAATTTAGTGTTTATTCAATTTAAGAACTGTTCCTTCACTTGGTTATCTTACTACTTATTATTTAAACCACCAAAAGCTTAAAACAATATTATGTAAGTTATCTAATTTTTTTTTACATAATTTGCATTTAATAACAAATATGTCGACATGCATTTAATAACAAATACGTCATTTAGCTAAAATTACAAATTTTGAAATTTTTATGATTTTTTTTTAAAGACAAGCTAAGCTTAAGTATTCCTTCACTGGTTAGTTTATCCTATAAGATTTTGAGAAATTTGCGATGTTGTGAGAGATGTTTAAAAATGTTGACTGCGTATTTTTATTAATATTTATAAAATATATATTCAAGAAATTGATGAATATTTTATTCCAAATTTATTCATTCGTATGTATATTATTGAAATTTTATCAGTTATTGAGAAAAAATAAATAAAAAATAATCACATTAAAGAAGCACAATCTGTTGTATAATCATATTCTATCAGAAGCATGCTTTTATAAAACTCCACATTCTCTGAATAAAATGTATTTTATTCAATAAAATGTTTTATTCAAATTTCTTTACTAAATTGCAAATAGAATTTTAGACGACTAAAGAAGAAACATCGTATTTTATAGCTTAAAAAAATAAAAATTAAAAGATAAGCAAACGATTATTAGCGAAAAAAATATGAATGAAATTTTATGCTAGGCGCGCGAAGTCAAGTTCCTCGCAAGTTTATCACATTTTAATATTAATCGCTCCATTTAATCATTTCTTCATTGTCGCCAAATTATTTTTTTTAAAATAATTAATTTTAATTTTTCTCAGCTTCTAATAAATAAAAACAGTTGAAACTTTAGATTTTTCAATTGAAAAATATGTAGATTAATATGGTATAAAAAATTCATACCTTATAATTCAAAAATTTTTCAAAAATTTTTTTAAATAATAAAAAATAATTAACAATTATTAAAAATTATTTTTTTCATGAAATTATCTTTGGGTAAATGAGTTTTATGACTGGGTGAAATTTTCTTCGAATTGCTTTATTAGTTTTTAAAATATGACTAAAAACGTAAAAAGTGAAATTAACATTAAGGGGTACGAACTTTGGATCGCTCTCCTGACCAAACTATGGGGACCATATTTCCCTGATTGCGGCTACCCCCTATATTTTGAAGGTTAAGAATCCAAATATGTAAGAAAAAATATATGTTTATTCAGAGAAAGTACGTTTTTGTGTCTGATTTCGTAACTTAATTAATAGTTAGCACTAATTAATTAGCATATTTGAGGTCACCCCCAGGAACCATTAAGATTAACACTTAGTTCGTGAAAATCCGATCATTAGAACGAAAGTTATTCAGGGTGATATCTTTTTTTTTTTGCCGACTGTACTACTGCTATTTTACCATCGTTTAGTAAAATAAAAGATTTGCCGAAACTGGACTCGTTAATCATGCTGCTTTGACTGTAAATAACTAAAAAAATATCGGTGTGGATCCACCGATATTACATATATATATATATATATATATATATATATATATATATATATATATATATATATATATATATATATATATATATATATATATATATATATTCTTTCTAAAGGATTAATAGTCTTAACTAATATCCAACTTTTTTACACATATAAGTCGTGGTGAGACTTTTAAAAAGTTGGCAAAATAAACCGAAAATCTGTCAATTTTAGTTTGTAGTTCTCAATCGCTGGTTAAAATATTTTGTCCATCCGGAGAAGTTAGCATCTCTGCATTTTTTAAGGATCTCAACTCGCATAACTATATCAAAGTGGCGCTTTACGCAAGTTTTTGAATTATTTTGAAGTTGAGGTGAGTAAAAATTAATCGTTTTCACTAAATTAAGAATCATGTATTAAAACACTACTACTCGAGACTATTTGCTCTCAGTTCCGGTAAAGATGGCTTCTCTGGCCGTGCAGTAAACAGAACTCATATTATCAAAGTATCATGCATCACGTTATTAAAGTATCATGCTATCATATACAGGCCAAATTTATCAAAATGTTTTTGAGGAATAAAGGGTAACGCAAAAGAAACGGTTAAATGCACGCAAACCGACTGTATTAATATTACCATTAATCAAGTGGCAAAAGCGCTCTTGTTTACTTGGGTATCGCGACTTTCCGGTCCCATCAGCATAGAAAATCCATTAATTTACTACTTTTGGTCCACCCTCCTTTTCCCAAGAGTCAGCAAATGTTGTGACATTTCATTTTTAGCGCTACATTTATATTTAGACCCACGTTCTGAAAATTCATGTTTGGCATATTGGTTGCAACATGCAGGTGTTAATACTATATTTATGAGGAACACTTTTGGCATCGGCTCATTTTTTAAATTCATTTCTTTTGACAATAATATATATATATATATATATATATATATATATATATATATATATATATATATATATATATATATATATATATATATATATATATATATATATATATATATATATATATATATATATATATATATATATATATATATATATATATATATATATATATATATATATATATATATATATATAAAATTGCCTATGCTGATTATACATGCCAAAAGTAGTAACTAATAAAATTCAAACGTTTATTAAAAGAGATTAAAATTAGCAACTCTTAATAGCAATTTTTCTTCACTGTTTACTATTGAAAATGGAATATTTAAAATATTTTGGTTCAAAGAATAAATAAATTGAAATATAGTCTCAGTTGCAGTTATGAGTAAATAATTATAGATATAATAAATGAATTTAGTTTTTACCACTTTTAACAATTATAGTCGCGTGTGGTATCCCCTTATATAAGATAGCAAAATTTACATATCCTTATTTTATTTTTATTTGATATACGTGAGTTAAAAAGATTCAGACTACCAAGATATTTGAAAAACTTAGACTTAAATATATTGTAAGCTTGCGTAAATTGGGATTTTACCAAACGCCTCCTATAACTGAAATCCTCAACGAGATTTTTTGCAGGTAGTCCGATCAGACCACCGTGAAGGATATTCACTTTCCGAACGAGTCATTTAATACAAAATCTAGTTAAAATAAGAAAGTGGTAGCAAATATATGACTAAAAATTTGTTTTATTTATGAATATTATTGGTTTGCCTCATTCACTTGTCAACCACTACAGATGCAATTCTCAAATATGTATGATAAATTTCTCTCAATTGCTATAATAAAAGGTTTTGGATTCATGCGCACAACTGGCTCGCTTTTTTAATAGTCTGCGCGGACTACTTATAAAGGAGCGTGTGGAGGCTTTCTGATGTAGGAGGTGATAGTTTACCTCAACAACAAAAATAGTGGCTACTATACACCAAAATTTTTTACAGTGAAATCCGATTCACAATAAATGAAACTTCCTTAGCCCTGAAACCTGCGTTCAAACATTTTTATAACCTTCGTTGAACACCCGACCCAATTTTGAGTTTACGACTACAAATGTCCGTTGCCTTGTGATTTCGAACCCAATCCAGAAGACAAGGAAACTCCTGGATCAAGTAATAGAAGAAATTTGCCTTAATGGAGGATCGTTTGATGGAACTAACCCGCATTTGCATTGCATGGAGAGGAAAATCTCCCACGGTTAGCTTGACGGCAAGGGGATTCTAATCCATGATTCGTCTGCCACTGAGCATATTTTTCATCAGCACTGTGGTCGGTGCAAGACAGATGCTGAATTCGTATCGACTAGACATCACTGGGATTCAAACCTGGTTCATATAAATGGATGGCGAACGCCATCTGAGCCATCGCGGCTCCTTTGCTACCATTAGAAAATATTTATCCACTAAGAGAAACAAATTGACTCCTCTGAGAGCGTGCTTGCCAGGCGTCAGAGTGAAGTTTTATGAACACTTCCCTTTTTGTACTAAAGTGATCGAAATTTCATTTGCAAGACTCAACCGTCACAGACATTAATGCGAATTTATCTCGCGGATGCCAACAGCTAAGCTTTTTGCACAATATTTCATTTATAGATTGAGTATAAATACTAAATCTAGCATAGTACCGTTTAATTTTAAAAATTCAACATAATGTGATTTAAATAAAGTTAATATTATATCTTAATTATTTATATGTATTGGTGCAGAGATGCCAACTGCTCCGGAAACGCCAAAATAATTAAAAAAACTGTAAATAACTACAAAGTAAAATTTGCAAATATTTGACTATATCTGCTTGCATTTTACAATGCATAGCATGACATGAATACAATACGTTGGTGAAAATTATAAGCTAACGAATTATTTAGAAATAGTGGTAGATAAAAATCTACTAAATTGAATTTATTAAACCCAGAATCATAACTGATAAACTACCACTTTGAAATATATATTTGCTATCCGGAGCAAGTTGGCATCTCTGTTGGTGGTCAAAATTAAGCTTACTGATATCAAGAATCGAACCCTGACCTTTTTACTCCGTTATAACCTCTGGGTAGACATCAAAATGCATTATTCTTTAAAACTTAAATTCTTTATATTTTAATAATTAGTAACGACATTATTTTATAAATCTCAAAAATCAGACGAAAATATTATGTTTTTGGTAATGATTTACTGTTTCATTTAGTTCAATTAATAAGTTTAAATACTCCGTGTACAAATGGTTAAAACTTAAAATTTGATACCATTGAAATAATTTTTGTTCTTAAGCGGAGATGGTTATAATCTCAGTTACCCATTATTGTCTAAATACAAAAAATGGTTTTTATACAGAAACGATACCTGTTTTTTTTCCCCCCTATCACCTATTCTTTAGCTTTAAAAAAGTATAGTGCATTGTTTTCAGACCCAAGCATAAATATTTATACTTTATGTTAAGTTTTATAATAAACGGAACTGTTTTGTTTTTGTTAGTAAATTCTAATGATGACATACTTTTACTACCATTTTCTTTCCTATTTTTGAAAAAGAAATAAAAGAATCCGTGTAAAATGAATGTGTGTGGTCGCAGAGTTGATTCGCTTCTGGAAATTGTTAGTGTTGTTTTATAAACTATATATTTTACTTATTAATAAATAGAAGGGTAGTTTTCCAAATTATTTTTCCTAGAGGAAATATTAAGATAAATGTTCTTACTACCAGTTTCTAATCTTTTCCGGATAAGTAGCAGTGCTGTAGCAGAAATGCCAACTGCTCCGGACAACCCAACATAATTAAGGAAACGGTAAATATGTAACTACAAAGTAAATTTTGCAAATATTAGACTGATTTTGCTTGCTTTTTAAAAGGTACAGCATTGCTAGGTACCATAAATAGGTGAATTATATAAGCCTGCGAATTAATTAGAAACAGTAATGGATAAAATTCTACTAAATTGAATTTATTAAATCAAGAATCGGAATTGATAAACTACCACTTTAAAATATATATTTGCTGTCCGGAGCAAGTTGGCATCTCAGCTGTAGCGGCAAATAAGTTCATGAAATGTATTATAATAAGATCAGATTAGAGAAAAAATCAGTTCGACAAGGTGAACGCGATGAAGAAAACGCGACAGACGGCAATGTTGAAGAACTTAGCTGTCAACTGATCATTGACGAAATTGATTTTAAAAAGGGAAGGGGGATCAAAGAAGGGTAAAATGTCAAAAGAGTGGGGGAGCTGTTTGAAGAGCAATAGATGTCACCCTGTTTGACCAGACAATGGTCAGTTTTGTTACATGCTAATTGGTTTAGTGACATACTTTTCTAATAACTAATGGTCTTTCATAAGATGTTATTATAAGTTTAGAAATTATGCTATTTCTGAAATGACAATTGAAGGTTTTATTATAAGCGTCTGTAATACATATAACATATTTGTCAACGCACAATAAACATTTCTTCAAAAACTACCAAATTTTGTCGATTTTGAGAATTACGGTCCATATATTAATATTTTAAAATCTTCAAAGATTGCAATTTTATCATCACACTTCTATATTCTAGCAAATATTAAAAGAGTATTTTCCTTCAGCTGCGTTAATTTTTTTTAACAAAAATAAAGGAATTACAAAAATGCTCAAACCTTCAACTACAAGTGAATTTCCGTAGTTTCGGGGAATATTTTTTTTAATGGAAGTAACGGTAATGAATTAATATTTTAATAAATTAGAATTAAAAAAATTTTGCCACAACTGCGTATAAAAATTATTTAAATAAGTGTTTAATATGTTGACATGATAATTGTGGCCATACGTGGTTTCTATGAGTGTTTCATAAATTTTTTTTAATTTTTTATATTATTTAGTTTATTACAACTGGGAAAAATAATTCGCTGAAACCTTGAATCTAGGAGGTTAAGCATATTTTTAATTCGTGATCTATGAGTGAAATGATGAGTTATTGGGTAACAGATTAAGTTTAGCTATCTAGGTTAAAAAAATGCACCACATTTCTTTAATTTTTTTTATTTTTTATCAAGAGTTTTAAACATTTTTCCATTGGAATTTCTTTTACCATTCACATTTTAATTGTCAGCAAAAAATGTCCTTGATAAATTTATGATAAAAACTATTCAATTCGTTTAATGAATAAATGGAAAATGCATTAAGGCAAAGCACTGTAAAAATACCATAACTTTGAAATTCATGTAGAAAATAGCATCTAGAATCCTTCTATTCAATTTTTTTTTCTCTCTCTCTCTCTCATTTTATTGAAGCCTAAAAGAACAACCTAAAATCGTAGTTCCGGTAGCATTAGTTACTTACAGATGTTTCAAAGAAAATGAAAACCTACAACAAAAGAAAACAAGTCTTGAAAGATCTTGTCTACATCTTTTGGGATTATAGAAATATCAGAATACGTTTACAGTTACAGTTTACACAGATTATAACAACTGATAAACTTTATGAGGCAGAAGATCCGACCGCAGATACAGTTTCAGATAGAGCTACTTAACAAAACATTACAAAGTTATCGAAAGCTTCTATCTACCTACGATTTCAGATATGAGTTTTGGTCCATCAAGTAATTCTTTTAAAACCATTTTGAAGGGAGTGGTTTATTGAAGGGAGGAAAAAAAAATTGTTAACAACGGAGAAGAATCCTTATACTTTCTTACTTGATTGGTTTTGAAGTTTGTTCAGTGTGGGAAGAAGCAATATAAGTGGTAAATTTGGCGGCCCATAATATGTCATTTGTCGCCATATATTTGACGAATAAAAGGGGACGTATTTTAAGTTTTAAAAAAATTAAATTCACTTAAAGTTTCGGTTTACTTTAGAATAATTTAAAATGCAAGAGATGATACCTTGGATATATTAGTTATATTTTGATCGTAAAGCTACTGTTCGAAAATAATTTTTTTTAATTTCATATTTAATGACTTTAGTACTGACAAGACTGAGAAAACGTCTATTTTTCTTTGCTTCAATGCGTTTCCCATTTAAGTCAATTAATAAAGAAAAAATTTAAAAAAAGACAAGAACGATTTCTTTAAAAATGGTAGAAAATATACCACTTCATAAATTATCTACTAGATTTTATTGAAAAACTGCAGATTCTACGACCCCAAGGAGCCCAGTGGTTTTTCATAAATTTCAGATTTAAATATGCATTAGGAATCATAATCGTAGACATTTATTCCTTGCAAAAAAAAAAAAAAAAAAAAAAAGAAAAAAAATTGTTTTACTACAATTTTTTCTCTTTTCCGGGGAACAAAAAGTGGTGGTTTTTAAGAATAACTGTAAGTCCTGAAATATATAAACAAATATTATTAATACGTTGATCGCCATGCTATTTTTACATGGTTTGCCTGACTGGCCAAACGGAAAATAACTACTAAATGAATTTGCAAATATTAGACAAATTTTGCTAGTTTTTTAAAAGGTTTAGCATGACATATCTGAATGAAGTGGTGAATTGTATAAGCCTACGAATTGTGTAGAAATAGTGATGGATAAAAATCTACTTAATTGAATTTATTAAACCAATAATCACAATTAATAAACTACCACTTGAAAATATTTATTCGCTGTTCGGAGCAAGTTGGCATCTCTGTGTATGTAAATAAAACTATTTTTATGATTTATAGATTGCATTAATTTCTTCAAACTATTTTAGTTACGATAACAATATAAAAAAAATTAAAAGCATTGAAAATTTACTCGAATTATGTATTTCTAATAATCTTGGTTTCACCGGTGACCCTCGTAGCGCTACGAACAAACTCAGTTCCGGTCACCGGTGACCCCCATGGCATTCAACGTGTTAATCATTTCATGAACGAAACCAATTTAAATCGGGGAAAAAAACTCCTTCTACGACCGAAAAATATCTCATAGTGAATCTTTTACTTCTTCCCCAAAGATTCAAATTGCCCATGCCACTTGCAAAATGGAATTGAATTTCCACTACAACAATCACAACCCTTTTGGTCTACGCATCATTCACCCCTTTAAATACGACACCGGCTGAACCTGGTATCTGTCTATTTCATATCTTAAAAAGGTGCGGGGGGGGGTTGGAAGAAGTAGAAACCGCGAGAGGAGAGGTTACTTAACACTTGAATTCTCCATGGGGGGTTGTGCCATTCAGATGCCTTTGCTGGGGATTCAGAAAAAGGCGCGTCCAAAGGTCAGCGGAAGTGTGCCTGCTTTGAACTCTGACTATGTAATATTTGATTTTTGGTGATATGGAAAGTGTTTGAATTGCAGTAGTCGAAATATTATTTCTTAATGTCCAAGGTCAACACTACTGTTAAATATTTTCAGACGTCTACAGGGCTGCCACTTTCTTCGCTTTTAAAAAAAAAAAAAAAAAAACTTTTTTTAGTGGGAGCTTAGTTTATGTTTTAATGTATAATTTTTTCATTAATTTTAACTTATTTTCCACACCACTACATGTGAAAGATCTAAAAATTCATATGCAACGCCACTTTCTCTCATACCTCTTGCCTCAGACTGAGATGCCAACTGGTCCGGACACGCCAAACTAATTAAAAAACGGTAAAAGAACTACAAAGTAAATTTTTCAAATATTTGACTATTTTTGCTTGCTTTTTAAAAGGTAGAGAATGAAATGAGTACTAAAAAAGAGGTGAATTATATAAACCTGCGAATTACTCGTATTTAGAAACAGTGATGGATGAAAATCTACTAAATTGAATTTATTAAACCAAGAATCACAATTGATAAACTACCACTTTAAAATAGATATTTGCAGTCCGGAGCAAGTTGGCATCTCTGCTCAGATTTCAATTAGGCCACTTCAGGGAGAGGGTGATCCCGGACCCAGGAGTGACCAATACATTCAATTCATTTATTATGCGTATAGATTAAATATAGATTTAGTCTGACCACCGCCTCTGCATTTCACCGCCAATATCTACAAAAGACGTCACCATTCCAGGTGCCCACGGGCATACCTTCTAATGAAAGTGGTGGGCAGGTACGCTGTATATCAATCCAGTTCAAGTTCTCATAGCTCACTTGGTGAGGCTTTTAAAATGCTGGCACAACTTCTGAAAGCTTTGGTTTTTGAATGTCTACCACTCTATAAATTATTTTGCAAAAAGTGTAGTATTTGGCAGGCATGCATCGATAAGCGTTAGCAATAATAGTACAAAAAGGGATCTTAAAATTGATGACATGAACGTCTACATAAAAAATTTAAACCAAAATTTCTACGATGATGCAAAAACCAGTACCACTAGCAATTTTAACTCACTCCTAGATATTGAATTAATTGACGATAACACTAAATTTAGCCCAATCACTGCCTTTTTCCTTAGGGATATGACGTAGCCCTAGCACATGAAATACACTCTCGATTTTTGGTGCTAAGCACCACCTCTTCCCCCCCCCATCTCCATTCCACCTCACTACTCCTCATCATCGAATTACTACTACAGATGAATCGGTTAATGCCGCTTCGCGGCAGTGCACCGAGATTTATATAATTTCTACCATCGATAAGCGTCGATAAATAGTTAATGTTAACAATTAGCGATTTGTATTTAATTTCAATAGCAATGTATAGCAGTTAACCCTTTGTGACGCAGATTTTGTATTAAACATGTATATTATTCTTTATTTTGTATTGATATTAATAAACACTGCGAGCGATGCTCAAAGACGGGCTAAACTTGATCAAACAGTCACGAGAAACTGTTGCAAGCTTACAGTAGTTAATAAAACAGCATATTATGTGCCATTGAGGTGATTTGGATGTGCCATTGAGGCCTCCGAAAAACAGCCTCAATGGCACATCCTCCAAATACTACAAAATTTCTTTAGATGGATAAACTATGTTTTCGAATTGAAACAAAGTTAATGCCGGATATTAAATGAAAAGGATTGTATGTGTGGTTCAAGAGCACTAGAAAAAACTAAGAAACTGGTATCAATTTAGTGATAAATACGATTAGAAATTTCTTAGATTTTGCTTTTATTTCAGAATTTGAATTAAAATTAGAGCTTTTAGATCTGTGTACCTTACTTAGAGTTCTAAAAATATTTCGTTAGTTACAAACAATTAATTTTGTTAATGCAACATTTAATTTTGATGTTAAAAGCACATATTAAAGAAAGTGGTAGGAATTTTTATAGACTAATATGAAATTTTCTAGCATTGGCTACCACTTTGGTATTCCGGATCGAAATATACATATTTAATTCATTAATATAATAGTGGATACGACTGCCTCATTTCTTAAGACAGATAAATTTCAAGAATGAAATAATTGTACTATCACTACGAAAAGACCTCCCGAAACGTTGGCACTTAATGGGTAAATTTTATTGCTACCGTCATTACCATCTCCAGTTGCATAAGATCCATCTTAACACATCCATAAATAAGTACGACTAAACTATAGTGGCGATAGATAATAATTAAGGATAACATAACAATTTAAACTTTTTTTTTCTGTTAGAATTATTTATGTACCATGAGAGTCAAAAAAGTTTAAATTAAAATTTATGAAATTTTTCTAAGGGTAAATATTACTTAATATAATGGAAAAGTAAGCAACTGTTAATTCATAAATGGCCAGTTTAATGATATCATAAATTAAAGAGAACATTTATATTTTGCGATCGTCTACAATGGTATATTTTACTACTACTGGATAGAAATATTTTTACTGGAAAGGAAAAGAACAGGCAGAATCAGTTGGATCTAACTTAGTCAGGAAGACCAACTATCTTGCTGGTCACGTAACAAAAATGTTTGTATCGTTACAGTTGAATCAGAAGGCAAGCAATTTTGCAGAAAAAAAATCGGAAAACCATTAGTGCAATCGAATGTTTCAATTGTATATTAGCAATCATATTGGGCGAATTTTTTTTTAAAAAAAATTAATTAAATTTAAAAAATAATCCTAGATCTTACGCAGCAGAAAAGTACAAATTGTCTATAGATATATGAAATTAATAACTTTGAAAAATAATGAAATAAAAAAAAGCATAATCAAAGTTTGTTTGGATAAAAGATTTTCCAAATCCTTCCTTTGAAGAATCTAACTTCTGTAGAAACTCAATGCCTAACAAAAGAATATCGATTAATCATTTCCCCCAAATCTGTCAATATATTTGGTGACACTGATTAATATAGTGATCGGGTGTGAACTACTGATATATCAATGTAAAATTTCGCTTTTCGTAAAGTGCTTGTTTTGAAATTTGAGAGTTGGTTTGATGTTTGAGCCAGATACTTTTGATTTCATTATATTGAAGTAATTTAATGTATTCTCTGTTTTAATGCCATATTTCAAATGCAAGTAATGCGGTAATCAAAACATTAAAATATTTTTGTTTATCCTTTATGTTACAGAGAGGTAAGTTAGTATTTTATTTTAAAAGTCACAAAATTTAGAAACACTATTTGCTAACTTAAATTTACTAGTTAAACCCGAATTGTAGTTACCAGGATTTGCGGAGAATTGTCTCATTAGTACTTTATTCTGTGCTGCCAACTGCTGCATTTTTTTTTGCAAAATATTATATAGAGTGGTAGACAATTAAAATCTAAAACTTTTAGATTTTTTAGTATTTTTGCCAACATGTAATAACTTTAACTCGAAAGTGCTGGAACAAAGTGGCGTTTATTATACACTTTCGTATCATTTACGCGTAGTTATGTGGAAATTAATTTAAATCAAATTTACAAAACAAAGAATAATACATTGAAACATTAATTTACCTACCACAAGAAGAAAGTTTCACAAAAGTATAGAAAGTTGGCAACAATTAATTTTGCTTCAAGCGGAATTTGTCAAAAATATAGTTTATTAAGTCGTTTCACCGAAACCACTGGAAAATAACCGCACTATAATCGGAATTTGAAATTATTATTTAACACGTTTAATGCCACGCTAATTTTACATGGCTTGCTCGTCTGGCCATTCGGTAAATAGCTACAAACTAAATTTGAAAATATTAGACAGATATTGGTAGTTTTTAAAAGGTTTAGCACGACATAGCGCAAAAAAATGGTGAATTATATAAGCCTACGAAATGTTTAGAAATAGGGGTAAATAAAAATCTACTAAATTGAATTTATTAAGCCAAGAATCACAATTAATAAACTACCACTTGAAAATATTTATTCGCTGTCCGGAGCAAGTTGGTATCTCTGTGCTTATAAATAAAACTATTTTTAGGTGTTCTGTGTTGTATTAATTTCTTCAAACTATTTTAGTAACGATAGTAATATAAAAAAAAATAAAAGTTTACTCGAATTCAGTGTTGCCAGAACTTAAGATTAAAAAGTAGCGAATGGGAGCTCCAAAAGTAGCGGATTCGAACATTTTGTAGCCCAAAAATAAATGAATAAATTATATATATATATATATATATATATATATATATATATATGTATATATATATATATATATATATGTATATATATATATATATATATATATATATATATATATATATATATATATATATATATATATATATATATATATATATATATATATATATATATATATATATATATATATATATATATATATATATATATATATATATATATATATATATATATATATATATATATATATATATATATATATATATATATATATATATTAACAAAATTAATATCACTGCATAAATAAAGTGTAAAGTTTGCCATGTTAGAAGTGTTCTAATTTATTTGGCTATATTTCTGTGAAACAGCGCCGTTTGCCAGAAAACACTATAATTATAATAATATTGGATAGCTTTGTTTTTTCAAGCTTTTTTATGTGTAAAAATCAGTCGGAACTGTCTTCGATATTTTAATGTTGATGCGGTCTTTGAGCTGCATAAGAATAATGGGACATTCTGTGAGAAAATATTTTTCTACTAAGAGGTTTCGACCTCAGCTCGCTTCGTTCCCCAACCTCAAGAACATTAATTACTCACAAATAGAAATGTTCTCACTAGCTATTTTTTTTAATGAAATTAACTCGCGTTTCGAGGAAATTAATAATAAGACCTAACAAGGACCCAATCTCCGACAAGAAATTCTGAAAAGTTCAAATTCATGGGCCTACATGTGTGTGCATTTGAAAATAAAAGGCAAAAAATCTTTTTTTGATAAGCAAAATAATAAGTTCGAAACAATACAAAGTACAAACATTCAGCAAACAGATGAGAAATATGACTTTGCTTTTCTTTGTAACAGTATCAATAATTGTTTCAAACTCGATTGAGAATAGTTTTGATAGTAATTCAGTGAACAAATGAATATTTTGATTTGGGCCACGTATGAAACAGTATTTTAAAGTGTCTACAAAGCAACAAATATTTAAAAAAAAATTTTTTTTTTTATTTGTAGTAGCCGTAACATCTGTTGTAAAAAAAAAAAATAATGATAAAAAGATAGATTTACACTAAATGCTCGTAAATATTTTCTTTTCTCGCAGCTCGATTAGTTGTTGTGCTTATGTTACTTGCACAGTGAAACCTGTTAAGTTGACCTCCTCTATAGGTTAATTACATATCTAAGATTTTGATGATCAAGTACAAAACTGTAAAAACAATTTATTATCATTTTTATAAGATGACTTCTTTTATAAAACCATCAAATTGTAGTTCCACTTGTGATCAGTTTACGCTAGTTTCACTGTAGTAGCTTTAATAAATTTCTAAACTCCTTTTATAACACTCAGCATATACATTATCGTGTTTATCATTCAAAGTAATTATCTTTCCTCGTTATTTTGCAATTACTATAAATGTTTCGAAAGGTTTAAAATGTTGACAATTTCGAATTAAAAAATTTGTCGTTATTCAATTGTCCTGATCCCTAAGTGCATTATGTTTCAGTTAACTTAGTCATTTTTATTCATAATTTCATTGTTATAGTTAATTTTTTGAAATTTCACAGTATATATTTTTGTTTTAAAAACAAAATCCATCTTTTGCGTTTCATCGTCATCATTGGGTGGGGCTTGGCCTTCTATGAAATATTTCTTCATGTCGTTCTCCTTGATGCCAATTCTAATTATCATTTGCGTTTGGTAATACGAATTTTATTTTAATATGATAACTATCCGAAACTTCCTTTTTATTTGTTTCATTTATTGCATATTTGGCAAAATGAGGTGAAAAATAATAACTGTAACCATAGCAATACATATTATAGCTTCCTTTAAAAAAATTAATTTCATCATTTACAACGGGCAAATCTAAGCTCTAGAGAGATATAAAAATTTTCCCATTTTTCGTTTAACTGTGAATAGATGGTGATTTATAAAAGTAAAATGAATTGACTAAAAAGCATTTAACAGTACGATATTTTTTGGAAACTCATTGTCATTCGCAACAACTGTTTTCATTCAGCAGGTTTAATGACTCTGGGTTTAATTTTTCTGAATTTCAAAGCGAGTCACGTGATTTATTTTTCCAGAAGATTATTAATAATGGTTGGAGTTAAAAGAAAATTTCCCCATCATACTCTCCGTGCATTTTTCTATATATATCTTTGCGATTTCCTGAGTCTACGATTTGAAACATAAACATGGAAAGATTATAGACTCCATCAGCAAAACAAATCAAGAATCCAAAACTGAAGCGAGAGCGCTTTCAACAGCAGCAAAAATGTCCTTTTTAAAAATGGTAAAGAAACTGCAAACTTTCAGAATCATTTTATAATGGGAAGGGAAAAAATTAAATCTATATATATATATTTCTGTAAGGAAAAAAAGTAGCGCACATATAAGATTTGTAGCGTTCGAAAAATTATAAGTAGCCCAAAAAGTAGCGAGTAGTCCAAATTCAATTTTCAGTAGCGGGGACTTTTGAAAGTAGCCCAATCTGGCAACACTGTTCGAATTACGTGTTTCTAATAATCTTGGCTTCTCCGGTCACCGGTGACCCCCGCTGCACGTACCTGCCAACTCTTCCGGATTTTCCTGAAGATTTATTTTCATATTTAAAGTGGTAGTAATTATATACAAATTTTTCTCTTATAATCTTAATTTTTAAATGATATTGATCACCACTATTCTTACGAAAATTAAGCACATATATTAATATGCGTTACTGTCATGGTTGTCAGCTTAAGTTTTCTGAAATACAACGTATTTGTTTGCTTAAAATTGAAGTTTTAATTCCATTTTAATACCACTGGGAAAAATAATAATGGAAGGTATTAAAAGTTGGCAGGTATGCCGTGGCATTCAATGTGTTAAACGTAAAACATGCTTTTCCACCTCTATTTTTCAAAAAATGAATTTCTAACTAAAAATAATTACGTCTTTGCTATATATTCGCACAATCATCCAGGGCTGCCAACTACTACGCTTTAATCGAAATGTTTTATATAGTGGTAGACAACTAACCACTAATGCTTTCAGAATATATGGTATTTTGCCAATATTTTAAAAGCTTTACCCCGAGTAAACATTGACAGATACATTATTTACGGAATAATAAACGCCTGGGGTTCTCTTTCATCGGAATTAATATAATTAAAAGGAGGAACATTGTTTTCAACCAATTTATATGTAAAAGAAATTCTTGTTTTGGTTACTATCAAATTTTTACACGATGCATTTGCGTTGTAATGTTAAAAGTAACTTTTTGTAAAAAATAATATTGATTTACCTTTGAGTTGCACTATTAGAATTTTCATTCTAAAATTAGGGTAAAAAGACCAGCGAAAGAACATTTAGGTCATTTCAAACAAATTTCTCATTTTAAAAAAAAATTAGCTCAATACATTCAGGTATCATCATAGTGAACACCAGCGTAAAGAAAACGGCTAATCATAAGTTAAACGTGAAAAGATTCAACAAAAGCGTTTATGTGGAAGTTTCTGACTTTACTTAAATCATAGCAAACAATTTAATATCTTGCCTGCTATTTATCATACATTTAGAAAAATTAAATAACAGTTTCAATTTAAAATATTATTTTAAATTATCAATAAATAAATTTAAAAAATAAAAGTGGTACTTTTGCTATTTTAAAAATAATATATATATATTTTATTTTTTACTAAAATTAGGCCTAACTGTTTTGACTCTAAACTTAATACATGATAGCTTTTTGCGTTTTTAACACGTTCACGCCGGGGTGACCCACCGGTAGGTCACGCTAGATTTTCTCATCTTGGTGGCGCACCTGAGTAAAAACTGGTAACAAATAAATTTCATTTTTTATTTTTTTTCCGGGAATAATAAAAATCCATAGCTACCAACTGTTTTTAGCGGATGCAATTTTTATATTGAGTTGCTTCTTCGCTTTGATAAACTTCCTTACAGTGAATTGTAATTATTGAGAATGGATTAACTCCTCCCAAATATTATCTAATTTTGAAATAGTTCTTCTACCAGTATTTTCCCGTACCATTATTTTCACTTTTCCCGGCGTAGTGAGGTTTTTTATGAACTTTTAAAGTGTATATAAATTCTATGCTCCTTAATTGTTTGTTTACTATATATTTTTTTAATTCAATTTACAATAACTTTTCCACCGCTATACGGAAACAATTAAAGAAATATGAAAAATCCGTAAGTCGTGCTGCACATTTTTATTAATATATAAAAGAAAATCTTGTTTTGGTAACCATCAAATTTTTACACGATGCATTTGCGTTGTAATGTTAAAAGTACCTTTTGTAAAAAATAATATTGATTTACCTTTGAGTTGCACTATTAGAGTTTTCATTCTAAAATTATGGTGAAAAGACCAGCAGCGGTCTATCCATCCAAGTAACAGCTAAGTTAACGGTGAGAAACATTTGTTACCTTTACAGTTTTGAAACCGTTTACAACTAGTATGGTTCTAAAACCATGAATACAAAACTATACCGTTTTTTCCCCATTTTCAACTAGCATGGTTTCAAAACCGTAAAAAGGAACTTAACTGTGAAATAGTCTTTTCGTTAAGTAATGGACATAAGAGAGTACAGGAGTCAGGAAACTCTTCAAGTTCTGAAGGTGGAGGAAATATTGCGGTATCAACGCTGGGATTCGAACCCCTGTTTTGTCGGTCATGAGACTGACTGATTAGCCCTCTCGGCTATAATATGTACGCAGTTGCAAAGAACTATATGACTTTATTAAATGGACTTGGTTGGTGCGAAAATTCTGGTTGTTTAACCGTATTTGGTGAAAGCAGTTGATAAACAGTTTTTCTTTCAGTTTATAGTACGATTACTATCTTATTTATGGTTATTTGACTGTTTTGTTTAGCACGCACCGGTGGGTCACGCTAGATTTTCTCATCTTGACAGCTCACCGGAGTAAAAACTGGTAACAATAAATTTCATTTCTTAGTTTTTTTCCGGGAATAATAAAAATCCATAACTACCAATAGTTTTTAACGGATAAAATTTTTATATTGAATTGCTTCTTCGCCGTGTTAAGTTTCCTTACAGTGAATTGTTATTGTTGAGAATATATTAACTCCTCCCTAATGTTATCTAATATTGAAATAGTTCTTCTACCAATATTTCTCTTTTCCCGTACCAGTATTTTCACTTTTCCCGGCGTGAACGTGTTAAATATAGTAAAATATCAATTAAATAAGTTGATTTTTTAAAAAAAATTTTCCTAGAAATTTCTAACAATATAGCGAAAATAGCACTTCCTTAGACAACATCGTAAAATTTTAACATTGATTTCCTTTCCAATTATTTGTCAATAATTGGAAAGACGCAAAAAAAAAAATATATAAGCCTGCTGAACCTGAGTAAGTTTTTTGGAGAAAACTAATCTTTAGAGCTTAATATCGAATAAAGAATTCTCAATTTCGTTTGTATATGCTGATTTTTTTCGTCCTTATAGATTTTGCGAAAGAAAATTATAAATAATGCTATAAACATCCTAAACTATAAACAAATGTAGTTAATCTGTTTGAACTACGGCTGAAACTTTGTATGTATCTCGTCAGAAAAGAGTAACGACCGGTAAGAAAATCATAATTTACTATATTGCCTTCGGAAAGAGTAAAATATCCATGACTACCAAGGTTTTTTTAGAATAGTTATAGTCTGTTTTTAACACTGTTTAGTAGCTAACGTTAAAGTTTAATTTACCGTTTAACCAGTAATAGTAAGAGCTTATTTTACTTCCTCTGAAAATCAGCCATATTTTAAATGGTTTTACTAACAGTTTTTTTTTTTCCGTCTTGCCTTATGGCATAAAATATGTCAGTTCAGATATAAATGCAATTACTTATAATTAATATATTTCGGCCAACATGAATGCTCACCAAAATAAAATGACATAATTTGTCGCCAAATTTTAACTTTTTGAAGCATGTACACGGCAGAGTGCCAAAGTTTTTGCATTCAATGGGATAAAAGAAACTTTGACATTTGGTCCCTCCAGATGGACCTTTAAAATTTCCTTGAAGGCATGTAAGCATATATATGTATATTGTTCAATCGGAAAAATATTTTTTTGTCGCCGTGTACAATACAAGCGTAACGAAACATTTCATTTTCGTTATTATGCTTCCAAAAAAGATCGCCAACTGGGATAGCGCATGCGTAATAATGACTGCTCTCATCTCCAGTACTGTTTCTATCCCCTTTGTTCCCGCTAATCCGTGAAAAAGGGTCTAATCCCTTATAGAGACAGATCGTGTGAACATTAAATCCCCGTGGAGGTTTTAGTCCGGACAAAACGCTCGTGGAGGTGGAGATGGGGGAACATTAAAAAAATGATAATAAGCCTCATAGTGAGAAGGAGGGAAAAATTATAAGTCTGAGAGTTTAGTATTTCAGTAGGGTGCGCTTGTAATGGGTATTTATTGGCATGGCCCATGACGATTTTATTCCCTTTTTCCCTTGGGTACTTGGAAAACTAATGGGGAGTAAAACTGAAATCAAACTTACCGGTTCTGAATTTTTATTTCGATTTCCAAGGGGTCGTTACATATACATGCATCAGCTTTTTTTTCTTCCTTTAATAGAAGTTGAGTGATGTTAAATGAAGAGTTTACGAAGCTTTGATTTAAGTTCAAGTTTTTTCTCGTGATAAAGTTTAGGAAGTGCAGTTAATAGAATAAGCTGAGTCCCCTTCTCCCCTGGTCAGCAGAAAACAATTGCCACTATCTTCACGTCCCCCTTAATTTAAACTCAGTTATAATTAAGTGACTATAATAGAGAGTAAAATGAAATAAAACAAAATCTTAAACTTACATAAATAGCTCAAACAGCTATGGTAGTCTTTAAATGCAGGATTCTTGATTTAGTAGATTCGATTTATAGTGTTTTTACTCACCACTATTTCTAAATCAGGGGTGTCCAACTTGCATGCGGTCGGGGGCGGTCGTAATTAAAAACACCATTCAAATGGCGGGTCGCAACTTTATCAGAATTTTATATAGGACTCTTTTATGTTCGATTAAATATTACTGTCAGATTTTTATCAAGTTGTACAAAACAAAAGTATTGAATTACAAATTAAAATAAAAAGCAGATTTTCACCTGAGAGATAAATTTTTTTTGCACCATTGGTAAGTTAAATTTCGCAAAAACGAAGAAATTAAGTTTTTTTAAACGAGGAAAAAATGACAACTAATATATTTTAGTTCGCGGGTCACACACACACACAAAAAAAAAAAAAAAAAAAAGGCTTCGAGGGCCGGATGTGACCATCACCTCCTACATCAGAAAGCCTCCACACGGTTTCTCATGAGTAGTTGGCGCAGATTATTTAAAAAGCGTCCCACTTGTGCGCATGAACCCAAATTCTATTTTAAAAGTACTTGAGATAAATTTATCACATATATACATACCCTCCAACTGCTACGGAATTTCCGTAGTTTCAGAAATCTTCTTTTCAGACGGTAGCAAAATTAATGTCTTAATATTTAAAAAAAATTAATTTTAGCGTAACTTGTCCTCTATTACTTATAAAAAAGCAGGCCATATGGCTAGATTCTTAAGTTCTGATAAAAGTTTTATGAGAGATCCATTTGCTTTAAAAATTTCTACTTTGGTTCACTACCACTAGAAAGAATTATTTTCAAAATCCTCATAAGTTGGAGGGTATGCATATATATGAGAATTGAATCTGTAGTGGTTGACAGGTAAACATGGCTGCATGCCTATATATACCAAGACGGAAAAGAGCAAAAACTGGTACGAAAGACGCTTCATTTTAATATTTTTTTCGAGAAAAATTAAATTTCTTAATCTATCAAGATTTTTTTCACAATTATAGGATATATATAAGATTGCTTTTTTCCCCAAGAAAAAATTAGATATTGGTGAAGGATTTGCAAAATAGAATAGTATTACTTCTCCCGAAAACTAGTTAAAACTGAAATGGTTTTACTACCAGCTTTTCTTGTTTTCCTTCTCGCTTTCACCCATGCAAGTAAATAAAACAAACCAATTATATTCATAAATTAAACAAATTTTTATGCTTATATTTGATACCACTTTCTAATAGATTTCATATTTAACGGTTCTTTCACTAGTTGGTATACTTTCATAATGGTCTGATCGGACTATCAACAAAAAACCGTGTGCAGGCTTTCAGTTATAGGAGGCATTGATGCATCCACACGGTCTTTTATAAGTGATCCAGTTGTGCGCATAACCCAACACCGTTAATAAAAGTAATTGAGAGAATTTTATCATATATATTTGAGAATTGAATCTGTAGTGGTTGACAAGTGAATAGGGCAAACCAATATTATTCATAAATAAAACATATTTTTTGTCATATATTTGCTACCACCTTTTTATTTTAACTAGATTTTGTGTTAAATGACTCGTTTGGAAAGTGGATATCCTTCACAGTGGTCTGATCGGACTACCAATAAAAAACCGTGTTGAGGCTTTCAGTTATAGGAGGCTGCCAGTTGGTAACTACTGTTCTAAATAATTCAAAAGCTTACGTCATTCTGTTGTTGCGCTCTATATATATTTTGCAAATTTTAGTTCATGGGTTTCTACTGTTTTTTAAAGTATATTGTCGAATCCTGAACAGTTGTCGTCCATGAGTAAAATTTGCATCATAATAAAGTTTCGGTCACTTTTATCTCTGTAGCCGTAGAAACATTACGCAATCATGCTGTTCACACTTTTGTCTATCACTCTTGTCAGCATCAAGAAGCGAATTGCAAATTCTCTCACGTAATTACGGAAGAATGTCACAGCAGCTCACACCTTTTTCTTTCGTTGTAACTTAGATTTTTTATAAAGTTATCGAATTTTAAAAATAAATTCAAATAAAAAAAGTAAACAGTACGGTTTGATTAATTTTATAAAACTTTAGATCTGCCCGAAGAAATTTTTTTCAGTGTTTTTTTTTCTTTCTCTGATTTATTTATTACACTGGGAAACAAATTTTTGTTGCGCTTGTATAAAAACTTGATCCAGTCTAATTTGGGTGTGGGAATTTTTAATCTGAAATTAGTTTTGTTTCTAAAGCTACCGTTTTTTAAATGACATTTTAGTCTACTTTTTGTCAAAACATACAAGCATGAAAACGTTATACATAACAGGTGGTTGCGTAAATATTGCGACTAACTTCTAGAGAAGTTATAGCTCATCATCAGGATTAAAATTGCATAAAAACCAATGCCCAGAAATGTCATAGTACGCGGTTACAAGCGCTTCCCTGTTGTGATCTATTCAGAAGTACACGAAGAAATTGTTTAAAATAGGGAAGCATGCCTGGCGGCGAATGACGACATTTCCAAGCTTGGGTTCCAATGTAGTTTCAATCCTGATGATGTTCCCTAGAAGCTCATCGCAGCATTTATGCGACACCCTGTTACACATAACGTTTTTAAGCTTGTACATAAAAAAAATTATGTATATATATATATATATATATATATATATATATATATATATATATATATATATATATATATATATATATATATATATATATATATATATATATAGGGGCCGTTCAAAAAGTACGTACATCCCGAAGGGGGGGGGGAGGGGATTTGCTATTATGTACGGTTTTGTACGATGGGGAGGGGGGGAGGTATTATACAAAGTACGTACTTTATAAACATACACCAAATTTAAATTTGACTTTATCCAACACACTCCTTAAGTAAATATTTAATTTTATTTAAAACATAATTATTTTAATTTTTATGAAAAAGGGGGGTAGACTAATAAAATGTACGTACTCTAAGGGGGGGAGTAAGACCTTATGTACGGTAATGTACGAAGGGGGGGGAGGGGTTTAAAATTTCTCCATTTTTGTGTACGTACTTTTTGAACGGCCCCATATATATATATATATATATATATATATATATATATATATATATATATATATATATATATATATATCTGTTAAAAAACCGTATGTAACGAAAAACAACTAAAAATTTGCTATCCAGGTTTTTTAAAATTTGAGAATTCCCTGAATAAAATTTTAATAATTTTTTGTAACGTTCATTTTATTTATTGATTTTTTTGATTAAAAAATTGAAAATAAAAGGTTTTTTAGTGTCTTACATTACCGTTGCTCTTTCCTCGTCAACAAAAATAAATTACTGAGCCTACTAACTCCTTTATGTGCTTTCGTAATCTTTGAACAAGCCCTGTCATTACATAAAAGCCAATACCAATAAAAATGTTTTTCAGCAGTTGATGTCTTGGTAGGTTCAAAAACTTCTGAATTCCATCGTGTCCAAGAAGGAGGAAAAATTTGCATTTTGTGTGAAAAATATGAATGAAATTTTTTTAATTTTAAAAAAAATTCCATTGAGAAGCATTTTTTTTTTTTTTTTTTTTTTTTTACGACATAGGTGAACAGCTTGATCTTCTTTCAAATGTTTTTGATGATGAAAATGGAAGCTGTAAGGCCATTGTTGTCAGATTCCATTCCTTAAAAAAATCTTAATAAATAAAAATTGTATAAAAAATTTAAAATAATGTGTAGGAAAATTCTGCTTGATCTAAATAGAAATGGGGGATAAGAAAATTTTCCATTTTGATAAGGTTGAACTTTTAGTAGCTCCCTTCTACTACCCCATGAAAAATCATTACGTCATAATTTGTCACATCTCACCTAGTTGAAAGAATTTTTAAAAATAATTATTTTAGATTGCAAATAAAGGCCACAATGACGTGTGATGAAGGTAATACTTTTTTTTTTACATGAAACACACTAAAATGTGACGTGTTCAATGTAAAACATAAAATTCTAGTTTTTATTTTTTTTATTTCTTAAATTCTACAAAAATTTCCGATAAAGGGATACAGCTATTTCTATTTTTACTCATTTTTATTGCATTTAATTCAACTAAATGATTACTATCGAATTATAATTTTTTTGGCCATTCCATTTTGGGAACATGTGCTTTTTTTTTCAAGTTTTTAAATTTTATTTAGTAGATTTTTATCCATCACTATTTCTAAATAATTCACACGCTTATATAATTCACCACTTTTTAGTACATATATAATACTATAACTTTTAAAAATCCAGCAAAAATAGTCAAATAATTGCAAAATTTACTTAGTAGTTATTTACCGTTGCTTTTAATAATTTTGGCGTGTCCGGAGCAGTTGGCATCTCTGCTCACTTCCAAAATTACGTTAACTGACTCTACAATTTCGATTTTTCTAATTTAAATTTCTCTTTTTCCCTTTCGAATGTTTCTCCCCCTCTAACTGTCAACTTAACTAATCACCTTGTTTGTGTGCTTCTGCTAATAGAGAAGAGAGCGTCAATAGACAAATGGTGATATTTGATACTATTCGACATTCGAATGTTCCCCTCAAGGCACGCATTCATGCCTACGATTTTTACGAGTGCCTTGGGGGAGTGCCACGCGCCATTTCCAGTTTTCGCTTCCAGCTTCGGCGCGTGCGAATGAATATATTTCTGAGATGCAAAGGGATGCCGACATATTAGTAGCTGTCGGTCTATTATCTTTAAATCATACTGATCTGTCACTTAATACTTCCAGAATAAGTTAAGTTGGAAATTGAAGAGAGTGTGCATCCCAAACGGCTCCCTCTCTTTTTCAACTCCATGCTGCAGAGAAATTTATTCATGGATATTTTTCAAAATGCAGAGATGCCAATTTGGCCCCAGACATTGGATAAATATTTTTAAGTCATAGTCTTTTGATGTATGACTCTCTGTTTAGAAAATTGGATTTATAAGGTTTTTACTAACCACTGCTTCGAAATAATTCAAAGGATTGTATGATACACCTATCTACGTTACATTTTAGTCGCGTTGACCCTTTTAAAAATTCGTCAAAACTAACCGAAAATCTGCATGCTTGTAGCTCGCCGTTTCTTATAAAAAGATTTGTGGAATCCGGAGCATCTGGCATCATTGAAAATATCGCGGCAACGACGGTATGAAATCTATTCTTATCTTCAGGTCAGGAACATAAGATCTTATTACAGGTCAGGTCTCATTAGATAAAATTTAACACTTTCATCATCATCAGTAGCTCGACAGTCCTCGGTGGACCCTGGCTTTCTCAAGAAGACTGCACCAGTCCTTTCTTCTGCGTGCCACGGCTTTCCAGTCTCTGACCTTGATTGTGATAAAGTCTCTTTGGAGGCAATCCGCCCATCTCAGTCGGGGTCTGCCTCTCTTTCTAGCTCCAGTTGGCTTTGCCAAAAAGATTCTCTTAGTTGTTCTGTCATCATTCATTCTTACAATGTGTCCGGCCCATTTCATGCGCTGAATCTTATGATACTTCCGAATGTCCGGCTCTCTGAATATCCTGTAGAGTTCAGAGTTAGTTCTCCTTCTCCACACTCCCTTGTCACACACACCACCAAAAATGGACCGGAGTAATTTAACACTTTGCGTGGCAGAAAACCTTAATAAAAAAAATTTAGTCCAGAAAAGCCATAAAAACTGAGTTGCTAACTTGCTCTGGATTGCGGATAAACATTTTCGAGTGGTAACTGGGATGCCAACTGCTCCGCTTTCAGTTAAAATTTTAATAAATTGGCAGCGAAATAAATAGTGAAACTTGTCGAATAAGGATAAGTACTTTTAATTAGTAGAATAAGGATAAGTACCCTAACTAGTAGTAAAACTTGTAGAATAGGTATGAGTACTCTTACTCCTGATAAATGTCACTATGTCACATGTTACAGTGTTTTGATTTTATTGGGCACTTGTGGCCCCTATCCCATTCATCTGGAATTTTTGTCATGTAATAAAATAACATTTCATATGATACATTGAATTTTTGATATGCAGTGATGGAAAATTACTTAACGCGTTAAATGCCACGCTAAATTTACGTGGCTTGCCCATCTAGCCTCAACGGTAAATAACTACAAACTAAATTTGCAAATATTAGACAGATTTTGCTAGTTTTGAAAGAGGTTTAGCATGGCTTGTATGAAATCACTCGGAAAAAGTGGTGAACTATATAAGCCTACGAATTGTTTAGAAATAGTGGCCAATTAGAATCTACTAAATTGAATTTATTAAACCAAGAATCACAATTAATAAACTACCACTTGAAAATATTTATTCGCTGTTCGAAGCAAGTTGGCACCTCTGTGTATATAAATAAAACTATTTTTGTGTGCTCTATATTGCATTAATTTCATCAAACCATTTTTGTAACGATAATAATATAAAAAAATTAGACATTTACTCGAATTATGTGTTTCTAATAATCTTGGCTTCGTCGGTCACCGGTGACCCTCATCGCATTCAACGTTTTAACTAAGCAAAAATAACTTAAGTTCTCTACTACTGAAAAATAATTTTTTACCACTCACAACAAGTTGGCATCTCTGTGGCAGCAAAATTTATTTGTGAAGAAGTATGACTCTTAACACGTTCACGCCGGGGTGACCCACCGGTGGGTCACGTTAGATTTTCTCATCTTGGCAGCGCACCGGAGTAAAAACTGTAAATTTCACTTTTTAGTTTTTTTCCGGGAATAATAAAGATCCATAACTACCGATTGTTTTTAACAGATGCAATTTTTATATTGAATTGCTTTTTCGCTGTGATAAATTTCCTTACAGTGAATTGTTATTGTTGAGAATAGATTAACTCCTCCCGAATATTATCTAATATTGAAATAGTTCTTCTACCAGTATTTTCACTTTTCCTGGCGTGAACGGGTTAATTTAGTAATTTCAATTTATAAGGTTTCCACGCTCGACTACTCCCATACCTGCCAACTTTCACTCTTTCCGAGAATGGATTTTCAGAGTGGTTGTAAAACAATAAACGAAAAACAATCTGACTCCAAAATATATTTATATTTTGATTCTGTCGAAATTTGATTGAGCATGGATAATTATGCTTTTATATATTTATTATAATTATTTAAATGTAGTGGTGGTCAAACTCATTTATAATTATTATTATAATTCGAAAAGTTAATTGGAATAACATGAGTATTACTACCACTTTAAATATGAAAATAAAATCTTCCGGATAATCCGGAAGAGTTGGCAGGTATGTACTCCAGAGAGGCCCTAACTCCGGATTCGATAAAAGGCGTTAAAAATCAGTTAAGAACTATAGATAAAAAATTTTAAATTTTTGGTTAGTTTGGCTAATTTTTTAAAAAGTTCAAGTGCACGCTTGTCATTTTTCAATGCTTTTTGGAAGCATATCTTTTCGTGGTAGTAAGTTTATGCTGTAATGTATTATTCTTTCTTTTTTAAATTCAATTTAAAGTTAGTTTTCACACTACTACTTGCAAACGATTTAAAGTATACATATTCTTATTACACAGTAAGACTTATAAAAATGTTATACAAAAATTCTGAAATCCTTGGCTTTTAATTGTCTATCACGCAATAAAATATTTTGTAAAAAGCGTGGTAGTTGGACTCTCAGCAAGTGGTGTTCTACACGAGCCTTCGAATAATTTAGAAGCTGTGGTGGATAAAAATATTGAAATCAACTTTACTAAACCAACAATCATGTATTGAAACATAAATTTTGCCGCCACTAAAAAGAAAATTATCGGCAATCTGGAGCAAGTTGGCATTTCTACTTACCACCTTTAAGTGATTTAAAAGATTGTATGAAAAGCCTCTATGTTAAAATTATTTCGTGTTAAGTCTTTTAAATAGTTGACAAAATCAAAATACTTCTGTTCCTTTTTATAATTCTTTTCAATTGTTGATAAATCTGTAAATATCTATTATATATAATTCTCTTACGTGGCTCCCAAATTTTGGCCGTATTTCTTTTCCGCCGGTGGCAACGTTTGCTTTGTCTTGAAAACACCAAAGCAGTCTGCCTTTTAATGATGTTGTTTCTGATCCAATATATATAATTCTCTTACGTGGCTCCCAAATTTTGGCTGAAGTACTTTGTACAACTAAATAAGATTCTCCTTACAACAGTTAAATATTTACTTTATTTTCTTCATTCATAGAGAAAACAGTCGGCAAAGAATTCTGTTAGGTTAAAAAACATTTCGCTAAAAAAATAACGAATTCTAAAAGAAATAAAAATAAACAACTTAAAAAATAAAAATGCTGTTGCCAGCCATAGAATTTCTTGAAAGTTAACTTAGCAACATAAATCAAAATGACATAGAAGCGCAACTAGATCAAAATCATGATACCTGAGTGCTTGACGTAACAAATCCTTCAATTCTAAAAGTGTTGTATCGCCAAATGCCAAAATTAACAATTGTGTTCTTAAAGAAATTTTATAAAAAATTTTAAATAAACAACCTACTTCTACAACTACTTCTTGAAGAACTTGGCTCATTGATTAAAAATATTGTTTTAATTTTACAGTACTAACTTTACTTCTACTTACATTATTGCTATGACCCTCTTTCATTACATTTTACAACTTCATGCTAAATTTGAGGACTTTAAGTTGTTTTGTGGTTAAATACTGACATTTAGAAATGTATACATAAAAAAAATAATATTTAGAGGTTGAGAGTTGCCTCAGAAAAATTTGAATTGTTAGCAATGACTTAAACAAAATTTTTTATTTTAACTGACAAATACTATATTATAATTTTAACTTTTTCTATGACTATACTCATTTTCTTACTCTTTTCTTTGTTTTTCATACATTTTATATTTTCATGATAAAATAAAAAACATATAGTTGTTCTGCTTCTGAACACTAATGAAAACACAAAATGATGGGCTTCATCAACCATCAAAAATATATACATTTATTTTACAAATTCCATATTATTAAGGTGGCGCCCTTCAGAGAATTAAAAATACAAAATTATCATCATCAAAGCCGATGCTTTACATCCGGCGGCAGACTACTATTTCATATTGTTTTACAACACATGGCTTTAACACTCTGGTGGGAAGGACTTTAAAACAAAACTTACAACAGTTACTTTTCTCAACAACTGAAATTTAGAATAGTGTGATTAAGAAAAATATGTGAACTGTTTGCAATTTCAAATTAATATTGAAATGTACAGGTTTAGAATTTTCTACAGTGAAAAGTTTTCGGAACTTCAGTATTCAAAAAAAGTATTCAAAAAAGTATACAAAAACTAGACGTTAAGAACGTATCCAATGAGCGAGCAAAGCGAGCATTGGATTGCGAAGCAATCCGAAATGAACTGCGAAAGCAGTTCCGGGGGTTGGTGAGCGCCAGCGAGCAGGGGGCGAAGCCTCCTAGTTAACTTATAATTCTCTACCGTTTTTAAATATATTTTATTGAATCCAGATCAGTTAGCATTTCTGTAAGAAATTTGGTTATCGTATGCTCTTCTACATTGGGAGGATTAGCATTATCTTTATATTGTTCAAAATTTAAAATGGTTGTCTAGAAATGCCACATAACATTTGTTCCCGGACGTTAATGATAACAGTTATCGAATACAATATTATAATGAATTTTGCTAAATTTCAACTGGACATCTACAGGATATTACTTTTTTCCCGCCAAATTATTGAGTTAGTTCGAGTTAATACGTCACGCTAAGGCCAAGAAATATAAAACTAAAAACCACGAAGCGAAAAGTAAAATAAAAAATATTCTTTTGGTTACTTATTTAGGAGTCAAGAGATGTAATGCTTTTTCATTTCTTTTTTTTTCAATGTTTTTTTATTTTTGCATTCAGTAAATGAAAAAAGTGACATTTCAAAAATGTAAAGTTAAAAATAAAAGTCGATGACCAAACACGAGATGACATGATACAGTTGAGAAAATAATGACATAAAATTGGGTTCAAACTTTGGAGAACAGTAGTAACCATACCTGCCAACTTTTAATCCCTTCCATTATCATTTTTCCCAGTGGTATTAAAATGAAATTAAAACTTCAATTTTAAGCAAACAAATACGTTGCATTTGAAAAACCTTAAGTTGACAACCATGACAGTAACGCATATTAATATATGTGCCTAATTTTTGTAAGAATAGTGGTGATCAAAATCATTTAAAAATTAAGTTTATAAAAGAAAAAATAGTATATATTTACCAATACTTTAAATATGAAAAGAAAATCTTCCGGAAAATCCGGAAGAGTTGGCAGGTATGGTAGTAACGGATAACTCCGGATGGCAGAAATTATCGAAACGCTGTCTTGATCAGCAATAGGCTGTAGAGCTGCAGAAGAAAAAGAATTTTTACTTCTTTTTTTCTTTGTTCTTAATAATGAAACCACCGTTGTTTTTTTGTAATTGTCAAGTTTAAAAATGGTATTATATAAACTACTTTTACCATCAATCTTAACCCTCTTAAAGCGTTCGTTCTTCAAGTTAATGAGTTCCTCTCATCTCCTGTAACTAATATATTTGTCAAAGTACTATATGTTTACACTTTAAACCAAGCAAATTTTTTTCTGTTGTTTATTTCTCCGTTAAATTTAAGAAGTAAAAACAAAGAACATTTAGGTAATTTCAAACACATCTCTTATCTAAAGAAAAAAATGTTATCACTCAATACATTCAGGCATACCCTCCAACTGCTACGGAATTTCCGTAGTTTCAGAAATCTTCTTTTCAGACGGTAGCAAAATTAATGTCTTAATATTTAAAAAAAATTAATTTTAGCGTAACTTGCCCACTATTACTTATAAAAGTGCAAGCCATATGGCTAGATTCTTAAGTTCTGATAAAAGTTTTATGAGATATCCATTTGCTTTAAAAATTTCTACTTTGGTTCGCTACCACTAGAAAGAATTATTTTCAAAATCTTCATAAGTTGGAGGGTATGCATTCAGGTATCATCATAGGGCACTTTTACTTAGAGTGAACATCAGCATAAAGCAAACGGTTTTCCGCCGGCTTATCATGTATCAATCGTGGAAATTTTCTTAATAACTTACAATCATAGCTACCAATAGTGATGTGCGAAAAACGAACGAATCGATATTTCAATCAACTCTTTTTTGTGAATCGATTCATCAAGTTCGTTTTTGAAAAAGAATCGATTCTTTTTCCTTTTTTTTTTTGACAATATTTTGTACTCTACACTTTATAAGCTTATTCAGAGTTAGTACTTATACATATTAAACATCCGCATATGCATTTGATACAGCATTTCGTTTATACAATTGGAGCTTGATAAAATCCTATCTCAGTCGAATAGACACAGGTCCATTCTCACTCGAGTATCATGCGAATGACAATCTGATTGGTTGAAAATATTTACATGCGAACAACTAGCCAATAAGGTACTCGTATGTGTGAGAGTTTTCGCAAGCGGAAAAATCGCATCCAATGAGAATGACCCCGATGTCAACGTTAGCGCACAACCGGTTTCCGGAGGTGATTAATAAAATGAACTCACTTGAAGGATGAAGGGAATTGAAAAAGTTATTAATGCAATACGTACTGTATGCACTCTCTTTTTTTCTTTTCATCTACGAAATTAATAAATTCTATAGATAAACAACAATTTAAAAATGGCAACAACAACTGAAAAGCTGTCTTCTCCAGTTTCGGTTCTTCCTTTCAAATAAAAAAGATATTAATGCTGTAAAGCTCAGATATTACTTTTCAGTCCTTTAATATTAAAGAGCGAATTTTTTCATTCATATGGTTAATTTTCGAATTATAAATTTCAGTAAATATGAAGTAAAGCAGAGTTTTATGTTATCGTTTATTCTATGCCAAGGAGCGAGAGCCATAGAAAATGAAACCGTTGCGCTGATTGGGTAATGAACTTACGTATGAATGCAAATCTCTGATTGGTTGAAAATGAGTTGAATGAGACAAAAAGAGTCGAGAATCGAATGAACGATCCTCTGATTGGTTAAAAACGAGCCGAATGCGAGAAAAAGAATCAAGAGTCGAATAAACGACTCAATGAACTGTTTGCCTATCTCTTAGCATTAAAAGAATCATAAAGCCAAATGAATCGATTCTTTTGAACTGTTTCCTATCCCTTAACATTGAAATCGGCTCAAAGAGTTGAATTGAACTTCTAAACGATTCATTTGAGTCGTTTCGTATCTCTTAACATTGATATCGGCTCAAAGAGTTGATTTAGATTTCCAATCAGTTCTTTTGAGTCGTTTTCCTATACTTTAACATTGCATTCGATTCACTGAACTGTTTAAATGATTCATTTGAGCGGTTTTATATCTTTTAACATTAAAAGAACTGTTTTGAGAAACGAATCGATTCTTTTCGCTATTATCTTTTTTTCTAAAATTAAAAGATGCCTTCAGAGGGATGGGGGTTATGAAAAGGGGCAAGTAACTAAAAATTTTCAGAAAAAAGGACAGGTTTTTTTTTTTTTTTTTTTTTTTTTTTTTTTAAAGAAAAGATAAAAAAAAAAATATATTTATTTTTTTAATGATTGAAAAACTGTTTATTGCGAAAAATGTGAGTATTTAGAGTAAATATTCTTTTACTGCTGGGGGGAGGGATATTTTTAATTATTTTATTTATTTATTTTTTTCCCCTTTTCTTTTCTTTTTTTTTTTGTTAGGAATACTTTTAGACAAACTTATTGAATATCAATTCATATCCTCTCACTTTTTCAAGTTTCAATTTTTTAAGTTTTAAAACGCAATTTAACTATTTTTTTTATTTTGTTTCACGTTATACAATTTGAATTTTTTTCATTATTATATGTGAATTTACCGTTTTATTTTTTTACGAATATCTTTATTATTCATTATTGGTCTTTATATTAACAATTTTTTTTAAAAAAATAATCATTTTTTAATAAAATTGATGAGTCAAACAAATATTAAAAAAAAATAAATATATTAAAATTCTAAAAAAATTATTAGCATTGCCTAGATTAGCAGTTCCTAAATGGTGTTTCGCGGAACCCTTGGGTTCCGTTTAGAATTACAGGGGTTCCACTAGTTAGTACTTTTTATAGCCACATTCAACTGGACCACCCAAGTGGAACATTCTGCTTTTGAACCCTAGAGCCCAAGATCTAGATTAATGGTTCCCAATTGGTGTTCCGGGTAGCCCTATGGTTCCGTGGAAAAGTTACAGCGGTTACACGAGATAGTACTTTTATAGCCACCCAAGTAGAACATTCAACTTCTGACCCCTAGAGTATAGGATCTAAAAGAGTGGTTCCCAAATGGTGTTCCATGGAACCCTAGAGTTCCGCCAAGAATTGCAAGGGTTTCGCTAATTGGTATTTTTTTTAGCCACATTCGGCTGACCACTTAACTGGAATATTCTGCTTCTGCACCCTAGAGCCCAAGATCTAAATTGATGGTCCCCAATTGGTGTTCCGGAAAGCTCAATGGTTCCGTGGAAAAGTTACAGCGGTTACACGAGATAGTACTTTTATAGCCACCCAAGTAGAACATTCAACTTCTGACCCCTAGAGTATAGGATCTAAAAGAGTGGTTCCCAAATGGTGTTCCATGGAACCCTAGAGTTCCGCCAAGAATTGCAAGAGTTTCGCTAATTGGTACTTTTTTTAGCCACATTCGGTTGACCACTTAACTGGAATATTCTGCTGCTGCACCCTAAAATCTAAATTAATAGTCCCCAATTGGTGTTCCGTAAAGCCCTATGGTTCCGTGGAAAGGTTACAGCGGCTACACGAGATTGTACTTTTATCAGGTGTTCCGCCGAAAGAACGTTAATTATTTAGAGTTCCATGGCAGAAAATATTGAGAGCCCCTGACCTAGATCAACTAATTCAAATACTAAAACAGTCTAAACTAATTTGTACGACCACCTTTTATAAAGACTCTTCCATTATAACGACCATTAAAAAAAGAATCAAAGAATCGATTCATATAACCGTTCATTTTAGTGAATTGATTCTAAAGAATCGATTCATTTAAATGAATCGATTGGCACATCACTAGCTACCAATTTCATATCTTGGCAGCTATTTATCTTAAAATCTTAGGTGATTTTGCAGATTTATAGCGGATGCAACAGTTATTTTTAATTAATTACAAATAAATTTTGAAAATAAAAGTGGTACTTTCGCTATTTTAAAAATAGTGTATATTTTTTATTTCTTACTAAAATTAGGCCCAACTGTTTTGACTCGCCACTTAATACATAATAACTTTTTTCGTTTTTAAGTGAGTTTTTTTATGACCTCTTAAAGTGTACGTAAATTCTAAGCTCCTTAATTATTCGTTTTCCAAATTTTTCTTAAAATTCAATTTGCAATAAATTTTTCACCGCTATACGGAAACAATAAAAAAAATATTAAAAATCCGTTAGTCGTGCTGCACAGTTTCATTAATGTTCTCAAAATTAAGTATGTTTAAATTGCTTTTAAATATCAGCTAGCTCTTTCAGTTTTCCCGAAAGATTTTATTTTTGTATTTAAAGTGTCGGCAAAATATGTAGAATCACCTTTTATTTTTCATTAAATAAAACAGTTCAAAATAAATTTTACTACCATTATATTTAAATAATTTTATTGTAAATAACAACTCTCGCATTGTCATGCAATTATCACCTTTTCTCTAAGGCTATGTGCCTACTGTGCACCTGAGAAGCTCAAAACCAAACCTCTTCGCTCTCTTAAACTTGTTTGTTCAATCTCAGTTAAAGATACTGAACCCCAACTTTCACCTTTCAGTTGCGCTTCGGCGATTTATTATTTATTTCCACTCATATGAATTAGTTAGAGCCCCTAGCAGGGCTGATGCTAAGATAACCATCACATATGAGTATGCAATTATCTCAACCGCTATGAAAAGCTGTTATGTTGAAATTACTTCATGTTAAGCCTTTTAATCCTTTCGCACCGGACGGGACATGTGCTGTCCCAGTCTGGTAAATTTTTGATATTACGGCTGGAACAGCTTGCTCTGGACAGCGAATAAATATTTTCGAGTGGTAGTTTATAAGTTGTGATTTTTGTCTTAATAAATTCCATTTATTAGGTTTTCAGCCACCACTATTTCTAAATAATTCGAAGGCTCCTTCCTCTGATGAAGGGTCGAAATGAGTCGAAAGAGAATTTACCCAGATAACAAGTTGCTACAGCTCGCTTACATTAGTGAGTCTTCTGAAGAGGAGACCGACAATGAAGGCGTTTCTCCCAATCACAATGATTTGTTTGATGATGAAGTTGAGCTCCAGAACCAGTATCCACCATCATTTTCATGGTCCCATCCAACTAACTTTGCACCACGATTGCCACTAGTTACTTACATCAAGGGTCAAGCAAATTTCTCTATTGGTAACGAAACCACCGAAGTGGATTCTTTCTTCAAGATCTTTCCCAAAAGCTTATTCATTTACATTGCTCAATGTACGAGCGAAAGTATAGAAATGGAAAGAAAGAACATTTGGAAATGCGATCACGGAAGTCAATAAGCAAAGGCCTTCTTCCTCCAAAACTATATCATCATCAACCGCGACACTTTTCATTGTTGGAAACTATTTCCCAATTGAGGATAAAATGCGTAGAAGAAGTGCATGGTGCGCAAAAATGAATAAAGAGGCACGCTCGAAAATAGTGTGCACCTCTTGCAACGTAGCACTGTGCAAGAACTGTTTCCAGCCCTACCACACCCTCAAGAAACCCAGACTTTAGATACTGTTGTTCCTCCACTACTTTCAAATTTTTCAGTTTTTTACCTTTCTTATTTTATAACTGTTAATTTCGAAAAGTGCTTATAAATAAATATGTTAATAAAAATGCTAACGCAAATGTTTATGAAAATGTGAAGAAAAAACGTTGCCTAAAATAATCGTCTAACTTTTAAGTAAAATGTCAATAAAAATGAGTTACTGACTCTAGAATTCCGGCCGGGACATACCCTGTCCCGGGGTTTAGATGCTTTGGGCTTACGGCGGGACATATGCTGCCCCATCAATGAAGCTTGTGAAATAATTGTTGTGGATGGTGCACTGTTATGGGGACGTTTATGCGTCTCCTAGACCTTCAACCTTTTAGGCATAAAAGTTATTTTATCTAATAATAGGTTGGAGGAGAAATACCTGATCCCGGAAATGGGGCGCACTTGGACTGATTTTCCGCCGTATTGAAAGGGTTAAATCGTTGGCAAATCTGTTGATATCAATTTATATTTCTCTACCAATTTTAAAAGTATTTTTCGAAATCTGTATCAGTTAGCATTCTATAAGAAATTTAGTTATCGTATGTACTTCATTGAGAGAATTAACATTATCTTTATATCGTTCAAAATTTAAAATACTGTTTAGAAATGCCACCAAACATTCGTTCTCTGATGTTAATGATAACAGCTATTAAATACGATATTATCATGAATTTTGCTAAATTTCAATCGGACAATGAAGAGAGACGAGTTCGGGTTAGCTTTTAGAGGCAAACTTGCCTGCCGTCCACAGGATATTCTTTTTCCGTCAATTTATTGAGTTAGTACGCCATGCTAAGGCCAACAAATATAAAACAAAAACCACAAAGCGGAAGGTAAAATAAAAAATATTTTTTAGGTAACTTATTTAGGAGTCAAGAGACATAATACTTATTCATTTTTTTTAACAATCAGTAAAAAAGTGACGCTTCAAAAATCTAAAGTTAGAAATAAAGGAAGATGATCAAACACCAGATGACGTGATACAGTTGAGATCACATAAAATTGGGTTCAAACTTCGGAGAACAGTAGTAGTAACAGATAACTCCTGATGGCAGAAACTTTCGTCAGTCACAACCTGGCCAGTAATAGCATACCTGCCAACTCTTCCGGAAGATTTTATTTTCATATTTAAAGTGGTAGTAAATACATACTAATTTTTCTTTCATAAAATTAATTTTAAATGATTTTGATCACCACTATTCTTACAAAAGTTAAGCACATATATTAATATGCGTTACTATCACGGTTGTCATCTTAAGTTTTCTCAAATGCAACGTATTTGTTAGCTTAAAATTGAAGTTTTAAATCCATTTTAATACCACTGGGAAAAATGATAATGGAAAGGATTAAAAGTTGGCAGGTATGCTACTCTGAGAAAAGTTGTGTTAAACCTTTTAAAAAGCAAAAAACGGCATGAAGTAAACGTTTTTCCGTCGGCTTATCATGTGTCAAAAGTTAAGAGATTCCACAAAAGCATTAATGTGGAATTATTCTAAATAACTTACAATCATAGCTACCAATTTATTATCTTGGCACCTATTTATAGAAAATTTTTTGAAATGCATTCTCAGCTTATTAATTGTTTGGTTAAATTATATTATTTATAAATAAATTTTTAAAAATAAAAGTGGTAATTTTTCCATTTTTAAAATAATATATATATATATTTTAATTTTTTTAACTAAAATTAAGCCCAACTGTTTTGACTATCCACTTAATACATAATAAACTTTTTAGGTGAGGTTTTGTAAGACCACTTAAAGTGTACGTAAATTCTATGATCCTTAATCATTCGTTTACTATATATTTTTTTAAATTCAATTTACCATAAATTTTCCACCGCTATACGGAAACAATAAAAAAAAAATCCGTTAGTCGTGCTGGACAGTTTAATTAATGTTCGCAAAATTATTATGTTTAAATTGCTTTTACATATCAACTAGCTCTTTTAGTTTTCCCGAGAGACTTTATTTTTGTATTTAAAGTGTCGGCAAGATGTATAAAATCGCCTTTTATATTTTTATTAAATAAATACTGTTTAAAATGAATTTCATTACCACTATATTTAAATAATTTTATTTTATACAAAATTTCTAGCGTTGATTAGTAAGGTAAGTTGTATATAACAGCTAACAACCATTTCGCGAAACGCCCAGATTCAACTGCATTGTCTTAACCTTGCCACTTACACCACCTTTTGAAATGCTTGAAAGTTGGCAGGTAAGCTTTAATTACTCGTATTATTTTGCCACCACCTCTCTAAAAACTCGTCATCTATGCATGCATGGAATCCATAGCACATTTTTCAAAATATTAATACGTTAATCACTTTTCTTTTTTCCTCTAAGATTCTATGAACTTTGGCGATTCTGAATTTAACTCCTGGTCTTTGATACGTGGATATTTTCGTATCCTGATCTGTCGCGCTAACTATAATCGCCAAAGTGCTAAATACATTTTAAACTTGCAAATTTTTTTTTTAAAAAAAAAGCCGATGTTTGCTCGGGAGTGGTTACGAGTTATACCTTTCGGATTGGTCCCTTTCTGTGATTTTTTTTTTCTTTCTCGCGGGCCACTGCCCGGAAATTTTGCCAAGACTTGATAATTATTCTGCAACAGATCACGACACGGAAATCTCCCCTTTGATATTTGCGTGTTAATGTTTTTCAAATAATGATCAAGATTATTTTAAATGCAATTTATTACGCAAACAACAAAATATTAAGGCATATCAAAAATAGGTAAATACCGAATTTTTCTATATCAGCTGCAACCTGAAACAATTGATTTTCTCTGACAAATATCTGATACTTTTTATATCAAATACCTATTTATCTCAACATAGATCTGAATTAATTGTAGCGATATAAAATTTCTAAAGTAAATCATTAATTTTTTTTTTAAAGATTTACTTTTAACGAATTTTCATTCTTTTATAAAAATGCAGGTAAGCATTCAGATTTAATCCACTAAGGACCACCATTCCCATCTAAAAGATCAAGACTGGTGAATTAATGATTTCGTTTTTGAAATTTATCTTCGTGGATCAAGACCAGGCCTGAAAGCGGGACGGAAAAGAGAAAATACTGGTAGAAGAACTATTTCAATGTTAGATAATATTCAGGAGAAGTTAATCTATTTTCAACAATAACAATTCACTGAAACGAAATTTTTCACTTCGTTGAAGCAATTGTATATAAAAATTGCATCCGTTAAAAACAATTGGTAGTTATAGATTTTTATTATTCTCGAGAAAAAAAACTAAAAAATGAAATTTATTAGTTACCAGTTTTTACTGCTTTCCGTCTCGATATATATGGGCTTTCAGCCCTGATCAAGACCTACCAATCGTTATCATCATCAGATTATCAAAATATTTTAAAAATTACATTTTGATTAAAAATTGCTATGCAGTAATAGTTAAAAAAAAAAAAAGAAATTAAACCAACTTGCTCTGAACAGCGAATATATATACGAATGGTCTTTAATATGTTTATTTTTGGTTTAGTAAATTCGATTTATAGAGTTTTAACTCACTATTAGTTTCAAATAATTCAAATGCTTATATGATAAGCCTCCTCACGGTTTTTTATAGGTAGTCCGATCAGACCACTGTGTAGGATATCCTCTTATCGAACGAGTCATTTAATACAGAATATAGTTGAAAAAAGAAAGTGGTAGCAAATGTATGACTAAAAATTTATTTTATTTATGAATATTATTGGCTTCCCTTATTCACTTGTCAACCACTACAGATTCAATTCTCAAATATATATGATAATTTTCTCTCAATTACTGTAACATACCTGCCAACTCTTCCGGATTTTCCGGAAGATTTTATTTTCTTATTTAAAGTGGTAGTAAGTATATACAATTTTTTTCTTTTATAAACTTAATTTCTAGATGATTTTGATCACCACTATTCTTACAAAAATTGAACACATATATTAATATGCGTTACTATCATGATAGTCAACTTAAGTTTTCTCAAATACAACGTATTTGTTTGCTTAAAATTGAAGTTTTAATTCCATTATAATACCACTGGGAAAAATGATAATGGGAGGGATTAAAAGTTGGCAGGTATGCTTTAAAAGTTTTTGGGTTCATGTGCACAACTGGTTCGCTTTTTAAGCAGTCTGCGACGACCATTTATGAAAGACCGTGTGGAGGCTTCTTGATGTAGGAGGTGATGGTCAAGCTCTAAAAAGCTTACTAATTAACTGAAAACCTGGAAATATTAGTCTGCCGTTTTTTACCAATTTTTAATTGTCAGCACTCCGGAGTATATAGTATCTCTGGTAGCCAGTTTAAAAAAAAAAACATCAAACTTATTTAACCAAAAATGTTCTTCGAACTATTTTATTATGGTACTTTTTTACATTTTTATGAAAGTACAATTATGGAGATCGAATCGATGACCCAATTTCTTTTCTGGAAAGTGAATTGCCAGATGTAGCATATAGCAAACAAAAAAGGTACACGTACGGTTAATCTGAAACTTAAAAAAAAATTTTTCTCGGGTTATTCACGTTTGCCACTATTTTTATAAATAGGTGAATCAGTATTAGGTAAAATCTTATAGCCCTAGAATATAGATTGCATAATCCTTTATCAAAGGAGATTTTTTTAAATATAACATTCCAATATCGTTAATGAAATTTGTATATTGGACATAGCTATCTACGCATGTTACATAGACATACCACAGCTGTTGTTATATATGAGACCACAATATCGTTAGTGAACTTTTTATTTTCGACATAGATTGTAATTAGTAGACATAGATTAGTGATAGAGACCTAGATTGTGATAGTAGACATAAACATAGCAATGTTAAATAGACAGAGCTATGCTGTTGTTCCTTATAAAATTACAATATGGTTAGTTAACTTTTTATTTGAACATAACTTGTAATTTTGGACATCGCGATAGTTGTTATGTATGAAACCACCACACTGTTTGAGACTTTTTTTATTTGGGACATAGTTTACAGTTTTGAACATAGCAATTTATGTTTGAACAAATGGATATTGCACGAAAAACTGGTTTAATAAGACAGACGTATCTCAGAAAGCATGTTTATAAAAAGGATATTTTTAAACTGCAAAAATGGCTACAAAAATCTTGAAATAAATATTGGAAAATAGACGTATTTCAAAAGGAACTATTTCAAATTTTTCGTTACAGAAACTGCTAACTGTACAAAATATTCTTTTTTAATTTGAAGCTATGATCTTGAATTTTTAAATGCTACCTTACTTTTGAAAAAGACGCGTGACAAATCAATATGAAATTTTATTTTTTTAAAAATATTTCAAGTACTTTATATTTATTAATTACTTAATTTAAAATAAATGGTCATAATAGTAGTTTGAGAACTGAATCAAATGTTATGTTTATTTCTTTAAATTGATTTTCCCATTTCTTAAACGATGCGTTTTCTAATAAAAAAATTTTTTTCTTCAAACAAACTTGTAAGCTATATCTATTTTAGTCAGTGCGTTTTTCAGGCTATGTCCCCTCTTTTTTTTCTTTTTTTTTCAAACCTTCATATTATACTATGCACATTTTCTTTGAAGTGCATTTTAACTGTATCCAAAATAAAATGAAAAATTACATCATACAATAAAAAATTGCTTGATATTTATTAAAAGCACAAATATCTTTATTTTAATCAGAGAGCACGATTTTTTTGTTAAAAAAATTTTCAAGTTATTACTAGAAAATAAACTTAGTTTAGTGAGAAATGTGACATCATTTATTTTTAATAAAAACTTTTTGTATCACTGTATGAAGGTGTACTTGCCCTCTGGAAAGGGAAGGGATTAATGTGGAGCAAATACGTACGGTAATTATATATAGCATAAGATAATTATGCACAAATAAATGGTGTATCTATTAGTAAAATAAAAAGATTATATGATAAATGCATTGGCTCAATCTCGTCTTTCGTTATAAATTAAAGCTATAACATTGTTTACTATATTTATAACTACTGACAGCGATGCCAACTTGGTCCGGACAGTAAATATATATTTTAAAGTGGTAGTTTATTAATTGTAATTCTTAATTTAATAAATTCAATTTAGTAGATTTTTATCTACCACTATTTTATAAATAACACTTTTGTTTATATAATTAGCCACTCAATTAGATATTGTCATGTTGATAGTAGACTATTTTTGCTTGTTTTGAAAAGCAAAAATAGTTTTAATTATTTTGGCATGTGGTAACATCATACCAGCCATCTCTTCCGGATTTTGCGGAAGATTTTATTTTCATATTTAATGTGGTAGTAAATATATACTATTTTTTTCTTTTATAAATTTAATTTTTAAATGATTTTGATCACCACTATTCTTACAAAAATTAAGCACATATATCAATATGCGTTACTATCATGGTTGTCAACTTAAGTTTGCTCAAATACAACGTATTTGTTTGCTTAAAATTGAAGTTTTAATTCCTTTTTAATACCACTGGAAAAAATTATAATGGAAAGGATTAAAGTTGGCAGGTATGTAGCATTATAATAAAGTAACCATGATTAGAAGTATGTACAAACTTGATCGGAGATTCACATTAATTGCCATTGAAAAATGAATACAGCCATGATTAGATGGATAATCTTCGTACTGATAGTAAGGTTCTTTTTTGTAATTAAGAATTTTATTTGAAATGATATTTTAAATTCTAATAATAAATTGTTTATTTTCCTAAATAAATAGTTCCAATCAAAAACTTTTTAAAATCGGAAGTTTGAATGCTCTCTGAATGACTATAATTAACTAACGACGGATATCAATTAGATGCATTTTCTTTCCTCCATCAGCAAAGCAAACAAACCCGACAATTCCCATGAAAGTCGCGGGACACTTTTGAAACATTTTTCTCTTCCTTTTACACTATCTCCTCCCTCTTCTGCGAACGGAAATGAACAGTTACGGACTGATCGCCTTTGCACAAAAATTTAACTCCTACTCGATGTCGATCGTTCGTATGGGAAACCGCGATTTTTTTCTTTTACATCCCACCCCACACACGTCTCTCACTCTAGTTTGAACTTTTCTGGTTTTTTATTCTAATTAAATGGTTTTCGAGACACTGTTCGATGAGTCTCGTTTGTCCTTAACTTTTGAGTCACGACCAGATGTTCAATATTTGATTCGTTTGTTATTGAAATTGTTCTTATGTATTTACGTCGCGAAGAAAAAGGATAATTTTAATTTGATATCGATTTGAGAGGCAAAGATAAATTTTTCTAGTACATATTTGCATGTGATTGTTCCTGTTAGAATTTTTCTTGTTTTTGTTCTAGTTAGAATTTTTCTTGTTTTTTCTAGTTAGAATTTTTCTTGCTTTTGTTCTAATTAATTGATTTTTCGAGACACCATTCTTTGAGTCTCGTATTTCTTAACTTTGAGTCATGACCAGATGTTTAATATATTAGATTCGTTCGCGATTGAAATTATTCTGATATATTTACGTCACATAGGAAAACGATAATTTTAATTTTATATCGATTAGGGAGGCAAAGACGAATTTTTCTAGGATTTGCACGTGCTTGTTCTTGTCAGAATTTATCTTGTTTTTGTTCTAATTAAATGATTTTTCAAGACACTGTTCTATGAATCTTGTTTTCCTTAGCTTCGAGTCACGACCTGATTTTCAATATTAGATTCGTTCATAATTGAAATTATTCTGATATATTTACGTCACAAAGGAAAACTATAATTTTAATTTTATATCGATTTGGGAGTCAAAGACGAATTTTTCTAGAGTTTGCATGTGATTGTTCTAGTTAGAATTTTTCTTCTTTTTGTTCTAGTTAGAATTTTTCTTGTTTTCGTTCGAATTAAGTGATTTTTCGAGACACTGTTCTATGAGTCTTGCACTCCTTAGCTTTCAGTCACGACCAGATGTTTAATATTATATCCGTTCGTTATTGAAATTATTCTGATATATTTATGTCACAAAGGAAAACTATTATTTTAATTTGATATCGATTTGATGGGCAAATATAAATTTTTCTAGCATTTGCATGTTCTTGTTCTAGCTAGAATTTTTCTTGTGTTTTTGATCTAATTAAATGATTTTTCGAGACACTGTTCTATGAGTCTTGATTTCCTTAGCTTTGAGTCACTAACCGATGCTTAACCCCTTGGGGACGGGTGATTCAGAAAAGCATTCGTACAAAATCAGAATCAAGTTGCAATTAAATAAAAAACGGTAACTTAAATGTAGTCGTTACTAATTTGACAGACTTACTTTGCTTTTATTTTAATTATTGTTAGTTTAATCATATATATAATCAATGTTAATTCAAAGTATAACTAAATAGTTTTATTTTGAACAAAGTAATGGTGAATTAAATAAATCAAAAAATTATAACTCCGCCCACAAATAAACTGCTAAAGAAATACTTTGATTACCAGTTTTATCTTCTTACCCTGTGTTTATGCTTAAAGTAGTTTTCAAAATGAAATATAGATGGCAGTATAAAGTCACGTGAATAGTAAATGTTAATTTTTGTTTTATGTATATGTAGTTTTAGTTCTCTATGTGTTTTGTCTCAATAAAGTTGTGTAATTAAAACCGGCATGGTAAGTGATTATTTTCCCCGAGACGAACAAAACCTTTTTTCATTTGTGGCGCCATAACGTAGGGCAGATGTGGATGACTCATGTAAGTGACTTTGATTTTCCAATTTGTTTGAAACTTGAATAGAATTGAATTTTGAATTTGTTTGAAACTTGAATAGAATTGAATTTTGAATTTGGGAACTTTAGAATTGAATTTGAATAACCATGTCGGTCAGTGATAATGAGACAGATGAAATTGATGAAAACTCAAAGAAAAAAACCATTCAAAAGAGAACAACATATAGAGCATTAACGACTAAACTGCTTAATAAAATAGAATCCTGTTATAAAGATGAAAATTTAGATGATGAGAATAAAAATGAAGAACTAAAAACCTTATACGATCAATTGATTGAAAAAGAATATGAGCTTGTAAAACTTAACATTAAGATAGAGGCATTTATTTCCGTTGACGAAATTGAAAGGGAAATAATTTCGGTTGATGAATATTCGGAGAAAATTTTAAAATGGAAAAGTAAAGTTAAACGAAAAATTGATAAAATTAATGAAGAAACGCAATCGGTTTCTAGTCACGAAAATTTACCTCTAAGTTCATTAAATAGAACTCCCATGATAGAACACAAAAAATTGATTTCTTTACCGAAATTAACTTTGCCTAAATATTTTGGAGACCCCTGTTTATGGCTTGAATTTTGGGCCCAATTTGAAGATGCAGTGCATAAAAATACCGAATTATCAAATGTCGAAAAATTCCATTACTTAAAAAATTCGTTGGGTGGTTTGGCATTAAATTCTATTAAGGGTTTTTGTTTGACAGATTCTAATTATGACAAATGCATAAAATTAATATCTGATAGATTTGGACGAGAGGATCTTGTAATTAATGGTCACATGACTAAACTCCTTAATTTAGAACCCGTGAGAAACTCTTCTAATTTGAGAGCGTTTCGAAATTTATATGATCAACTTGAAATTAATATTCGTTCCCTTGAAAGTTTGAAGGTCGCATCTGGTGCGTATGGCCAGCTTTTGTGTCCCATAATTCTAAAACTATTACCTCCTGATGTTAGTTTGGGATATAACAAAATAAAAGAATCTAAAGGTCAGTTTAATGTAAATGAATTAATGAAGTTTATCAAAATCGAATTAGAATCGAGAGAATCGTCATTACAGTTAACACAACCAAAAATTGATTATTCCCCTCCATATCATCGTTCGGCAAACGAATCATACGCGAAAAGAAATAATCCGCACACTTCCGCCTTAACTACTATCATAAAAGATAAAAAATGCATATTTTGTTTTAAGGGACACGATTCTTTAAATTGTCGCTTATTATCACTTTTTGAGAAAAGGGCCAAATTAAAAAGAGAAGGTCGCTGCTTTAAATGCTTATGTAAAGGTCATTTGAGTGTAGAATGCCAGGAAAATGTTCGATGTAAAAAATGTATGAGTCAAAATCATAACGAACTGTTTTGTTTTGGGAAAGAGAAACCGATAATAACAAATCACTCAGAAAAGCGAAATGAGGAGCCAGCAGCCGCGCCTCAAAATCCTGAATCAATTATTTCTAGTATTGCGCATAAGGCCAATAGTCAAAACAAGACTATAATTTTGCCCACGTGTTCTGTAACTGCGCGTAATCCAAATAAAAAATGTAATTCTAAAAATATTTTAATGCTTTATGATTCAGCTAGTAGCTGTAGTTTCATTACGAAGGAATTAGCAGATAGTCTTAATTTATTGATTTCTCGAACTGAGCGATTAGAAGTATATACATTTGGAAATAACCCAATTCAAAAGGATTTCGGGGTCACGACAGTTAACCTATCTCATATAAATAATCCAAGCAGATGCGCGAAAGTAGAATTATTTATTACTGATTCTATTTCTCATTGCCACGTGCAGGCTCCGAATGATACGATTAAAAGAATGTTAAAGGAATTAAATTTATCATCTGAAGAATTGTTTTCTTTTGAGGGAAAAGAGAAAATTCACATTTTATTGGGATGCGATTTAATGTGGAAATTTTATACCGGAAATAAATTAGAATTTTCTAAAGGGCTTTATTGTATTGAAACTTTATTCGGTTATTGTATTAGTGGAGTTACGCAATCTATGAATTTAAGAACTCAATCAGTTAACGTTTGTATTTCGGAAAGAAAAAATGTTACGAATTCAGATGGTGATTTAAATGCTAATTTAAGGAAACTTTGGGAAATAGATAATTTGTTTATTGGGAAGGATGATAATAGCATTTTAACTAATGATATGGAAATTTTGCGACGCTTTGAAAATGAAATAAAATTTGAAAATGGAAAATATGTGGTTAGGTTGCCTTTTAGGGAAAACATGAATCTTTCTGATAATTTTTCGAATGCTAAGAGGAGGCTCTGGAGTTTGACTACCCGTTTTGAGAAAGATCAGGCTCTCTTTCAGGATTATAATGAAGTGTTTAGAGAACAGTTAAAATCGGGTGTAATTGAACCTATTACTATTGAGAAAGGGATTTCGTCAGACCATATGTATTACATGCCTCATCATCCAGTTATCAGAAGGGATAAAGAGGAATCGCGTACAAAACTACGCATTGTATTCGATGCATCTTCTAAAGATAAAAATTGTTATTCATTGAATGATAATTTAGAGGCAGGTCCAAATCTTAACCCTAATTTGTTAAATCTTCTTTTGCGGTTTCGACAGAATTTTATTGGAATTATAGCAGATATTGAGAAAGCGTTTTTGCGCATTTCTTTAAATAAAAACGATAGAGATTGTCAGCGCTTTCTTTGGTTTGATCAGATGCCGCCAAATGTGATTAAGATTTTTCGGAACACTACAGTTGCGTTCGGGGTTAAGTCTTCGCCATTTTTATTAGCCGCTACAGTTAAGCACCATATTGAGAAATTTAAAGGGTCACACGAGTTAGCATACGCGGCGTTAAACGATTGCCTCTATGTCGATGATTTAATTACAAGTGTGAATAATTTAGAAGACGCTATTGAACTGTGTAACGACACAAAGAACATTCTTATGTCTGCCAACATGAACTTACGTGCCTTTAAAACTAACAGCATCGAACTGTCGCAATATTGGCAAGAAACGAAATTCGAAGAACCTTCCAAAAATAGTTTGATTCCTATTAAGGTACTAGGTGTCATATGGGACACCGTGAAAGATGAACTGAAATTGGATTTATCTTCCATAAACTGTTCTCTCTCAAGTACTATTTGCACGAAGCGTGCCATTTTGCAACTATCATGCATGATTTTTGACCCTATCGGGTTTATAGCTGCATTCACGATTCGAGCAAAGATATTGTTGCAAGTTACTTGGCAAAGAGGACTTGGATGGGATGATGAGTTACCTAATGATTTGAGAAGAAAATGGAAGAAATGGACATTTGAAGTTCCGAAACTGGAAGACATTATTATACCTCGTTGGTACTTTCCTAGGTCTAGTCGAGAGAACATCGATTTTCAGATACATATTTTCTGCGATGCCAGTGAATTAGCTTTCGGTACTATAACTTACCTCAGATACATCAATGAATCAGGACAGTATGAAGTTAGCTTTGTCCTTGCAAAAGCTCGAGTTGCACCTGTTAGGAAAATTACGTTACCGAGACTAGAGCTTTTATCCGCTGTCCTTGGAGCAAGAGTGCTAGACTCCTTGAGAAGTGTTTTCCACATAACGAACAATTATTATTTATGGAGTGATTCCATGGTGACTTTACATTGGATCAAGGGGTGTGCTAGCAATTGGAAACCCTTTGTAGGGAACAGAGTAATGGAAGTTCAAGCGAAAACTGAACCAGAAAATTGGAGACATTGCTGTGGTATCGATAATCCTGCTGATTTGCTGACACGTGGGTGCAATGCAAGCGAATTGAAAGAAGGAGATAAATACAGGCATGGACCTCCTTGGCTGAGACTTGAAGAGTCAGAATGGAATAATGGTAAAGGTTTCAGCTCTTGGAATAGCGAACATTTGAACGATGAAGTTCTTATTGAGAAACGAAGCAAGCCCATGAACATTAATATGAATGATTGCAAGGAAGAAAGCCAGCCTGATATTATGAACGTCGTAAATAAAATTTCGTCATGGACTAAATTGCAAAGAGTATTTGCCTGGTGTAGAAGATTTATTTTAAATTGCAAGTTTCCAGCTGCAAAGATTAGTGGTTGTTTAACAACTGCAGAGATTCAAAATTCTAGAAAATCTCTGGTGAAGATAGTTCAAGAATATGCTTTTGGTACTGAAATAGAATGTCTGCATAAAGAGAAGACACTCCCAAAAAATAGCAATCTGTTGCCTTTGGCACCCTTTCTTGACTCATCGGGACTGCTCCGAGTTGGTGGAAGATTGAAGAATTCCAATCTTTCTGACCGTCGAAAACATCCAATACTTCTCCCAAAAGATCATCATTTATCAACGATAATTGTGAGATATTTTCATGAAAGCCATCTACATGGAACTATTCAAATGACATTATCAGCATTAACGCAAGAATATTGGATAATTGGTGTCAAGAATCTTGTCAGAAAGACTATCTCCAGTTGTGTAAAATGTCATCGTCAAAATGCTAGAATTTTGACACAATTTATGTCTGATTTACCTTCAGTAAGAGTAACACCTTCCCGAGTTTTCTCCATTGTTGGAACTGATTATGCCGGTCCTTTCCAAGTGAAGTCCAGGAAAGGAAGAGGTGTGAAGACTATGAAATGCTATGTTTGTTTATTTGTGTGTTTATCCACAAAAGCAGTTCACTTAGAACTTGTAAGTGATCTGACTTCTGATGCCTTCCTAGCTTCTTTAAGAAGATTTACATCTCGACGTGGAAAACCTGATCAGATACACAGTGACTGTGGGACAAATTATGTTGGTGCGTATAGAGAGTTGAAACGCCTGATTCCATCACTCTCTTCAGATGAAGGTTTTCAAGGCTATCTTGCAAAGGATAATATCATTTGGAAATTCAATCCTCCTGCGGCACCTCATCATGGAGGATTGTGGGAATCTACTGTTAAATCTATGAAGTCACACCTTAAAAAAACTGTCGGTGAACAGATCCTCACCTACGAAGAATTCTTAACCCTGATTGCTGAAGTAGAAGCTTGCCTTAATTCTAGGCCACTTACCCCTCTGTCGGATGATCCTGCTGATTGTGAGGCATTGACGCCTGGTCATTTCCTTATTGGTACTTCATTGACATCAGTACCGGATTCTGATCTTTCAAAGGAAGTGATTACACCTTTACAACGATGGAGGTTAGTGCAAAAAATGAAACAACAATTTTGGAAACAGTGGTCAACTGACTATCTTTCCACTCTTCAAAGGCGACCGAAATGACTCCAAGTAAAGAAAAATCTTGCTGTAAATGAACTGGTGCTAATCAAAGAAGATGATTTACCTCCACTGAAGTGGAAGTTGGGACGTGTGCTAGAGACTTATCCTGGAGCAGATGGTAAAATCAGAGTGGTAAGGTTGAAAACTGCAAATGGTGAGTTAAAACGTCCTATTGTTAAACTTTGCCCACTGCCTATAGAATACAAACTTTGAACTCATACGAACTTTGAACTGTTAATTTCAATTTTTCAGTCAAATTTAATTTTCATTTTAAATCAAAATTTTATGATGGTTGATATTTGTCTGTAAGTGCATTTCATTAGATCAATTTTGTTTTTGTTATAGTTAATTTGTTTATTGTTTGTCTACAATTCACACATTTAAAGTTGATTTAGTTTTGTGTGAAGATTCTTAAACTTAAAATTTTCTGTAATTGATTTATTGCTGCTTTATCTTTGAAATTAAAGTTTGAATGAATGTATAACATTTTATGAACCCCCTAAGGGTTCATGGCGGGGGAGGATGTTTATGCTTAAAGTAGTTTTCAAAATGAAATATAGATGGCAGTATAAAGTCACGTGAATAGTAAATGTTAATTTTTGTTTTATGTATATGTAGTTTTAGTTCTCTATGTGTTTTGTCTCAATAAAGTTGTGTAATTAAAACCGGCATGGTAAGTGATTATTTTCCCCGAGACGAACAAAATCCTTTTTCACCCTGATTGATACGGTTTTTTGCTGTCACGTATTTGTGACAGTCGGCGCGAAAGGGTTAATATTAGATTCGTTCGTTACTGAAATTATTCTAATGTATTAACGTCACAAAGAGAAAGAATAATTTTAATTTTGCATGAATTTGGGAAGCAAAGACGAATTTCTCTAAGATTATGCTTAAGGAGATATTTTTCAACATGTGAAGTTTTTATGTAAAAAATTTTCTGTGGTACGTAACTTAACTAATGAATCAACTTCTTCAACCTAATAGAATTGTTATCAAACTTTTATCAAAACATTAGCCTGCTATTTACCTGAGCTTTAGTACATTCGTTTAATATTATTTTATAAATATATTTTGAGGTATACGAAAGTCTTTCAATTCTAATTTATCACATTATTTTGCTACCAACAGGAAAAATATTTTCTGACAGTGAAGAAATTCTTTATTAGTAGGAAGTTATAGTTCCAAAGCTTTTTGCTAAGGCAAAAAGAAAAAGAAAATGCTCTTTCCTGATGCCCCTAAACTCAAAGTTTTAATTTTAAACTTTTAAAGCTCTCTCATCGAATAAAATTATTTGAACTTTCAGACAGACAAATAGAATAAATAAAATAAAAAATAAAAAAAAATCTGTGAAAAAATTTTGAGATTTTTTTATCCATCTAAAAATTATAAAAAAGCTATTTGCAAAGCAACTTTGGAGTAATATTTTGAGAGTTGAAAAAAAAAAAGAATCACACAATAGACATCACACATTTTTTTATGGAAATGGTGCCTCACTTAAAACATTGAATTGAACAGGCTCTATAATTGTACTTTGACAGTTTGTTTACCTGCCAACTTTTAAACTTTTCTAGGATATTACTCCATGGCAGTAAATAAGAATTTAAATTACAATTTTAGGCAAAAACTTATACTGTATTTTGAAAAAACTTAGCCAGCCTACCACGTTGGGATTGCATATTAATATATAAGCTTAATTTTTTTTTAAAATAGTGGTGGTCAAAAAGATTATGGATTAAGTTTATAAATGCAAGGAATATGTAGAAAGCATCTATTTTACTACCACTTATAGAAACTTACTTTGCTTTTATTTTAATTATTGCTAGTTTAATCATATATATAATCAATGTTAATTCAAAGTATAACTAAATAGTTTTATTTTGAACAAAGTAATGGTGAATTAAATAAATCAAAAAATTATAACTCCGCCTACAAATAAACTGCTAAAGAAATACTTTGATTACCAGTTTTATCTTCTTACCCTGATTGATACGGTTTTTTGCTGTCACGTATTTGTGACAGTCGGCGCGAAAGGGTTAATAAACATATTTTACTTTTTTTTGATGCAGGACTTTCCTTTATGAAATAAAAAGCATGAACTGCATAGTCTTGCGAACTTATCTGATACTCATAGAATAAAATATTTTAACTTTAATTTCTGTGTTTTTGTGGAACGTTGCAGTAAAATAATTTAATCAAATTAGAAAAAAAGGAGTTATTTCGTAAGAAAAGTAGTAAATCTAAAAAAATCATTAGGCTGATAAATGAAAATAGCTTTTCCTGAAACTTTGGAACAAAAAGTTAATTGTTAACAGCAATAGCTCTGAATTTTATAATAGAATTTTTCAATCATTTAATGATAGAATTGATTTTTAATAGTGCTGTTTTTGAGTTTAATAAATGATTCTTCATTCCAACTTCTTTACTTCAACCCAAAAATTGCACCAGTGACAATAATACTTGTTTGTCTCTTGTCTTTAAGATTCAATCTAGGAAATAGTTAAATTTTGGGGCAAGCGTAATTGCTAACTCTACATTAGAAAAAATTTAAAAAACTATAGCAGAAACTTAATTAAATCTGATTTAATATTATCTCTAAGTTGTAACCTACATTTAAAGCGTGTACGCTTTATATTTGTTGCATAGAAAGTATTTGTAAAAATCGAAAGTTTTTACCTGAATAATTTTAGCAAAAGTTGGGACATAAGTTTTAATTTTAAAAAAAAGAAATATTATAAGAATGACACGCATACTATTAAATTTATGCATATTTGTGGCTTTGAAGATTTTGCAAACTTATTATTTGCAAAAAAAAAAAAAAAAAACGATTACATTGAATTAAAAGAACATTACTCTGTTTCTTCCGTTTGCGGTTTTTACTGAAGATTTCTTTCTCCTTACGGTAGGAAAATTTCTTCTGTATTAATATTTTCGGGGAAATTGACTTTAAATATTTTAAGGAGTTTTTCGGGGGAGGGGACGGAAACCTTGGCAGCTATACACCAGCCACACCACATTTTATATATATATATATATATATATATATATATATATATATATATATATATATATATATATATATCTAATATAAGGGCAACAACCCCTATATTTTGGTGGATTTATTTGTCAAGAAAGCAGGAATAAGGAGAACATGTTGTGCACAAGATTTTATTTACTATATAGATCGTGAAGCCGAAGTCACATCCCTGCTCTCCCGGCTGGAGAGGGGGGACAAAGTTCCAGTCAGATCCGACGGAGTTTAGTTTGTAAACATTATACACCAAAAAGTCACGCTAAAACATTGCTCCTGCATTTTATAGGATGATTTTTAGCTGTAAAGAGGCCCAGTCATATGCCTTTTTCTGTATTCTTACGCCTCATCAATTTATTTATTACTCATAGCAAATCGTTTAATCTTTCCATATATGGAAGTGAAAGATCTTAAAATAACTTCTCTTTTGAAGTATAAATCTAATTATTATTCATTGGCATGTTTTTAGCCTTGAAGTCCCAAAATAGAATTTCTACCCTTATCTTTTACTAAAGATATTTTATGAAAAAGGAATGAAGTTTTAATGCTTTTATTAATACAAAAGTATTTAATTTTTGTATTACATCCCCCCCAAAAAAAGTTTTTTGGTAAGCCAAAAAAAATTATAAAATTTAGAATACTATGAATTTTTAAAGTTTAAGTAGGTATGACTGTCCTCTTTCCTACTATAAATAACATTTTTCCTTTTTGAAAAAAATTATTTACAGCAACAACAATAAAAACATAATAATGCAATTTTTCTTTTTAGTGAACTAAACAGAAAGAAAAAAATTAAGCATTTTATATAATTATTCTAAAAAACTTTTCAAAATTTTTCACACAAAAATATACAAATTTTTTATGCAAAACGAACTGGACAACAAGTGTCATTTAATCAGAATTTAAGATTCTGTATGGTTAATGGGGTTTTTTACTAGATGAAATTCTGTATTTCCCTTTAAAATGGAGGAAAACAGAGTTTCATGAAGCACTGTGAAATTGAGAGATCCAGACTAGATAAAACAAAAATAGTTTTTAATTTTTTTTTTTTTCACTGTGTTGAGAAAAAAAATTCAAGTTTCCTCGCCAAACATCTCCACACGCGATTCGGATCTCTCAAAAATATAGGGATTACTTCTTCCTTTGAAGAAAGTAAAAACATTTATTTTGAACATTATTCATGATTTAATTTTAACATTTGTAGGTTGTGATTTTTCCTAAGTCTGTACTATTTCAAAATTTCGTTTTCTTACATTTTTATTTTATTTATTTTTTGTAATCTTGGTCATTCTTTCTTTTTCCTATTTTTCCTTTGCTTTTTTGTTTTTGTTACCCTTTACATATTTTTTCGTCGGTATTAACCTGATAATGAACGCATCCATTACCTAGATCTATCTTCGAATCATTTGAACTTTTTGGACATTCTTTCTTTCTATTTTTTGATGTTTACTTTTACTGAAACATCCTTAACATTCTATTTTTCGATGCTTACTTTTATTGAAACATCATTCTTTTCTTTTTTCGATGTTTACTTTTTTGAAACATCTTTTTCACCATTTTTAACCTTAACATTTTGAGATTTCTGCTGTTTAATGTGCAAAGATAAGTTGTCACTTTTAGAATTAGCAGAGATGATCAGTCTCTTACCAAATAGAATAACAACTGGCCCGACACAATCAATAAACAAACAAAAATCTTTGTCTACAACCCTACTAAAGCATATGGTAAATCAGTATCAAGTATGAAAACTTAACTGAGTTAAAAATTTTCGCCTATCGTAATAAGGGAAACTCGCAAATTTTGTTAAGTGTTAACTGTCCTTTTGTTAGGGTAACATTTAATTTTTCACATTTTTTAATAAGAATATTTAGTTTTGACCAAGTCTTAAAAAGTAAGAATTTTTTAAATTTCTTTAAAGTTTTTTTTTTTTCGATTTAATCGTCATAAATCATTAAGAAACCAAGAGTTTAAAAAAAAACTTAATTTTGTTTGCCATTACTAATTTAATTGACGTTTGAGCCGCATTTATTTCCTTCAAAATCATTTTAAATGCACTATAAAAACAAAATATCATATTTTTAAAAAAAAGCAATATAAACACAAAAAATGCAACTCTTAAAAATATTCTATTCAATTATTCATAATGAAAAGTTTTATCATCACTCATATCTAATTTCAATAAAATATGAACACCCTACTCTCCAACGTTGACCTTCATCAATTTCGTTGAAGAGAAAAAAAAAAAATATCATAATTTAAAAATAAAACGAATATAAATATAAGAAATGCAATCCTTGGCAGCTATACACCAGCCACACCACATTTTATATATATATATATATATATATATATATATATATATATATATATATATATATATATATATATATATATATATATATATATATATATATATATATATATATATATATATGTATATATATATATATATATATATGTATATATATATATATATATATATCTAATATAAGGGCAACAACCCCTATATTTTGGTGGATTTATTTGTCAAGAAAGCAGGAATAATGAGAACATGTTGTGCACAAGATTTTATTTACTATATAGATCGTGAAGCCGAAGTCACATCCCCGCTCTCCCGGCTGGAGAGGGGGGACAAGTTCCAGTCAGATCCGACGGAGTTTAGTTTGTAAACATTATACACCAAAAAGTCACGCTAAAACATTGCTCCTGCATTTTATAGGATGATTTTTAGCTGTAAAGAGGCCCAGTCATATGCCTTTTTCTGTATTCTTACGCCTCATCAATTTATTTATTACTCATAGCAAATCGTTTAATCTTTCCATATATGGAAGTGAAAGATCTTAAAATAACTTCTCTTTTGAAGTATAAATCTAATTATTATTCATTGGCATGTTTTTAGCCTTGAAGTCCCAAAATAGAATTTCTACCCTTATCTTTTACTAAAGATATTTTATGAAAAAGGAATGAAGTTTTAATGCTTTTATTAATACAAAAGTATTTAATTTTTGTATTACATATATATATATATATATATATATATATATATATACCAGACCTTTCGATCAAAAGGTTTCTTAGGGTGCATCGTTATTTTGTTTCTTTTTTCTTTTTTTTTTCTATTTTTGTGCTATGTACTTTTGATCCTGGCATGAAAATTTTATATAATTTATTTGTTCATTTACTATGGTAAATAGAAAAAATTGATGTCCTTAAAATAAATGTAAATTATGAAACTCTCGAGATAAAGGTTGTATTAATGAATAAAAATGGTAAATGATATTATTTACAAAAAGTAAAAGAATGAATGAAACCGTTTTAGAAAAAAAAAACAAAAAAAAAAAAAAAAACAAAAAAAAAAAACACTTTTTTAAATAGACGCTAGGAGATGAATTATTTTTTATCTTGCATTTCCCTGCTCTTGTATGTGTTTAAAATTTATGGACCAGATAAATTAAGAAAATATTTGGTATTCTAAAACATTGTGAATGTTGGCCATTACTTTTTTTTTTGCTACTTGATATTGGTTTTCGAATTACCCCTTCAGATAAAATGAGAAATAATACGGGAAAATAACGTTAGGAATATTCACTTTTCGACTTAAATAATTTTTAAAATACGTTTCTAATTTTCGCTCTATCGTTATTTACTTTCAGTTGATTTTTTTTCTGTTCTTTTTCTTACTTTAGTTCAGCGATACTTGTAATAACCAATGAAACAATTCGAAACTTTGAAAATATGAAATGATAAATCAAAATTTTTTTGTTTTTTATATAAGCATTGTACTGTTTTAAATTAAATCTTATATATTATCAAAAAAACTAATTTAAAACAAGTTAACAGATGAAGCGATATTACAATAATCTTTACTACCTATTGAGGTATACAAAGGCAACTGGTACCCGCCCAGTCCCGGCCACCCCCATATGTTTACCCAACTGATTATTCAGAAGCACATTGTTTGAAGGGATGTTCTATAATTGTAGTTTGCAATTCATAGAAATTAGGCCAGAGTGGGGATATGCGGTCTGTTAGTCTGACTTAAGGTACCCCAGATCGTTAATACATAGCAATAGAACTATTTTTCTTTCAAGTATCGTAGCTTACAGTCAATCAAAAACGTGAAAAATGCATCATTTTCCTAACTATATAATATTCCTGTAAGAACAAAGAACATTTTATTCATATATATATATATATATATATATATATATATATATATATATATATATATATATATATATATATATATATATATATATATATATATATATATATATATATATATATATATATATATATATATATATATATATATATATATATGACGTCAAGCTACTAGTGTTGCAATTTGGATATATAATCGCAAAATTGAGTACTATTTCATAACTATTCAATTATTGTATATTCAAATTAATTTTTAAACGATTCTTTATTAATCAAGTGACTTACACATGCGCACACACTTCTATTGTTCTATTGTTATAGATTAGAATTTTATGTACTTAATGCAGTCATCAGAATAAAAAAGAAGAAAAAAAAACACGGTTTAATTTTATTAATTTTGAACATTTAGGGTTAGATGTATTTTGATTCAGTAAAGCGTTATGGCAATTATGTTTGAAAATTCTCTAAAACAAGGGCGTTTGATAATTTTACAATGAAATAATTAAAGAAAGAATTAACTCTTTCACTTATAGACTGAATCGAATGACGTCAAGTTAGTAGTGTTGCAGTTATTGTACTTTCAAATTAATTTTTAATCGCTTCTTTTTTAATCAAATGTAATGAAAAATTAGATTTAAGTTTAAAAAAAATCTGAAATATCAAAATATATAAAAACTTGTTTAACATACAGTTCAAAACGTTTTTCTTTGTTAATAATTGTTGTTAATAAAATTAATCCTTTCACCTAATTTCATCATTATGTTAAATTTTTTCTTTGGGACGAGACTTTAACTCTTTGTGAAACAATTATTATAATTCATCGAATCAATCAAAAGATATTAAGAGAAATGTTGCAAACTAAAATAGCATTAGAGTAACTAGATTTAGCACTATCACAGCGGTTTAACTTTAAAGCCAGCTTTTCAAAACTGTGCCATTTTACCTTATCTTAGGGATTACAAAACAAAATTTGAAGGGAAAAAGAGTCTTTCTTTAGCTTTTTTTAGTCAATATAAGCACATTACGTCGCGGCTACAGTTAACTTTTCTAGTAGTAGCAAAATTTATGCGTTAACCCCTTGGGGACGGGTGATTCAGAAAAGCGTTCGTACAAAATAAAAACAAGAATCAGGACGTAAATAAATAAAAAACGGTAACTTAAAAGTAGTCGTTGCTAATTTGACAGATTTTACTTTGCCTTTACTTTAAATATTGTTAGTTTGATCATATATATAATCAATGTTAGTTCAAAGTATAACTAAATAATTTTATTTTGAATAAAGTCATGGTGAATTAAATAAATCAAACAATTATAACAACACCCACAAATAAACTGCTAAAGAATTACTTTAATTACCAGTTTTATCTGCTTACATTGGTTGATACGATTTTATGCTGGCACGTATTTGTGACAGTCGGCGTGAAAGGGTTACGATTCCTGGTTTAGTAAATTTTGAGTTAAAGGGTTATTAGCAATCACTTCACCAATATTTCAAAGACTAATCTGATAGGTTGTTACTTTATTTACGTCGCACTAGAGAATGTGCTATTGGCGTCGTCCTGATCCCTGAGGATGATCCGAGGACATGCCATCGAAGATTTCATCCTCTGCGGAGGGGATGTCTCCTCTGCTTTGGTCGACCGACGACCTGAACAGTTTAACGAGGACCGATAGCGCGCACTCTCGGTACCTACGCAGGCTGATCAAAGTCATCACTCACCCACTTACTGACCCCATCTAGTGACACTTGACTTCAGTGTTCTACAAATATCTGAAATGCTACTTAAATACAGTTATTCAGTGTTAGCCTTTTAAACAGTCAGCGAAATTAACCGAAAAACTGCACAATTTAGTCTATAGTTCTCTGTTTTTTGTTTTTTTTTTGTTTTTGTTTTTTAAAGACAGAAATATATTGTAGAATCCGGAACAAATGACGCCTCTGTGAGCAAAATCCGTTTTTACACAAATGAAATGTACAAAGCGAAAAAATAAAATTCAATTTTAGTCACATACTAATTGTGATTTCTAGCGGCATAAGAAAAATATATATATATTTGCCTGTTATTTTTTTCGTTTGACTTGTTATCCTTTCTTGTCTAAATTTGTATTAAAAATGCGAATAATTGCAAGACATTAACGCATATAAAATTAGTAAAATATCCGTCTAGTATTGCTTAAGAAATATGTACAAATATATGTAATCGCTATAATGACATTTGCCTGAATTTTACATATTCCCTTTTTTCCAAAGCGGTAAATCTTGGCGACATTTTTTTTTTACCGCTCTTTGAACTTTGGGGAAACGAGTGGTTTTTTTTTCTCCATAGGTTACTCTTATAAGTATACCGTTCTCATGTATATCACACGACCCCTCGTATCAGGGGATTACTTAAAAGGGGACGATTTTTGTCTACTTTTTTAAAAACAGAAACAGGAATGTCTATTAGTAGAGATAAACATAATGTCAAGATCTTTTACGTTTTAACAACCTGACGTTAAACGGTGATCATAAACTTCCGGTAGGGGGGTAATTTAGTTTACAGGGATACAAGCTTGTTTTGGCTACTTCACAAATTAAACAAATACATTACATTTGTTTATTTATTTATTATTATTATTTTTGCATTTAATAATATTCCAAGAAACAGTGGCACGAAAAGCCAATAATTTTTATATGTATGTGTATTTTGTATACTTAATCTGAGGGTTAAATTATAATTATTGCGGATTTTCTTATGATAGAAATAATATGGGTTGTAGGTTAAAGCTCATAAGTTTTGTAATCATTTTAAAACATGAGTATCAAATAATACGAAAGAAACTTAAATCATATTAATTAGAATATTAATTACATAACATATGATCTAGTGGTTATTTTTCAAAGCTTTCGTAGTTCAAAGTATTTAATTGCCTTTAAGAATATCTTAATCCATTAACACCATTGATAATATTCCAATGATGTTAAAAATGACAATGCTAAGAAAGTGGTTGCATTTATGAAGAATTTCGTGGAATATAATGATACTTTTAATAAATAATTTCCAATAGATTATTATGTAAATATTTTTAAAATTTTAACTGAATAATTTCAATATCTTTTCTGCTTTAATTATCATTATATCACTTCTATGTGAATGTTTTGCTCCAGACTGTATAATTTGATGACTATGCTAACAAATAAAAAAAAAAAAAAAAAAAAAAAGAAGGAAAAAAGAAAAGAAAAAGAAAAAATTATAGAGGAAAAATATATAATCATGAGCGAATTATTATTTTTTTCCCAAACTTACTTTCTCAAAAAATTTGTTTGTTCGAATTTCACCTTTTTTTTCTTTAACTCTTAACCTTTTGATGCCGATGAGACATGGGTGCCTTCTTCATATTTTTTTCCCTTCCTAACGCTCTAATTGCAACTAAAAGTACATGTTGAAGTTTGTCAATTATAAAACATCGTCTAGTAGTTACTAAAAATGTCTGTCAGATTATCAGAATTATATTTGTATTAAATATAAAATCCAAAAAAAAGTAGTTTAATATTTTTTTATTCATATTCAAAAAATAATCAATAATTGATTTCATAAATTAAGGAAATTTAGATGATGAATAATAGATTTTAAATTGTGGTATATTATAGTTTCTCAATTTGCCCTTCAATTATTAAAAATAAATTTTTGAAGATTCGTCCGTTTTATATGTTTCTTCTTCTTAAGCCGTGAGAAGAGTATGACAAAGTGGTCCATAGAAGGTGACTACTTTGCAGAAGCAGCCATATAAATAACTTTTCTAAACTATGAAGTGTTTGCTGTATCAAAAAAGAAAAGAGTCCCCACTTTCCCCTTATCTAAATAGAGCTCGCAAATTGAAGAGCTTCAAGAAGGATGAAAGAGGAGATAGATCAAAAAAAAGAAGAAAAAAATGTGTCTGCCACCGGTGTTACGCCAAGATTAAAATGGGTGAGTTTCATTTTAATACCTATATATATTTAGTTGACTCGCAATTAACGCTTTTTTTTTCAAAATTAAGAAAGAAAATTTTTAAAAGGCATACAGGAATGTAATTTTTTCTTTCTTTTCGATTGCAATTATGAAATTTACTAGATATTTAACTTTGTGAATCTCAGATGAAAAAACAATGATTAAGTGGTCTGAATTATATCTGATTAATAAATCATTTACAATTTTCAAAAATAAATACTTGTGGTATTACAGTAAAAAAATTTAGTTAATATCAATATCAAAAAGGGGGGCAAATACTATTCATCATAATAGTGTCCTATTTTACCAAGAGCCAAGCAGTGGCGTAGGTTTGGGGAAAATTATACATTACTTTATGTATAATGAACTATTGTATGGTTTGTAGGATGTGGTTATAAAAAAGTTTTCACTATTCATTTTTTGTAATATATATGTATATATATATATATATATATATATATATATATATATATATATATATATATATATATATATATATATATTATCAAAATATATTTCGGCTTGTAATTAGAGATTCAGAAAAAAATATATAAAAGGAACACCGGTGTCCCACCTATGTCATTAGGGAAATATTTCGATAATTACTTTTTGCGATGCAAAAATATTTGTGCTTACAAATGTCTTTTTTATTTATTTTACTCTGCAACAAATTATCCCGTAAAATTGGAAAACTCAATTCGGCTCACTTAACATGTTTTTGAAAAGCAGTGAATGTATATTCTAGTGTATATTCTCGACTACTCAAGAAAGCCAACTGGTTTGGCCATTGATCCATCGGAGATCCAATCCACTGGTTTGAACCTTGATCCAATGGAGCGAAGGTCAACCATGTTGTCCACTAAATCAACGCCTCGTGTAACTGAAATCCTCCACACGGTTTTTTGTAGATAGTTCAATCAGACCACTATGAAAGTACACAAGTTAACGAAAGATGCATTTAATACAAAATCTAATAAAAATAAGATAAGATAGTGAAGTCTAAATTATTTTTTAAATATCTAAATACAATTGGTTTGTCTTATCTACTTGTCAACCACTACAGATTCAATTCTCAAATATATATGATAAATTTCTCTCAGCAACTTCAGAGATGCCAACTGCTCCGGACACGCCAAAATAATTAAAAGAACGGTAGATAACTTCCAAGTAAATTTCGAAAATATTTGACTACATTTGCTTGCTTTTTAAAAGGTACAGCATGACACAAGTATTATGAAGTTCAGAATTATATAAGCCTACGAATTATTTTGAAATAGTGGTGGATAAAAATCTACTAAATTAAGTTTATTAAATCAAGAATCACAATTGATAAACTACCACTTTAAAATATATATTTGCTGTCCGGAGCAAGTTGGCATCTCTGCAACTTGTAAAATAGATTTTGGGTTCATGCTCACTACTAGTTCACTTTTTAAATAGTCTGCGCAGACTACCTACAAGAAACCGTGTGAAGGCTTTCTGATGTAGGAGGTAATGACTAAATCCATTGAGAGGAAAACCACCAAAGCCTCCTACGATTAGTCTGACGACAAAGGTATCCTAACCCATGATCCGTCTACCACTGTTGGTATTTTATGTCTGTACTGCGGTCTACGCGAGCTGGGGGCGAAATTCGTACTGACCAGCCATTGCTGGGATTCGAACCCAATCACTTCATTGGGAGGCTAGCGTTCTATCCCCTGAGCTTCCACGGTCCTAACGTGTGAAGTCAATAAGAAAAATTACCCTTTCAACTCGCCAATTTGAAATTTCTGAAGCTGTATTTTAGCGGAAAAGCTAGAAAGATAAACCTTTCGGCTCGCCAATTTAAAATTTCTGAAGCTGTATTTTAGCGGAAAAGCTGGAAAGATTACCCTTTCAGCTCGCCAATTTAAAATTTCTGAAGCTGTATTTTAGCGGAAAAGCTAGAAAGATTACCCTTTCAGCTCGCCAATTCGAAAATTTTTGAAGCTGTATTTTAGCGGAAAAGCTAGAAAGATTACCCTTTCAGCTCACCAATTCGAAAATTTCTGAAGCTGTATTTTAGCAGAAAAGCTAGAAAGATTACCCTTTCAGCTCGCCAATTTGAAATTTCTGAAACTGTATTTTAGCGGGATAAATCAGTGAAAAAGGTGCATTATGCACTTTAATTTTAAATATGTATAGTAAAAAAATAATAATAATTTTCATTGAATAAATGATAAAATTTTCTCCCATCACATATTATGTGGCGACACAATATCAAAGCAGACACGTTTCCTTAATACCATTTTGTTTCATGAGCGCTCTTATAGTGGCAACACAGATAATGTAATATTTTATCACATATTTTTATCTTTTTCCAACAACCTCGCGCGCTTAGCTAAAGGGATAGATATAATAAACAAACAACTAAAAAAGTATGTAGATCATTTTTTTTCCCTTTTCACAATCCTTATAAAAATATTAGGTTGAGTGTTTACATTCCAGATCTCGGTGATTTTGGCGACAAATCCTGGCTCCACTTTTACTTCCCGATAAAGGCGTCTCCTCTTAACCACCTGCCTGTCATTTCTAAGTGGATTTGTATGTCTTCCGATGAAAATTTGATCTTCGCGTCAGGCGGCAAGTTTATTCTGCACTGTATGGTGTTTAATCTCAAGCATTTCAAATTTCTATCTCTGAACATTTTTCATTAATTAAACAGTAAACTCTTTTGACTTCTCTTATATTAAATCCTGGAGAAAAAAATTTAAAAAAAAATTGTGTCTCTCAAGTGCCATATCACGAATTACGTATTTAAACGCTTCTTAATTTTTTTGGAACTGATTTTTTTTTTCGCTTTCATTGATTCAATGATTTACAAACCTGTTGTTTCAGTGATTGTCAGTTTTACTGGCTTCGATACATCCAGTTTTATTCATAATTGAGGAAACCACAGCAATGCACTATGTTTTATTTTGAGCATTTCAAAAATCTATCTTGCTATGTAATTTGTTAAGTTTTAATAATAAATATGCGTATTCTTTTCACTTCTATAGATATTATAAATATTTTAAAAAAAATAATTTAAAAAGTAATTTTAACCCCTTATACCACAACCTGTAAGATTAAATAAGATTTTTTTCGTTTATTTATTTATAAACTGATCTTCCTGTTCAGTGATTAGCTGATTTACTAATTTACAGATTCAGTGATTCGCTTCATTTTTTCTTTCATACGTTTTTTTTTCCACGGTAAGTATATCAACGAATATTCATATACTGCTGCACAAAATTATGATGATTTTAATAATTCGTTGATAACTGCAGAACTAGGTAGCCAATTTAATTATAATTCACTATAACAACACACTTAGGGTGTTGTTAGGGTGTTATTTTAAGTTGCAAAATCTGAAATTTAAGCAGAATCGATCCAACAGTACTTGAGAGCCGTGGTAGCTCAGGGAATAGAGCGTTCGCCTTCCAATGAGGTGAACGGGGTTTGAATCCCAGTGATGGCTGATCAATACGAATTCTCCACCCGGTTCGCACCGACCACAGTGCTGATAAAAAATATCCCCTGTAGTAGACGGATCATGGGTTAGATTCCCCTTGCAGTCAGTCTAACCATGGGAGGTTTTCGTAGTTTTCCTCAGCATGTTACGAAACTACGGGTTAGTTCCGTCATAAAGTCCTCTACGAAAGCAAAATTTCCTCCAATACTTGATCTCGGAGTTCCTTTGTCTTCTGGATTAAGTTCAAAATTACAATGCCACAGAGTTGAACGTTAGTAGTCGTAAACCTAAAATTGGGTCTGCTGTTCGACGACGGTTTTAAAAATAAATAAACTAAAACAGTTCGTGAGAAATAAAAAATTTAAAGACGTGACAGTTACTCGAAACTGTCTTTTCATTACAAAACATTTCATTACTCAAAAATCATTATTGTCGATTTTTTTTACATTTAATATTTTGTCGCTTAAAAGTGCATAGTTTTATATAAGAATTTAATTACTTTTAATCGTAAACTTTTCTCCAAATATTGCTAAATAAAATAATAAGAAATGTTACAAATTATTTTCTAATTACATATTATAAACCTGAGTGTCAATTTTTTCAGCAATTGATAAATTCTTAAGGTAAGGTGAAAAATAGAAAGAAAAGGTGAAATTAAAAATTAACACTTTTGACCTCTCTGATGGCTAAACTAATAGGGCTAAATTTTCTAGATTTCGGCTATGCTATATATTTTGAACCAAATCCGTTGAAAAAAAAATTTTTTTTTATAAAGAAAGAGAACATTTTTACGTTTATTTTTGCTGCATAATAAGTAAGAAGCTCTGATTAATTAGCATGAATGAAGTTAACCCTCAGTCGCAGAATCAAAAGTAATTCTGAGTGATATCTTATTTTTATAGCTCATTGCCATACCTTACAACTACAAAATTTCCGTAGTTTCACAATATATTTTCATAGCTGCTAATTAGTAATGGGTAAGAGGGCCAGAGGCACCCAGATATTTTATTCAGTTTAGTTCAGAAAAATTCTTTAGAGTTAGTTTGTTTAAAAATCCTTGAAAATCATCGTATTTGGAATAAAGGTCACGAAGATTTGCGTGATCGGCTGGTTAGAGATAAGACGAATGGTGAAATTTTTCCAAACTTTTTCGCTATTTTAAACATATGTTTGGTTTAGTTATTGAGTAAAAAAGTGTCAAATTTATGGGGTAAAAAGGTTTTCAGCGATTCGGTACTTCTGCTCGGTACTTTTGCTTTCTGAGACTATCGTTAGTTGTCAATTTTATTTAGCTTAAAATTTTGATTTTTTTAAAAAATTTTTTTTTTAAATTTCTGTTTCAGTCATCTTGAAGTTTCTGTTGGTTCAGTATCTGTCCGCTTTTTCTTTCACAAGCTAGTTATAGAAAAAGTTTTAATTTTAATCCCTTTGTTTCTAGACATTAAAGGCCAAGAAACGAGACCGCTAAATTTAGCTTTGACACGTTCACGCCGGGAAAAATGAAATTACTGGTACGGGAAAAGATAAAATACTGGTAGAAGAACTATTACAATATTAGATAATATTCGGGAGGAGTTAATCTATTCTCAACAATAACAATTCACTGTAAGGAAATTTATCACGGCGAAGAAGCAATTCAATATAAAAATTGAATCCGTTAAAAACAATGGATTTTTATTATTCCCGGAAAAAGCTAAAAAATGAAATTCACTGCTTCCAGCTTTTACTCCGGTGCGCTGCCAAGATGAGACAATCTAGCGTGACCTACCGGTGGGTCACCCCGGCGTGAACGTGCTAAACCGAAGTATATCTCGGACTCGAGCAGACTCGAGCTCTAAGTTGTTGCTGTTGTTTTCGTGTTCATGGAACATCGGGTTCATGGCGCATTTTCAAAGAATATCGAAAGTCTAAGCTTGAGACCTCCAGCTTTGGTGCCACGTGACTATGGAGAGCAGATCTTAGGTTGTCCTCAAGTGGCACAATTTTCAATTTCAGAACATGTGGTCGGGCTCTAAATACTCCTGTTTATTTCGGGCTTGGATTAAAATTCATCTCTAGTATACTAGTCTCATCTAGCTAAATAACTATTCTTTATACGAAAAACTGACCACTATATGGACCCACTGAATTCATTCATTATTGTTTTGAGACTGAATTCTACCGTTAATTTTAAAATGGTTGACTTTTTCTAATGATGACTAATAAACCCCGACAGATCTATATACAACAACCGATTTTATTCTTTGATTTTAATTCGAGGGAATTTAATCTAATCCGAGCATCAATTAATTTTAAAACACTTGCAAATAAAATGGAAAACATCTACAACTGGCATTTCTGAACATATGGCGGGAACAAAAACATTTTAATAATGACTAAGAACAATACAAAAAAAAAGTGCATTTAAAGTCAATATTCCACTGTAAACACCTTAACAAAATTCGAAATGGACACGCATTGGAGAACTCGATGAGTAGCTTTTCTTGTCAATCGGAAAAGGGATAATTTTTCTGCCGTTTAGCAGATCGCACACTCATAATTAGCAACGCTAACAGAGTAGAACGTCACGCAAGGTGAGTGCGTGCGCATAGCTTTTAAATGCCACATATCAAAATTTACGATTTATATCTTATTTCAACTTGCATTATGGAACAATATTCTAAAAAAAGTTCTCTAAACTACAATTTCCCACGTTTATTGTCTTTCGAATGAGCGATACGAACAAGTGTTAAATATCTTCCTTTGTGCACCCCTCCAAGTTGATTTCCGTTTATTTATTTAATTGTTAGTATCGTGTGAAAACGTGAAAGTAGCATTTATTTTTCAAACGGTGCTGGTTTATGACGTTGGAATAGCGTGACAGGGGGTAATGCTTAAGTATTTAGCGTATATACTTTAAAGATAGGGTTATTAACCTAGACAGGAAGTGTATATCTTTAAAAAAATTAACTGTTTCGGAAATTTGTAAAATGAAATTGGTTGGTTTTACTTAGACATGAATACCGTTAATGTCAAATATACACTTCTTATATATTTTGAGCCTAGTACGGCGATAGTTAATAGATCTAAATTATTTTTTAATATAAAAACAAAAATCAAGAGAGTGTTTTTTTTGTTTTCGATCATTAAAAAAGAATAAATGCAAAAAGAAGCTCTTAGCCAAAATATTTAAGGATTTTTAATAGTACAAAGTTCATATGTTTTAAAATTTATATAGATTTTGTTAACATTTCGAAATTTTGTTTCTTAAAGAATGACTTTAATTAAAAAAAAATTTCGTCTCAAATCGAAAACTAAACACGCTACGTTTGTAAAAGGAATAATAAAGCAAAGTTCACACCCTCTGGGGCCATGCACGCCATAGTCGAGCCCTGTGTGTTCTCTGCCCTATAACAAATATACATTGGTGTACTAGTTTTAAAATAAGATGAGAATGACTAATATGAACATGAAAATGAGATTAACTTCGTGTCTTTTTTTTAAAACCGTATATCCGGCCTATAACTAACACCTACTCTAGGTGGTTTTGGTATAAGTCGACCCCCTATTTCTGGAATTTTGGGTATGTTGGGTGTATAAGTAGACTACTAAAAAAACTAAAAGTAAAAATCTCTAAAATTAAAAAAAATTCTCAAGTGTACAAAATTTTCTTAAGTTCACTATCTTCTGTCTGTTTATGATATACAATTACCCTCAAATTAAGATGTTATGAGGTTCTTCCTAAAAGAAAGTAAAATAATTTCTTCTAAACGTAATCCAAATATAATTTCTAAAGAAAACCTTTTTATGTACATGATTAGCACATGATTGATAACAGAAAATGCGAAAATAATTTTATATAACGTGCTATAAATAATTTTTGGAAGGAGTTATTCCTACGAAGTTATTCATATCCCTCTCATAATTATTTATTTATTTCTCTACCATAAACTCTGGCATTTCTCTATTCATAGTTATAGTTACTGTAGCTATTATTCATTCTGTTAGGTTGTCTTAAGTAATAATTTAAGCAGTGTTAAATAATTAGTATGAATTAAGTATTTATTTAGATTAAGTTTGCTAGGTTGCCTTAAATAATAATTTAAGTAATGTTAACACAGTTAGTTATACATTTATTTATTTAGAATAATTTTGTATGTTTATAGCAATAAAAATTTTGCTACGAAGGAATTACCAAAATTTATTTTTGGCTGTAGAAATTTAAAATATACACCGAAGAGCCATTACATTATGACCACCCTCCATCTATAACAATGGACTCGCCCAGGTTTTCATGGTTTCTCGCACGGGAACAATGTTTTCATGGGGCAAATTAGGACCCATAATCCTCATGGAACAATCGCCAACGTCTGTAAGCTACTTGAAAATAGTTCACCCATTCATGGCAACAGTTTTTCCTGCGGGGATAGTGTTTACCAACATTCAATAATGCACCATGTCATAATGGTCGAATCGTCACTGGAATGTTCGAGGAACATTCCAGTGAATTTCATGTCAAGTCTTGGCCCCCAAATTCACCTGACCTTAATCCAATAGAGCATTTGTGGTCCTACTTGGAAAACCAAATTCGTGCTGCCATGCTACCCCCTTGCAATGTGATGGAATTGCTGGAACAGTTGGTGAGCGCTTGGTACCAGATACCTCAGACTACCTATCAGCACCTTGTGGAATCAATGCCACGGCGGGAGTCAGCAGTTTTGAGGGCTAAAGGTGGTCGTACATGTTATTAGCAGGGTGGTCGTAATGTAATGGCTCTTCGGTGTATACAGTATTGCATATTGTCATATACCAATTATATATTCTTTCTTGACAATGATGGAAATACTTTTAACAGTTCTGCTGCCTATTATGCTCAAATATCTCGAACTCATACCTATGGTAGTTTTTATGATTAAATGGCTGCGGGAATGAAGAACTTTAACAATATCGCATTTCAGACAACTGTTGAAAACAGTTAAAATTAAAATCAAAATATTTCATCTGGGCAATAATTAGATGGTGAACAGATTTGGTTTATTTAAAACTTATTAAGGTGTTTGGATTTGAGGAGTAGATTTACCATTAAAATTTATGAGTTTGGCAATTTCGAAAGGTGACCAAGTTGCTCGCCAAAGACGACTAGTTCATAGATATTTCCCGACCAACAAATGTTCGACTTAATTACCTGTGCATCTGTCGATCCCCTGATTTTCGTAAAATTCTGTACTTATACACCGGAATTACAATAAGTATAGTGGGCTCACTATTTAAATAAGAGCACTTTTATAAAATCGGTATAAAACAATATAGTAAAAAATTAATTAATTTCGAAAGGTGACCAAGTTGTTCGCCAAAGACGACTAATTCATAGATATTTTCCGACCAATAAATGTTCGACTTTATTACCAGTGCATCAGTAGATTCCCTGATTTTCGTAAAATTCTGGGGATTTGAAAATTATGTACTTATTCACCGGGATATACAGTAGTAGTTGGCTCACTATTTAAATAAGAGCACTCTTATAAAGTCGGTATAAAACAGTATATAGTCAAAAATTAACTTACTTTACTTTTATTTACAAAAATTGGGCACCTGGGCCTCTTAGCGGCCCCTATCCCATACATCTAGAAATTTACAGAAAATTTATAGTAATAACATTTTGAATTTAGCAGTCGATGTGGTAGCTAATAGAAAAACAAGCACTTTGCTTGAGTAAATATAACATTTGAATATCTGATTCATCGAATCTAAGTTGACATATATAAATATAAACATAATTTGACATATATATACGTAAGTTGACATAAATAAATATTAACATAAATTGATTGTCAAAAATTAACGCGAGATGCCAACTTGTTTCGGACAGCAAATATACATTTTAAAGTGGTAGTTTATCAATTGTGTTTCTTGATTTAATAAATTAAATTTAGTAGATTTTTATCCACCACTATTTCTAAATAATTCGTAGGTTCATATATAATTCACCACTTTCTAGTACTAATGACATGTCATACCTTTAAAATGCAAGAAAAAATAGTAAAATATTTGCGATATGTACTTCGTAGTTATTTACCGTTTTTTTTTTAATTATTTTGTCGTGTCCGGAGCAGTTGGCATCTCTTATACTTCCATATCGAATTCTAAAGCAGATTAATACTTCAGTTTTCCATTTTTTAGACTAGTTGATTTTTAAAACTAGTCACTGAGCTGTCCACACTTCATTAACATTGCCTCCCACCTGTGGCCTTGCTCTATAGAACAAAAGAAAATAGAAGGGAGTGCTCGACGCCCCAATTCAAAACCATGAGACAGTTATTGAAGGGCGTACAAATTGCTTCCCTCTGGATATCTTTGCCCCACTAATCCAATCTATCCCTGTATGCGCAAATGATTATAACCCTCTACAATTGACAAGTTCGTCTCCTCCAATTGATTGAGGGAGACGGGAATTGACAAAAACGCTTCTCCCCTACTCTTTTGACTGTTGCAAAAGAATTTTTGTAAATAAAATTTAAGAAATAGAAATTAATGAATTTCTTCTTTTTATTTTATGTATGAAATTATGAAAACTAAAGTTAAAAGAGCACTCGTTTATTTATTAAAATATTAGCTTTTCTTAAGAAAAAATATTACGTTTATTTTTTAAAATAATATTATAACATAAATTGTATATTTACGAATTATTAGCCTTTAATATAATAATTATATTAGTCTGTTAAAAAATATTAGCCATTTTTTTTTTTAAAAAAAAGTATTACACTTATTTTTTAAAATAATATTGTGATATAAATTATATATTTACGAATTATTAGTCTTTAATATAATAATTATATTAGTCTGTTAAAAAATATTAGCCTTTTTTTTAAAAAAATATTACGCTTATTTTTTATGATAATCTTAAAATATAAATTATATATTTACGAATCATTAACCTTGAATATAATAATTATATTAGCCTGTTAAAAATATTAGCCTTTTTTTAAAAAAAATATTACGCTTATTTATTATAATAATATTGTAATATAAATTCTATATTTACGAATTATATCTATAATTAACTTCAATTATTTTGTCACTTATTGCACATATATTTAGCTCCTATTTACAAATTTGCTATTTTATTTCTTATCCTTTTTATTTTATTCACCACCTCTTATAACTGATATTTATGACGGTTATTTACCCGTAAAAGAAGAGAAAAAGTGGCTATAAAACCATCATTTTTTTCAATCATTTTTGAGAAAAATTAAAACTATTGATAGTTCCACTTCTTTTTCTGGAACACGCCATTTTTTACTCGTGAAATGCTGTTAGCAATTATTTATTATATGTTATAGCAGTTGATTGTTTATGTTTATAACTGTTATTTTTCTTTGCACTAAAACAAATTAGAAATGGTATTGCTTTGCTAACTGTATTTTGTTTTAGAAAATATCCCGAACTACCCAAACTTATTACCAGTCTTTCACTTGTGTCATATTTTATGCTATCTAGGTTAAAAAGTAAAAAGTGGTAAAGGTTCATAAAAAATATTAAGCACTTTAATTTTACTTTTAAATAAATTAATAGTAAATAAAATAGTTTTCCTACCAATTTTTTCTCTTTTCCGAGGTACAAAAGGTCCGGGTTGCAACGCTGAACTAACTGTGTTTCAATCAATGTTTTCTGCTGCGAACATACACTTGTTTAAAATTTTAACATCTTGTGATAGTTATAATTTTATCAATAAGCAAATAAAATAGACAAGACTTTTTTAAAAAAAATTTCTTAAAATATTTACAAATTTAATCTCGTAATTCGATCTGTAATATAAATATTTCAGCTCTAGCTGTTTAAATTTATATTTTCTGCGATAGGAATTTTTACTTCATATTTTGGTTTAAAAAAAAAATTGCCAATCATTGCTAGGGAAATATGTAGCCTTCAAAGTATTAAGTCGTTTATTTATCAAATCCCAAAATAGTAATCAATCTACTGTCATATCGACACACGGTCACAGTCTTGGTCGAATGATGACATAATCCTTTAACCTATTTTTCATTTCAAAACTTCCAAAAAATTTGAATAATAAGTCAAAACATTATAAAGGATTATGCACTAAAACCCACCAGTAACCTAATCCTACCGCTACCATAATCGCACGAGACACGCGCCAACCTGATCACATCTCAACTTCAATCCAAACAACGTACGGAAAACGGCCATTAAACTTAAAACAGCTCATTTCGAATCTGACGAGAGAAATTAATCTTATAGCCATGTATGCCTTTTACACTCAGGATTTCAAATCGATGTCAGGGGGACTTAAAAGTTGGCGGTAAAAAAATTTTTGTTGAACAATTCGATATTGAAAATTCCCAGGCTAAAGCAAACAGCGAACGTTTCCTCTTCTACAATGGAAAAGATTGAAACTTGAAAGGGGTAAACATACATTTATGGTAAATATTAGGGTCTCTATCAACTCGCTCTGACGTGGGGTTATGGTAGGGTCTATCATTTTCTTTCGCTTCTTTCTTCCCTTTTTTCTTCTGTCATTTTTTTTCCTCCTCTTTTTCTATATCATAAGAATCCAGCTGATAAATTGCGCTGTGTATTTTAGTTTCAAAATTTAGTATTTAACTCAAAATTTCGAAGCAATGCTTTTCAAAATTAAGTCTTTTGTATATACCTGTATACAGTATAATTTCGTTATAACGACGATTTGCAATCGTATGTGGAATTTCCGTTATAGCGAGCTTTATCATAGTAAGCAAATGCCTATATTTAATGTTAAAATAGGAAAACTTCTTTCACTTCATTTAAAATTATTTTTATCACCAATACTTAAAAACGAACTTAACATATCTATAAATGTAAGGTAATCTACTGAAGATGTGTTTCAGCTTATTACAAAAAAAAAAATATATTATAATTTCAATTTAATTTTTATTTTACATTATTAACAGGGAAAATCATCCTCACTAAGATAAAATGTTGCCAGGTACGATTTTGGATCTCAAAACCAAATGAGCAAAGCTGTATAATTATTGGCATCATTAGAGCAACCATAATTAAGTTTTTATTTTACTACCACAAAGAAAACAATCCTCATAAAGATAAAATGTTGGCAGGTATGATTCAGGGTCACAAAACTTAATTTACCGATCAAGTTGCTATTATTGACATCATTAGAGCAATAACAATCCTCAAGTGGTCTTTAGAAAAAAATGCTTGGTACCAATTTGTTAAAACTCTTGCAGAAGGTGGAGCAGTTGGCATATATATATATATATATATATATATATATATATATATATATATATATATATATATATATATATATATATATATATATAATCAAGCAATTGCTATGTTTATTTTAAAATCCAAATTGGTTGTTAATTGACTAAAATGTCCATTTAATTTGTATGCAAGCCTGCTATCACATATTTTTTCATAAAGGCACTTTTCCCATTGCTGAAAAAAAGGAAGAAAAAAAAAAGAACCTGGCAGTAAACCGTTAAACGAATCAAGAAATAAGATATACATCATCATCAGTTACTTGAGCATGAAAAGAAAGGAGTTAATAAACATACGACGTGAAGCTTCTCCTACCATTTAAAGTAATTGGAAAACCAAATGATGTGGACAGAGCACTTTTCTGTAATTAGCACCAATTTGGGAGGTATATCAATGGGCCGATAAGCGGAGAGGGAAATCGGATCCCAGAGGATTAGTGGGATCCACCCCTGCGATTCACATTAAACATTCAGGAAAACTAATCAATAAACAAATATTCATGAGATTTAAGCTCATTGTGCTGTTTTTATGCGTAGCACAAGGCTTGCTATTTTCCTACAAAAATAGAAAGTTTACATGGACTCTTATTTCCCGCTTCAGATATCTGGTATATCTTCGTATTTAAAAATAGTGGGGAATATTTTTTTCTATTTATCCATTATTTATTTTTTTATTATTTTGGAACATATCTTAAATTTTGTGTTCTAAAATAGTAGTCTTCAAACCCCGAACTGGTTGCAGAGCGTCCATTAAATTTTTTCTATTTTTATTTTTCGTGGTGTATTTTTCTTCACTGTACCAAGGATGCCAACTGCTCCGCTTTCTGGAATAGTTTTAATAAAGTGGTATCAAATTATATATTAAAATTCGTTCAAGAAGGATAGTTAAGCTTACTTTTCAATGGTATAATCAGTAGATTGATGCTTTGACGTTGCATTTTATATCATACTTATAATTTTTTATAGTTAGTATCTGTTATTTTTTAAAGTGTTACGGCAAAACTCTGAAATAAATCTAAGGTATAAGAGTTAAGTGTAATCGTAGCGAAATATTATTATTTTGACGGGAACAAAACTTTTTTTAAGGAAACAGATCAATTTTTTATTGCCTTCAATTAAGCATAAAAAATAAACCCCGAAAACAAATTACTGGAAATTCTGATTAATTAGCGGGGTTTTCAGAAACAAATAAACGTCTTGCATGAAAATTGTTAACTATACGTGTTACATGCATACGTTATACCAGTGTTCCCCAACCTTTTTATCACCGCGGACCTGCCAACGTTTAATAATTTTACCACGGCCCGCTGGGGGGGGGGGGGGGCGTTAATTGTTTACATTTTAGATTATTTTAATTTATTAATTATAATTTAACTGTATTTAAACATGCCATCAAAATAAAATACAGTTGTACCAAAATATAAATACAAAGTGATTTAACATTTTAACTTACTAGAACGTTAAATCGATGAGAACCCTGAGCTTTGTTTCTTTGCAATGAGACGGTTCCATCTGGGGGTAATCGGAGACAATGATACATTTCAAACATTAAAAAATTTATGTCACTACCTTCGGGGGGTCACTTTTTTTAAATAAATAAAATTTTAATGGAGCACAGATAATTTTAATTTGGGGTATAAACCTAGGAATTTAAATTCAGTTTCAATGGAATGGGCGGTCCGGTACCACTTGATCTACGGACCGGGGGTTGGGGAACACAGCGTTATACGACGCACTTTAGTATTAAAAGAAAACACAAAAATATGCTCAATTAAGAACTACGTGGGAGAAAAAAATCCTGAATGGCTATTCTGAAGTGTTTGAGATGGTCGTAGTTAGAAACTAAATTCATCAAAATAAGTTTCCGTTTTAAGTCTGATTTAGTAACAGATTGATGTATTGTCTCCATAATTACTGGATATCGGTCTTTTTTTTCCCCATTCTTTAGTAAATTAAGCATAGCTTTTATAAAATTGACGAGGTTGGTTGATCCTTGTAGCGGGAAGTCACTCGCGTGATCTGCTTTATTTATAAAAGCGGAAAAGTGTCCGACCATCACCATCCCATATGTTACTATCTTTTACCATATGGAGCTACTAAATTAATTTAATTAGTATCAGAATTATATTGAGAGACAATAAAATATTCATCGAAATTATCACTTGCATACTAATTATATGTTAAGAAAACAAAATCATTATCACGGAAAATGTAAAGAGAAATGACGGTACAGTGAACATTAAAGACGATGCTAATTGTCTCCATAATTTAATGCCAGTTATATGCTTAGTTACATGATTCGCTGAAATATATATTTATTCTTAATGACAATACAAAGCTTAAATTAACTTAAGAAAGCCACATTTATTATGAACAGTTAAATTTTTATTAATATTAATATATTATGAATTATATTATAATCTAGTGGCTTGCTCCCCCTGCTCGCTAACGCTCGCCAACCCCCAAAAATTGCTACGCAATCTCATATGGTTTGCTTCGCAAACCAAGCTCGCTTCGCTCGCTACCAACTTAGGTACATTGCAAATGCACAAAATTCTAAGAATTCAAAACAATCATTCAAATCCATATAACAACTTTTTTTTTTAAAAAAAAAATTACATCTTCTTAGTAAATACTAAATCATTAAAACAAATTTGAAATCTTAAGATAAAATTTCTAAAACTGATATCTCTTTAAAAAGGTTAAAATTTTGGCTATAATTAATCTATAAAAAATTGAAATAAGTGAATTGTAATGGAAAAACCTGCATAAACAAATGAATTCTAGTAAAACATATAAATTCGTGATATAAATCAAAAATCGTCAAATAAATTCGTAAAAAAAAATCGCTTTCGACAAAATACTAAAATAGAAATCTATCGACAAAGACTACTCGCTTCTGCCTAGCTTATGCTCTCTCTGGTTATTTCAGTTTCCGTTTTTAAAAGCGCTATATGTTGAGTCATCTTAGCTAAATTTGGCATGTGACATTTTTAGCGGCAATCATTGGTCGATTTTCTAGCGTTGCCATTCGGGGAGTTGTAATGAGGCTTTTTTTGTCGCCGTATAAGAGAAATATATATATAGATTATATAATAAATGATATTATAAATTATATTTGTTATAAATAGCATTTTTTCTTTATTAAATTATTAGAGATTTCATGCATTTTGTAAAGTTTATTTTTCTTCATAACTTCAATATTTTACCCTTTGCACTCGATAGGTGGCTCTCAGTCATCAATGTCGCCTGTAAATTGCCCACCACTCTAAACGTGAAATTTTTTTCATCTTAATGTTTAGTTACCACTTCATTCAGTAATCTCCGGGTATTACGAGGTAAGTTTGTGAAAACTCTTTCAAAATGTTAGTGGTTGCTTCCATTTTTTTGACTGTTAAAAAGACTTCGAGTGTAAAGGGTTAACACTAGTTTTACGAACGTTTCTTATATATCATCTCTATGAACACGCTTCAATTTATCGCATGAACGAATACATATAAGAGCACTTACAGAAATGTTTACTTGATCCGGACAGCAAATATATTTTTTAAAGTGGTAGTTTACCAATTGTGATTCTTGGTTTGATATAGTTATTCAATTTAGTAGATTTTCATGCACCACTATTTCTAAATAATTCGTAGGCTTATATAATTCACCACCTCAAATGGTGCAAAATTTACTTAGTAGCTATTTACAGTTTTTTAAACATTTTGGCGTGTCCAGAGCAGTTAGCATTATATACCGTAAGAAAAAACATGAGATATATATATTTATGAAATATTCTAGTATTTTATTTTTCAATATTGGAACTAAGCAACTGAAACCTTCAAAATCTGACATCAAATGACATTCTGTGTTTGTTCTTTCTCTTATTGCTTATCGGCAACTGTTGTTTATCGCTTGTTTCATTTGAGATAACGATAACGGATCAAATTATTGTGGGAACATTCCTATTTATTATTGATGTGATGTTTGCATGTTTACTCAAAATTTTGTTTAAATTACGATCGCGTCAAATTGACGCGTATCCGTAGAGATAGGTATACCACAAAAGAATTTCAATATTTTAAAGTTTTTGAAGAAAGTAGACTTCAATATATATTTACCTCGATCAATGGATAAAAGTCATTACAAGAGATAAAATAAAAATGCAAACGGGTTTCGCAATTTTCCTTATAAAATTCGAAATGCGTCAAAATGACGCGTCCCGTAAACCTATGGTAATGACTAGGACTGGGCTATAAATCGATGTATCGAGGCATATCGATTTAACTCATATATCGGCAAGACGATACAGTGACTTTCATTCAAGGCGATGCATCAGAAATCTGATTTAAGCCGTCGAGTCAAGACAACGAGCTCAAAACGATATAGCGATATAAGACATGCAAGGATATAAGATAACGATATAGAGATATAAGACTCTTCTCTTACGTTCCGATGTCGACTCGCGCTGTGGAAGACGATGTTCGTTTCGTTATGTTGAAATGGCCTTGATTGGTGAGCTGTAGAATCAGAATCAAAGTTTTGAGAACACATATCGTTATATCTCGCATTTTCCTTTTCGCACCTCTTAGCTTTTATTTTCTTTGTCGTGACTTTTCTAGTAGATTATTTTCAGTGGGACTAACTTCGTGATCGCCGATGTTACCTTGTTCTGAAGGCAATCTAATATTGAAAAGAATATATAAAGAAGAGTTTCTTCATTAATTAAATAAGCTTTCTTTTAAAAAAACTTCTTTTTATTTTTAAATGTGAAAATTATCGGCAATCTAATTTAGGCGCCCATAAAGAATTGAATTTGTTAGGTTATTTTTTTACTTTCTTTTAATTTATTAAAAACTTTTTGGATGAAACTTCTAATAATTTAATGAGTTTTTATTACTGATTTTTAAATTTATAAATCTTAATGTTTTTATTTTTAGAAATAAAGTTAAAACAAAATTTATTTTTGTCATTTGGATTTGGAAGTCAATCAACTTTGTTTATACAAAAAAATTTGAAAGGTTTGCGTATTTTATTCATTTTTTTTAAATCATTTAGCACTTTGTTTTATTAGAGAGTATAATAATTTTTTTTTAAAAGTATTCTTTTCATATTAGTTGGTAATTAGCTAAATATATTATCGAATATCACAATTTCCTTAGTTTTAAGAAATTAAATCTTACTTTGTTTTCATTCATAATTCGGTCATTATTTTATTTAATTTAATTATTTATCTGAAATGATAAGGTCCCGCAGTGGACTGATCGTCAAGACACGGCTCCCTGCAGATCACAGAAGTCAAGCATCACTGGCTGCGGTCAGTGTGCAGGTGAGTGGCCACTTGGGCGGGTCTGCGTAGGGACCGAGGGTGTGCGGTATTGGTCCTCGTTAAACTGTTCTACCGTAAAGTGCTCGACTTCGCGTGCAAGTCGTCGAGCTACCGAAGCGGGGGTGCCATCCCATCTGCAGAGGATTAAAATTGTGATGGCATGTCTCCGGATCATCCTCAGGAATGTTTCCCAGACCGTCGGCAATAGCCCATTGTGCAGCTCTAGTGAGACGTAAATGAACTATAATAGAACTATAATAACTGAAATGATAATAATAAAAAATAGTGTTTTAAAAGCGTTTTTTTTTTCTAAAATTTATTTAGCACTTTGCTTTAAACATACAAATCATTTTTAACGTTTCATTTAGAAATTGAACATTACGATTAAACTTAATAATTATGTAATTATTTATGCACAATAGTACAAGAAAATATTAATTTGTAAAAAACACTTTAAAAATTTTTTTAACTCTTTGTTTTACGCGTATTAAGAATTTCTAAACAAGCATTTCAATAAATATTTTAAGTAAAATTTGTACATTGTAATCAATTTATTTAATATCTTTCTTAAGCAAAACATATATATCTTCAAATTTATAAATTGATTTAAATCAATCTGAGTATGAAGTTTTGATAGAAATCTGAGTTTCTGTGCCTTACAAGTAAATGAAATTCAAAAATACTATATCGCGATACAAAACTGACGATGCATCACGATATATAATTTCTAATATCGCACAGTCCTAGTTATGACCGATCAATCTACTTAGTTCAATAAAAAAGAATAAATATTCCTAAATATATTCTAGTTCATTGGAATGGTTCGCAAAAGTTTTTTTTTTAATTTATGATAGTATTATGATGAGGAGACCTGCTACTTTACACCGTTGAGAAATAAATAATACTCACAGAAGTAATTCAAAGTTTTGAAACTACCGTTTTAGAAAATAGAGTATATGTAATAAATAATTTTAAATTTAAAAAAAATTGTTCAAAACAACTTTTTTCAATCCTTTTGCAGATGTGTCTTCTAGCAATGTAATTGGCTGGTAGATACTGAGGGGAAAAAAAAGAGAAAAATTCATGAATATAGTCTGTTTCATTGAAATACTTCGAAAAATTTTTCTCTCTGTTAGTTGTGTTAGTAATTAATAATATAAAGGATTTCTTACGAGTTTTGAAAAAAGGTTGTTAAGTATTCTACTTTTAAATCTGAAAATTTCTTCTGTTCTCGTATCGCTCTTGAATAGACTTCTCAACAATTAAAAAGTGGTTCAATTTCAATTATAAACACAACAAAATATAATTACGTCAGCCTGAAAGTTCTGTAGGTGAGAAAAATAAGTATTTTCAAGTATACAAAAGAAGCCTTTATTTACATTCAAATTTTTATATTTTCTAATGCACCAGGCTTTTTAACGTAATTACGGATATTTCTTCGTCGCTGTTTTTAAATTCGATATTGGTTTCACTCTACAAACTACAGTTTTTATGCAATTTCATAATATATTCCTATGTAGAATTTTTTTAAAATTTAATTTGAGTGACTAATAAGAGTTCCCACTTCTCTACTACGTAGAAAGTGGTTGGAAGAATGGGATAATACATTTACGTTAATGATGCGATACATTATGTTTTTCTGTAATGGAAAAAATAATCGATATACTAATTTTTTACATTACAAGCAAACATTATTAATTCATAGGAACCATTTATCACAGTCGTGTTCATTACACAACATATACATAGACGCCACAGGCGACTAAAATGTAAAAAGTGGTAGAAAATTTATTTATTTATCATCCTTTCTTCTTCTTCAGGAGCGCAACAGCCCTTTGCAGGCCTTGGCTCTTGGTTACATAGCCCTCGGGATCGACAACACACACAAACCACACCACCACGATAAGGTGGGAACACCATCGGTGCAGTTGTCATCCTTTAAATTATGCAATAACACTATGACTTACATATCAACTTGTTCCTATTCAAATGAAAATCATTTTCGGAATCCACTTTCAATAGTAAACTCATACCTGCCAACTCTCCCGGATTTTGCGAGAGAATTTATTTTCACATTTAAAGTGGTAGTAAATATATACTATTTTTTCTTTTATAAATTTAATTTTTAAATGATTTTTATCACCAATATTCTTACAAAAATTAAGCACATATATGAATATGCGCTACTATCATGGTTGTCAACTTAATTTTTTTCAAATACAACGTATTTGTTTGGTTAAAATTGAAGTTTTATTTCCATTTTAATACCACTGGGAAAAATGATAATGGAAGGGATTAAAAGTTGGCAGGTCTGGTAAACTGTATCATACCATGTAAAAATAAGTCCATATAATAAATTTTTCCGGAATGATAGATGTGCTTGTAGTAAGTCGATCACTACAGGTGGGACATATGTATCCCACCATTAAGTACGGCTGGGACATATATGTCCCAGCCTCTAAATTGATAACCGCTTGTCAGAAAAATCCCAAATACTAAATTTACCTTATTTGTGACCTATTTTGTCCTTTTGAATAATAAATGGGACAAAAAAAAGCATTTTTTAAAATTCGTAGTCAAAAGGTTAATACTAATTATAGTATTAACCCCTGCAATAGGCGATATGGACAAGGCGACCAAAAGATTAGTTCTCTTAAATTTGATTTTACTTTTTGCGTGTTTCGCATTATCTCGAGGAATTTTCAAGCTCATCGAAACATGTTGTACACAGTTATAAAATTCTTTTATCTAAGTATCTATGCAAAAAATAGCTTTAAATAATTATTTATAATTTATTATTATTTTTGTGATTACGTTTTAAAAATATATTTGAATATTAAGGTATAAAAATTATTAAATCATTATAAATAAAATATTCGGCTTCCTTTCACTTGAGAGATGTTAAAAAATAAATAATATTCATTGAGGTTGTTCGAAATTTTGAAACTACCGTTTCCGAAAATGGAATATATTTAATAAAGATTTTTAAATTTGTTATATGTTAGTTGATTATTACGATATACATAAATTTTTATTGAAGGTATCTTCTAGCAATAAATTAGGCTGGTGGATACTGAGAAAGAAAAGAGAAAAATTCACGAATATTATCAATTTCATTGATATAATTCGAAGAAGTTTTTTTGATTTAAGTTGTGATAGCAAATAATAATAAAAAAGGACTTCTTTTTAGTTCAGGAAAAAGGTTGATGAATATTCTTCTTTTAGATCTGAAAATTTTTTTTGTTCTTGCGCATCGATTTTGAATAGGTTTCCAAACAATTAAAAAGTGATTCAAATATAAACTCAACTATTTTTATTTTGGTCTGTCTGAAAGTTCTGTCCACGTAGAAACACGTACCATTTTCAAGCATGCAAAAGGTGCCTTTACTCATGCCATAATGAATTACACTTTTTTTATTATCAAATGTATTAGTTTTCTGAACGAAAGTTTTGGATAATTATGCATCGTTTATTTCAAATCCACAATCTGTATCACTCTACAAGCAACAGCTTTAATGCAATTTAATAATAAGTATCTTTGAAGGAGTTTTTAAAATTTGAGTGAATATTAAAAGCTACCACCTCTGTGCTTCGTAGTAAGTAGTAAGATAAATGTGATAATACATTTTAGTGCATGATGCGATACGTTATATTTGTAATGGAGAAATAATCTATAGTATTTTATCCATTACAAATATTATTATATAATTCATAGGAACCATTTAACGTAAAATAGTGTTCCTCACACAAAATATGCAGGTCACCACAGCAGACAAAAAATGTAAAAAGTGGTAGAAATTTTATTCATTTTTATTAATTTCGCTGCCAGTTACAAAGTTTGTGATCTAGACATTTTAATGCTTTCGAAATGTTTAACCGGTTAACGCCCAGCGTCATATATATAGGACAGTTCTTTTTTTCAAAGACATTCATTGTGGTGGGAAACTTTTTTCAGAATTTTCATTTATCTGGGTGAATTAAAAGATTCTCAGATACCACAATGATTTAGTTATTTCTGACTAGATCTAGAATTAAAAGGAGCAAGTGCTTTTTGATCTATCAAAGATTTTTTGATTGCCCTAACAGTAGAAAAATCAATTAATTCCGATAATATATTATACCACCTTTTCCATAAAACCACTTCTTGTCTCATTTCAATTATATGAAGTCGGGATAAAACGGGTTAATTGGAAGGATTTGCTAGATTTTTTTTTTTTTAAAGCAAAATCAATCATAAATTTCCCTATTTCTGGAGAGCACCTGTCTCAATGACTACAGCAATACCGCTTCCCCACGTGACGCATGTGGACATATAAATAATATTCATCATGAAATATTTTAGATTTTTAAAACTACCGTTTCAGAAAATAAAATATATTTTATAATAAAATTTTAGAAAAAGTAAATTGTGAAAAGATATAGTAAGCAAAAAATATTTGTATACCTGTCAACTCTTCCGGATTTTGCGGAAGATTTTATTTTCAAACTTAAAGTGGTAGTAAATATATACTATTTTTTCTTTTATAAATTTAGTTTTTAAATGATTTAGATCACCGCTATTCTTACAAAAATTAAGCACATATATTAATATGCGTTACTATCATGGTTGTCAACTTAAGCATACCCTCGAACTGCTACGGAATTTCCGTAGTTTCAGAAATCTTCTTTTCAGACGGTAGCAAAATTAATGTCTTAATATTTAAAAAAAATTAATTTTAGCGTAACTTGTCCACTATTACTTATAAAAGTGCAGGCCATATGGCTAGATTCTTAAGTTCTGATAAAAGTTTTATGAGAGATCCATTTGCTTTAAAAATTTCTTCTTTGGTTCGCTACCACTAGAAAGAATTATTTTCAAAATCCTCATAAGTTGGAGGGTATGACTTAAGTTTTCTCAAATAAAACGTATTTGTTGGCTTAAAATTGAAGTTTTAATTCCATTTTAATACCACTGGGAAAAATTATAATGGAAAGGATTAAAAGTTGGCAGGTATGTATTTGGCTGGTGGGTAGTACTAAGAAATCAAGAAGAATAAATTTATTCGTAGGTTGGAAAGGTTCGGAAAACTTTTTCTTAATTACGATTGTAATTAGTGCTAAAAGGGACTTATTCTGGATTCAGAAAAAGTGTTGAAAAGTATTCATTGAGATCAGAAAATGTCTTCTGTTCTCGCTTTTGAATTTTAAAATATATAAAATATTACATCGTTTTTAGGAATGTAATTTTAATTGTATACAATAAAATATTCAGCTTTCTTTTACTTGAGAGATGTTGAAAAATAAATAATATTCACTAAGGATGTACAAAATTTTGAAACTACCGCTTCAGAAAATAGAATATATTTAATAAAGAACTTTAAATTAAGAATTAAATTTTAATTTGTTTGAATCCTTTTCTTAGTGTTTATGAAAGGTATCTTCTAGCAATAAATTCGGCTGATGGATACCGAGAAAAAAAAGAGAAAAATTTACGAATGTAATCAATTTCATTGATATACTTCAGGGATGCCAACTGCTCCGCTTTCTGGAATATTTTTAATAAAGTGGTATCAATTTATATAGTAAAATTCGTTAAAGAAGGATAGTTACGCCTACTTTTTAAAAAAGTTACCAGTAGAAGGATGTTTAAAAGTTGCATTTTATATGATACTTATAATTTTTGATATGTAGTGGTGACAAAATTACTTAAATTGAAAAATACTGAACTGAAAGTAACTTAAATTTCGTTACCACTAAAAAATACTATTTCACAAAGCGGAGCAAGTTGGCATCCCTGTATACTTCAAAAAAGTTTTTTTTCTTTCTAAAGTTGTGTAAATAATAAATCGGACTACTTGTGAGTTCAGAAAATAGATTGATGAATAATCTTCTTTTAGATCTGAAAATTTCTTCTGTTCTCGCGCATCGTTTTCGAACAGGTTTCCTAACAATTAAAAAGTGATTCAATTATATAAACACAACTATTTGTGATTTGGCACGTCTGAAAGTTCGGTCCGCGAAGAAACGCGTACCATTTTGAAACATGCAGAAGGAGCCTTTACTCTAAAGTGACCACATTTTCATTGAGACAAATGGGATGAAATGAGAAATACAATTTCGTTACATCTTTTTATTGTATACATTCATATACTTGTATAAAAATGTATTTATTATTAGTTATTGGTAACTATAAAAATATTTGTAAAAAATGATAATTTGATCATCATGGTTTTTAATCAAATTAAATTTTTTATTTAAAAAAAATTATGATTTTCTTTCATGGTCATATTTTTTTTTGATCCGAGTGAATACTTTGCAATAGATTCGGATCATTTATTAAAATCTCGTGAAATATTTCACATGAATTGGTCAAATTATATTTTACACTTAAAATAGATTTTAAAGTTCAACTGCGTTTTTTCAGTTGTCCATATTTTATTGATGCTAGAAAAAACACGTTCTGTTGCTGCATTTGTTCCTGGAGGGGAGAGCGCGAATTCTACTATTTTCAAAATATTTTGATAATGAATATTATTCTGTTTAAAATGAAGGAATAACTCAGTTCATTTTTTGTCTTGTTTCCATACTTGCAGACAACCTACATTTAATTTTTTCATCTGTAACATATCTTTTTACCAATGACACCTCATCAAAAAGATCATTTTCGCAAATATTATTTCTCGGAAAATGGTTACTAATATGTTCAAAAGATTTTTCCACTTATTCTCATAAAATCTTCTTTTTTAATGTCACCCAATGGAAATTTTTAATATCTTCGAATTGAACTGTCCATTCTTCAATATATTCCAAGCAGTTATTACAAATTTTTTTGACTTGTTTCAGAGAAACAGGTCGTTTAATGACACCTTGTTTATCCAACCTAGTGATGTCTTTTCGAATAATTAAAGGAATGTAATCGTTATCAATTCTCTCTTGCAATTTTGTTTTTAAATTATTGCTTTCATTTGACGCTTCCATAAGAGAACTTTGGTCCCCTTTAATAATTTTCACAGCGTTGTGAAATAATGTAGCTTGGTTGTGGATGAACTGAAGCCAAATCTGTGATGTGTCATTTTCAAAAAAGAGCTGCAATATTCTTGGACATTCATCTTTTGATAAAAAGTATGATATTAATGGCTCGTATATTTTCAAAATATTTTCTACAGCTGGTATAAGAACTAGCCATCGTGTTTTGCTGTAACCAAGAATTCTTTTATATTCGATTTCGGCGCTTTCACAAAAATCCTTCAAACTTTCAACACGCACAGTATATATATAAAAATACGAATAAATTTTTGCAATAATATTTTCAACATCAACTGGAAGTAAGTCAGAGGTTGTTTGAATAGTATTATGTAGAATGTGCGCTGCGCAATCTACTCCAATAATTTTTTGGTTCAAATGTTCGTTAAGTTTCGAAAAAACGTTATTGATGCCTGTTCTAGCTTTTCCACCAAAATTTGAGTTAGTGTCATCCGCTAAATAGGCAATAATTTTATTGTTCAAATTATTCTTTTTTAAAATAGCACTTGTTGGATAAAAAATTATGTGTAAAGTTTCTCCCGGCAATGAAACAAAATCTAATATTCTAATTTCAATTCCTGTTTCTGGATCAAAAAATCTAACAGTTGTGGTAAGTAACTTTAAATCTTTGTGGTTGGAAGCATCAGAATATATGGATATAAATGCGCATTTTTCTAACTCTTTCTGCAATTGTGAAAACAAATACTGTGAAAAAACCGTACAAATAATTGCTTCGGTTTTTGTACTTGCACATGCAAATTTTTTGTCGTATAATGTTTTGATCATTTGCAACGTACAATCCATTAATCTGAAACTTTGATTGCGGTTTATGGTGTGAAAAGCAAATAGCCCTTCCGCTAAAGCTAGCTGTTTTTCCGTGTTACCAAAGATAGCACTGCGAAAAAAACCTTCCATTTTAGATGAGGAAGCGGCATTATTCAAAAATCTTTTGTGCCTCTTTGTCGGCAATTAGAAAAAGGGAAAGGCTATTAAATTTTACCTTATTGACCGTTACTTTGTGGCGACTATTGCTCTACCTTCGTCAATCAAATAATGAGTCAAACAGAACGTCAAATTGAAAACAACAAACCGCTCTGTCTAACGGCAGTCTGCTTTTATCTGAATTAAGCCGAGACGTAACGACAATGATCGAACACCAACGAGTAAATCTAACTCGGTATAATTTAGTTAATTTAGTTTACTCAACATTCATTTTATATGTTTTTTATTTCGTTATATTCACCATAATACTTAATAAATAATAGGTAATATATTTTTACAGTACATTTAAAATAAGAAAATGCAGATATTTTCAAAAAAAGCGGGACTGTCTATCACCTTCTACATCAAAAAGCCTCCACACGGTTTTTCATAAGTAATCTGCGCAGACTATTTAAAAGATGAACCACTTGTGCGCATGAACCCAAAATCTATTTTAAATTTGCTGAGAGATATTTATCATACATATTTGAGAGTAGAATCTGTAGTGGTAGACAAGTAAATAATACAAGTCAATCATATTCATAAATTATATAAATTTTTAGTCATATATTTTCTACCATTTTCTTATATTTACTAGATTTTCAATTAAAAGGCTCTTTCGTAAACTGGTTTACCTTTATAGTGGAGAACCTATAAAAAACCGTGCGGAGGCTTTCTGTTCTTAGGAGGCGTCCCGCCAAAATCGGGACGTATGGTCACTTTACTTTACTCACGCCATAATGAATTACAAGTTTTTTTTTTTTCTAATGTATTAGTTTTCTGTACTAATCTTGGGGATATTTTTGCGTTGCTGATTTCAAATCCTCAATTGGTTTTACTCTACAAGCTACAGTTTTAATTCAATTTAATAATATCCAACCAAGATTTTTTTAAATTTAATGCGAGTGAATATTAAAAGTTCCCACTTTTCTGCTTCGTAGAAAGCGGTAAGATAAAAGTGATAATAAAATTTAGTTTATGATGCGTTACGTTATGTTTGTAACGGAAAAATAATCGATATTATTTTTTACCTTAAAAACAAATATTATTATATAATTCTTAGGAACCATTTAACATAAAGTCGAGTTCCTTTCACAAGATATGCAGGTCAGCCCAGGAGACTAAAAACGTACAAAGTGGTAGAAATTTTATTTATTTTTATTTATTTATTACCAATTTTAACTAATAATCGGATTATTAGCATTTATTACATAAAGTACTCTTTTAACTTAATCTTGTTTGCATCTCGATTTCGATGCAAAAAATTGGAAACTCTCAGTTAATATGAACTGATAATCGGAATTAGACTTATCGCATTTTGGTCATTCAAGGACCAAAACTTAAATTTTCATTACTTAGAAGCATAAATTAATTGCACTAGTTAATTAGTGCAGCAGGCAATATTTTAAGAAATAAAATCACTCATATAAAAACACAGTTATATAACAGTATATTTGAATTTTAAGGTGTATACAGTAATATATACAGTAATATTTGAATTTCAAGGTGCATAAATTATTGAATCATTTTAAGAAACGTAATTCTAATAAAATAAAATAAAATATTCAGCTTCATCTTTCTTGAGAGATGCTGACAAATAAATAATATTCATTGAAGTAGTTTAAAATTTTGAAACTACCGTTTCAGAAAATAGAAAACACTTAATAAATAGTTTTAAATTTGCAAAAAATTATTAAACTTACTTGCTTCCTCAACTCCTACTAAAAGTGTCTTCCAGCAATTATAATTAGCTGGTAGATACTGAAAATATTTCATGAATATAGTCCGTTTCATTAAAATACTTTGATTTATTTTTTCTCTGTTGGTTGTGATAGTAATTAATAATAAACTGCTGTTTGTAGAAAATGCAACACCATGAAGGAATCATCAGAATCAAATGAAATTCGCAGCAAATGTCAATTATAGGATATTATGCAAATTAATAAAGTTTCAGAGCCATCGCGCGTGCGTGGCGCGCGCTGCGCCCTCTGAATTGATGCTGAAAGCGTATAAATAAAGTGCTGTAGCGGGACGTTGAAAATAGTCTATGATTATTTGTTAGTGGCAAACGTTTAGTGAGACCTGAGTATGCCTCCACGACGGAAGAATAAGAAATTCAAGCAACTTACGGAGTTTGAACGAGGGAGGATAATCGGCCTTCGAGAAGGAGGATTTTCCTATCGCGCAATAGCAGCTCGTATGCAGCGGAACAGTTCCACAGTGATGCGAGTTTGGAAGCAGTGGACCGACGAGCACCGAACAACTCGAAAAACAGGCACTGGACGACAGAAGGTGACGTCAGAGCGCGATGATCGACACCTGCTCCGCATGGCGGTGAATGATCGCACAGCTTCCTCCAGGCAGCTGGCAGCACATTGGTCTACTGCTACAGGTGTACAATTGTCGGCTTCGTCAATTCGTCGTCGTCTGCTGCGCCGTGGATTGCGTGCAAGGGTGCCATTATACAGGATTCCCCTCACGGCGGATCATCGACGGCTGCGTCGGCAGTGGGCTCTTGAGCACAGAGACTGGCGAGCTGATTGGCACCAAGTTGTCTTTTCAGATGAATCACGCTTCAATTTGTGGACCCATGATGGCCGTGTTCGTGTTAGACGTTATGCCGGTCAACGCTGCCTTCCTGAGTGTATTATTGAACGACATAGTGGTCGAACACCCGGAGTTATGGTCTGGGGTGCGATTTCGTATCATGGACGATCCAATTTGATACGAATTGAGGGTAATCTCAATAGCAACAGATACGTCCGTGAAGTGCTACAGCCCGAAGTCGTTCCTTTCCTTCAAGGCATCCCTGGAGCTATCTTTCAGCAGGATAATGCACGCCCACATGTTGCGCGGACTGTTAGAGACTTCTGTTCAGCACAACGCATGCAACTTCTTCCTTGGCCTGCTTATTCGCCGGATATGTCGCCTATTGAGCACGTGTGGGATATGGTTGGTCGGCGTCTCACTCGTGATCCGCGTCCTGCAGTTTCCAAAGACGAACTTTGGTTGCGCATACAAGCGATATGGAATTCTCTTCCTCAAGCAGATATTCAACATCTGTTTGACTCCATGCCACGTCGTATAGCAGCACTTATTGCAGCGCGTGGTGGCTGCACCAAATACTGATTTCGGACGCTTAATTTGTTTCTTTTGTTTTGAAAATTTCATCATTTATTTGTATCAGTACAAGTCGTTTCTGCATTAAATTTCATTTGATTCTGATGATTCTTTCACGGTGTTGCATTTTCTACAAACAGCAGTTTATGAAGGATATCTTGCGACTTCAGAAAAAAGGTTGATAAGTATTCTACTTTTAGATCGGAAAATTTCTTCTGTTCTCGTATTGCTCTTGAATAGGCTTCTCAACAATTAAAAAACGGTTCAATTATAAACACAACAAAATATAATTACGTCTGTCTGAAAGTTCTGTGCGTGAAAGTGAAGAAAGATGGAGATAGAATATTTACGTTTATGATGCAATACATTACATTTGTTTATAATGGAAAAAATAATCTATGTGAAATTTTTTTTCATTGCAAACAAATATTATTAATTCATAGGAATCATTTATCACACTGAAGTCGTGTTCCTTACACAACATATGCATAGACGCCACAGGCTATTAAAATGTTAAGAGTGGTAGAAAATTTATTCATAATCTTTTGAATTATTTAATAACACTATGATTTTTATATCAACTTGTTCATATTTAAATGAAATTCACTTTCGGAATAAAAACAGGAACAAACAGAAAATAACAACTGCTCCGCCATCTGCCAAATTCTAATAAATTGGTCGCAGAGTGAAGCATGTGGAATTAGAATAATTACGTTCATTCTTGAAAAAGGTTACCACGTGATAACAATAATAATGTTGTATTTCTTATAATATTTTGAATATTTCAGATTACAAAAAATGAAAAAAAAAAGCTTAAAATAACTTTAATTTCGATATAATTAGAATTTTTTTTTCTTTTACTATGCGAAACAAGTTGGCGTTTCTAATAATCTTATGCTTACGAAAGGTATCTTCTGGCAATAAATTTGGCTGGTGGATACTGAGAGAGAAAAATTCATGAATATAATCAATTTCATGGATATACTTCCAAAATTTTTTTTCCTTAAGTTGCGATATTATTTAATAATAAAATAGACTTCTTGTGAGCTCAGAAAAAAGATTGTGAAGTATTCTTCTTTCAAATCATAAAAAAATAGAGTAGTACATCATATTACAGCTCAATTAGTATCAAAAGTTTAGTTCTCTTAATTTTGATTATACTTCTTGCCTGTTTCGCAATATCTCGAGGAATTTTCAAGCTGATCGAAATATTTTGTGCACTGCTATAAAATTCCTTTACCCAAGTATCTATGCAAAAAATAACTTTAAATAATAATTTATTATTATTTTTGTGAATACGTTTTAAAAATATTTGAATTTTAAGATATATAAATTATTAAATCATTATAAGGAATGTAATTTTAAATATATAAATAAAATATTCAGCTTTCTTTTTCTTGAGAGATGTTGAAAAATAAATAATATTAATTTAGATTGTTCAAAATTTTGAAACTACCGCTTCAGAAAATAGAATATATTTAATAAATTATTTCAAATTTAAAATACGTTAATGTGCTAGCCTATACAATCATGTTTGCGAAAGGTATCTTTTAGCAATAAATTTGGCTGGTGGATACTGAGAAAGAATAAGAGAAAAGTTCATGAATATACTTAGAGAAAGTTTTTTTTTCCTTTAAGTTGTGATAGTAAATAATCATAAAAAAGACTTCTGTAGAGTTCAGAAGAAAGGTTGATAAGTATTCTTCGTTTAAATCTGAAAATTTCATCTCTTCTCGTATCGCTCTTGAATAGGTTTTTTTAACAATTAAAAAGTGATTCAAATATAAACACAGCTATTTTTAGTTTGGTCTGTCTGAAAGTTAGGTCCACATGGAAACACGTACCATTTTAAAACACGCAAAATGTGCCTTTACTCACGACATAATGAATTACAAATTTTTTACCGTCTAAAGTATTAGTTTTCTGAACGAAATTTTTGGATATTTTTGAGTCGTTGATTTCAAATCCGAAATCTGTATCACTCAACAAGCAACAGTTTTAATGCAATTTAATAATAAGTATCTATTAAGGATTTTTTAAAATTTGAGTGAATATTAAAAGCTACCACCTCTCTGCTTCGAAGCAAGTTATAAGATAAATGTGACGTTATGTATATATTGAAAGACGTAATGGAAAAATAATCTATATTATTTTTTCCATTACAAATATTATTATATAATTCGTAGGAACCATTTAACGTAAAGTAGTGTTCCTTACACAAGGTATGCAGGTCACCATAGTAGACAAAAAATTTAAAAAGTGGTATAAATATTATTCATTTTTATGATTTTTTACCAACGTTTCAATACGACTTAAGTTGTATACATTTAAAGGAAAATATTTTGCGGAATTCACTTTCAGATGTCGGTGATACGTTCAACATTGATACTGGTCTAGGATGCCGATAACTGACGCTGGTCATGCTCTACTGATGTCCTCTTCCCCCTTGCGATGCAGGTCATGCTGAATGGATGCTGATTATCCTGAACGTTACAAGATGAGTGATACAGATTTTGATCTCGTCAGGTTCCTGAGTCAGGTGAGACAATACTGACAACTGACCATTTTGATGTCTGGATTTTGAGCCCGCCATTTTGTTTTTTCAAGTCATGCCGTATCATAAAACAGCTCGTGGTGGAAAGGCCTCCCTCTCTGGTCTTAATTCACCGTCGCATTACCAAGAATCCACGTCATTAGAAGAAATCATTGCTACCTGTGGGATTTCAAAAAGATATATTCCACCAGTTGAATATGAACATATTGACGATCTTGTAGAGTTTTACACTCAGTTTGATACAGAGGAGCTGATTCGTTTAGATAAATTACTTAGCAAATTGCTCATTCAAATAAGATCAAGTTACCCTGGAGACTATGAATACTAATACTTCCTAAAACTGACAAATGCAGCTTATCACGTCAGATTGAAGAGGAAAAACTTTCAAGCAGGAGAAAACAAGGAGATTCCATCCAAGTCGGAAGGAATCTCCTTGATCCAAACAAGGAGAAATCCATTCAAGTCGAATCAATAATGACTGAAACTAATCCGAGAACTGAAGACATACCCGTGGAAAATAAAGTTGAAAACCTGAATACAACACCAAATACAGAAACTGACACGGACATCAATATTAACAATAATACAGAACCACCAGCAAAGAAAAGAAAAAGCGAAATGCAGTCAAAACAATTAACGATAATTCTACACTCATGTCTACAAATAACTGTCCTTCTTCTAACCACCATAACTCAACAGATGACGTCACTATCTTGCCGACAACAAAACCTAAGGAGGATACCGACGAAGTACGGGATCCTCCCAGCAAACCTGAAATAATACTGTAAGCCAGATTTATTAAGGTTTTGGTCCGGGATCTGCCTGTGGATTTTGATACAGAAATACATCAATACAGAAAAACAATATTGAAACCTTTAAAATAGTGCAGTTTAAGCAGAGAATGGGAGAGGCCTATCGGTTCCATCCACTTTTTCTCATAATCCTAACATCAACGGCGAATCACCATAGAGTATTCGAAATCAGCAACATACAGCAGATCCCGATCTAAATCGAACGATTTCGAGGAGGTCTAGGACCTATACAATGTTACAACTGCCAAAATTATGGACCTATGCAAAGCCACTGCAATGCACCTGCAAGGTGTGTAAAATGTGCTGAAAACCACAGGTCACATGAATGCAACAAAGACAGAACAACACCTCCAAAATGCTGTAATTGTTACAAAAGCCACACAGCCAACTATACTAGGTGCGAGACCAGCCCCAGCAGAAGGAGCCCTCGAGCAACATCAAATTCGACGCCTAAACAGGAATTACAGGAATTGCTCAAAAATGAAGAAGTGCTCTGTCTTCTGCGGGGGATCATCGGGGAAACATCTCAATCCCAGTGAGTTCTATTTTTATTTTCAAGACTCTCAATTTAAATTCACTGAACTTTTCACAGCAGATTTTTTTCTTAAGTTAAATTAAATTAGATTAAGATTTATTTTCTGATAATACAGCCAATTTGTGCATACATATTTATCAACTTATGCACGTAAAATTCTTTTGCAAATTCTATTGTATTTAATGAGCAATATTTCTCTGATAAAATATATTTACCGCATTTTCTCCAAATATGTTATTTTATCTTGTATCAAGGTACGATTTATCTATATTCATCAATTATGCCTTTAATTTTTCAAAAATCGATTATTGTACGTATCAAATCATGTTTTATCTTTATTTTTAATTTTAGTCTACAACCAATATTTCTAGTGTTATGTAAAAACGTCCATTTGTCATATTGAATTTTTTCATTGTTTTATTATTTCCCAAGTAAACGGCATGATTTTTTTTTATGGCTACCACAATGTTTTTTACCTTACTTTATGTAATTCAATGATGAATGGGATAGGGGTCGCTTCGCGGCCCAGTTTATTTAAATAAAGAAAGAAAGAAAGAATTCACTTTCAATAGTAAACCAGATATAGAAACAGGGGTGAAAGCGAGACGGAAACGAGGAAAGGCTGGTAGTAAAACCTTTCCAGTTATAGCTAGTTTTGGGGAGGAGTTCACTTATTCTTTTTTTAAATTTTTCAACAATATCTACTTTATCTTGGAAAAGAAGCAGTTTTATATATATGCCAGAATTATAAAAGAAATCTTGACAGTTACAGATATTTCATTTTTTTCGAAAAAAATGCTGGAATGAAATGTTTTACGTACCAGGTTTTTCTCTTTTCCGTCTTGCTATATAAGGGCTTTCACCCATGTATAGAAACTGTTCTGTTTTTCTTTAAATTGGCAGTGAATTGAAGAGTAAAATCATCACCTCTTACATCAGAAAGCCTCCTCACGGTTTCTTATAAGTAGTCTGCGCAGCCTATTTAAAAAGCGAACCACTTGTGCGCGTGGACCCAAAACCTTTTATAAAAGTAATTGAGGGAAATTTATCATATATATTTGAGAATTCAATCTGTAGTGGTTGACAAGTAAATAAAACAAACCAATTATATTAATAAATTGAGCAAATTCTCAGACATATATTTTCTCCCACTTTCTCATTTTTAATGGATTTCAAATTAAATGGTTCTTTAACTAATTGGTTTACTTTCATAGTGGAAAGATCGGACTAGCTACAAAAGACCGTGCGGAGGCGTTGGTAAAACTTATGGAATTAAGATAATTACACCCATTCTTTAAAATGATAATAAGAATGATAATAACGTGATAATAATAATGCTGCATTTCTTATGATATTTTCAAAAAGTTATATATTACAAAACATGAAATGAAAAAAAAAAAACTAAAAATAACTGTTATTTCGATATTGCCAAAAAATGTTTTGTTCTTTTCAAAACGAAACCAGTTGCCATCTCTGGTAATCTAAAAAAAATATTCTATATAAATTTACCCATTTTAATCTCTTTTATTAAAATTCTAAATTTTAATCAGCACCACATTTAGCAATTTTATTCACAGCAGGCATACCTAGATATGCATACTATTATAAAAAAATAAAATCTTGTAATAAATAATGATTTATTACTGGCTTATTAGTATCTATAGCATAAAGTGCTTAGTTTTAATTTTATATTGTTTTTATCTCGTTTTTGAATCAAGAAAATAAAAACTCTGAATAACATATGAGCTAATGATCGGCATTAGACTTAAGAACAGATTTTAGATACAAGAGCCGAAACTTAAATTTTCTTTAGTTAATTGCATTAAATAATTGCACAACTTAATTAGTGCCGGAGACAGTATTTTAAGAAACTAAATCACTCATATAACAGCTTATTTTTTTAAATAATATTTTTCCGATAAAATCGAATTCTGTCGAAATGTTCAAGCGAGCGATCTAAAGTTTAGTTCTCTTAATTTTGATTTTATTTTTTGAGTCCTTCTCAATATCTTGAGGAATTTTCCAGCTAATCGAAACATGTTGTACACAGTTACAAAATTCTTTTATCCAAATATCTATGCAAAAAATAGCTTCGCATAATTATTTATAATTTATTATCAATTTTGTGAAAACGTATTAAAAAATTTTGAATTTTAAGGTATATAAATTATTAAATCAATTTAAGAAATGTGATTTTAAATAAAATAAGAAATACAGTTTTTACTTCAGAGATTTTGAGAAATAAGCAATACTCACGAAGTAGTTAAATTGAATCTACCGTTGCAGAAAATAGAATATATATAATAAAATATTTTAAATTTACAAAATTTATTCGATCATCCGGATGCAATTTCATTTATTTCATGCATACCTGCCAACTCTTCCGGATGATTTTATTTTCATATTTAAAGTGGTAATAATTATATACTATTTTTTCTTTTATAATCTTAATTTTTAAATGATATTGTTCACCACTATTCTTACAAAAATTAAGCACATATATTAATATGCGTTACTGTCATGGTTGTCAACTTCAGTTTTCTCAAATACAACGTATTTGTTTGCTTAAAATTGAAGTTTTAATTCCATTTTAATACCACTGGGAAAAATAATAATGGAAGAGATTAAAAGTTGGTAGGTATGTTAATGGTGTCTTCAAGCAATATATTTGGCTGGTAGATACTGAGAAAAAAAGAGAGAAATTCATGAATATTGTCTGTTTCATTGAAACACATCGAGAAAATTTTTTTTCTTCTCTTAGTTGTGATAGTAATTAATAATAAAATGGACTTCTTGTGAGTTCAGAAGAAAGGTTGATAAGTATTCTTCTCTTAGATGTGAGAAGTTTTTTTATATTTCGTTTTTGTATCGCTCTTGAATAGGCTTCTCAACAATTAAACAGTGACTCAATTATAAACACAGCCATATATAATTACGTCTGTCTGAAAGTTCTGTGATTGAAAAAACACGTATCGTTTTCAAATATGCAAAATTAGCCTCTATTCACATTAAAATGATTTACACAATTCTTTTTTTATATTTTCTAATGCATTAAGTTTTTGAACCTAATTATAGATATTTCCTCTTCATTGTTTTCAAATTCCATATCGGTTTCACTCTACGAATTACAGTTTTTATGCAATTTAATAATATTTATATACAGAATTTTTTTAAAGTTTAATTTAAGTGACTACTACGAGTTTCCACCTCTCGACTACGTACAAAGTGGTTGGAAGAAGGAGATAATACATTTACGTTTATGATGCAATACATTACGCTTTCTTGTAATGGAAAAAATAATCGATACTAATTTTTTCTATTACAAACAAATATTATTAATTCAAAGAAATCATCACACTGAAGTTCTGTTCCTCAAGGCCTGGTTTCTTAGGACATGTGCCTTATCTGAGCGTCAGCGGGACGTCAACGTCCCGCTGACGCCAACAAAATACTGGTTTGTTAGCTCAAGGCCTGGTTTCTTAGAACTAGCGCCTTAACTGGGCGTTAGCGGAAAATTGACGTAGAACAGACGCCAAAAAAATACTTTTTTGTTAGCTCAGCGTGAGCAGTCGGTTCAACGCAGACATTATCTCTCATTGCGCATGCGTTAATAACGAAAACAAATATTTATTTTGAATTGGTATTGATTTTGTTATTTTCGACCAGTATTTTAGAGAACAAATAATGACTTTGTCCAACAAAAAACACATTATAGCTGAGTTAAATGAAGAGTGCTATGTTTAATGAAGAAGCTATATTTAATGTCAAAATCAAAATCTTGGTTGATTTCAATGTGCTGTTGGATGTTGTCCGCCATTGCTTCTGTGGTTAACGTCACGCTGTAATCCAACTGCAGTTGAGTTGGACGGCAATTGTAGTTCAAGATGAGCGTTCGATGACGTATACTATCAAACTCACAAATGGACCAATCAGAGGTTAGAGCTGATTTCCATCTGACGACGTCCTGTCCTAAGAAACCAGGCCTTTACACAACATATACATAGACGCCATAGGCGACTGAAATGTAAAAAGTGATAGAAAATTTATTTATTTAATATCCTTTTAATTATTCAATAACACTATGACTAACCTATCAACTTGAACCTATTTAAAGGAAAATCATTTTCGGAATTCACTTTCAACAGTAAGCTAGAAAGAACAATTGCCCCGCTCTCTGACAAATTCTAATAAATTGGTAGCGATTTGAAGAGTGTAACATGAGGAATTAGAATAATTACGCTCACTCTTGAAAAAGGTTACCACGTGATAACAATAATAAATTTTAGATCACAAAAAAGTGAAGAAGAAAAGGCTAAGCTAAAAATAACTTTAATTTCGATAATACTCGATATAAATCGAAGCTAGCTGGCATTTTTAATAATCTAAAAAAATAAGCTATAAGAATTTGACATTTTTATATCTTTTTTTGAAATTCTAAATTTTAATCATCACCACTTTTTGCAATTTTAGTCACCCGTGGCAAACCTGGATCTGCATAGTTTTTTATTAAAAAAAAATCAAGTAGTAAATAATGAGTTATTACTGGCTTATATTCTGGCATTCATTGTGTAAAGTGATTAGTTTTAGCTTTATCTTGATTGTATCTCGTAAAAAATAACTCTGAATAGCATATGAACTAACGATCGAAATTAGTCCCAAGAACAGAATTAAATGATTCAAGGACCGAAATTTAAACATTCATTAGTTATTTGCATTAGTTATATGCACTAGGTAATTAGTGAGACAATATTTTAAAAAAACAAAATCACTCATATTACACCACATTTTTTTAAATGATCTCTTTTGCCGACGAATTCGAATTATGTCGAAATGGCACCAATAGTTTAGACAGGCGAACGACCAAAATATTAGTTCTCTTAATTTTGATTTTACTTCTTGGGTCTTTCTCAATATCTCGAGGAATTTTCAAGCTCATCGAAACATATTGATCACAGTTATAAAATTCGTTTATCCAAATATCTATGCAAAAAATAGCTTCGAATAATTATTTATAATTTATTATCATTTTTGTGAAAACGTTTTAAAAAATTTGAATTTTAAGGTATATAAATTATTAAATCATTTTAAGAAATGTAATTTTAAATAAAATAAAAAATACAGGTTTGTCTTGAGAGATGTTGAGAAATAAGGAATACTCACGAAGTAGATCAAAATTTTGAATCTACCGCTGCAAAAAATAGAATATATTTATTAAAAAATTTTAAATTTACAAAAATTTTTCACAACACTAAACTTTATCAACATTTATTTAATGGTGTCTTCAATCAATATAATTGGCTGGTAGACACTGAGAAAGAAAAGAGAGAAATTCAAGAATGTAGTCTGTTTCATTGAAACACATAGTAAAAGTTTTTTTCTTAGTTGTGATAGTAATTAATAATAAAATGGACTTCTTGTGAGTTCAGAAGAAAAGTTGATAAGTTTTCTTCTCTTAGATGTGAGAAGTTTTTTTATATTTTGTTTTTGTATCGCTCTTGAATAGGCTTCTCAACAATTAAACAGTGACTCAATTATAAACACAGCCATATATAATTACGTCTGTCTGAAAGTTCAGTGAGTGAAAAAACTCGTATCGTTTTAAAATTGGCAAAATTAGCCTTTATTTACATTATAATGAATTACACAATTCTTTTTTTATATTTTCTAATGCAATAGGCTTTTGAACGTAATTATGGATATTTCTTCGTCGCTGTTTTCAAATTCGATATCTGTTTCACTCTAAAATCTACAATTTTTATGCAATTGAATAATATATTTCTATGCAGAATTTTTTTAAAATTTAATTTGAGTGGCTACTATGAGTTCCCACCTCTCTACTACGTAGAAAGTGGTAGGAAAAAGGAGATAAAACATTTGCGTTTATGATGCGATACATTACGTTTTTTTGAAACGGAAAAAATAATCGCTATAAATTTTTTACATTACAAACAAGTATTATTAATTTATAGGAATCATTTATCACACTGAAGTCGTGATCCTTACACAACGTATGAATAGATGCCTCAGGTGGCAAAAACGCAAAAAATGGTAGAAAATTTATTTATTCATTAATCTTTTAATTATTCAATAACACTACTTTATGGCTTATAGATGTTCATATTAAAATATGCTGTTAAAATTTGCTAATTATTTTTGCAAAATCTTTTATTAAAACTCTAAATTTTAGTCGTCAACACTTTTCGTAATTTTATTCACCCGTGGTAAACCTGGATATGCATAGTTCTTTAAAAAAAAAATCAAATCAAGTAATTAATAATCATTTATTACAAGCCTATAATTAGCATTCATTGCGCAAAGTTTTTTGTTTTAACTTTATCGTTCTTGTATCTCGCTTTCGCTGCAAAAAAATGAAAACTCTGAGTAGCATATGAACTAATGATCGGTATTAGTCCTAAGAACAGATTTTAATGATTCATGGGCCGAAACTTAAATATTCATTAGTCAATGGCATTGATTATTTGCACTCGTTAATTAGTACAGCACATAGTATTTTAAAAAACAAAAATAACTCATATAACCGCACATGTTATTAAATAATTTCTTTTCCGACAAATTCGAATTCTGTCGAAATGGTTCCAATAATTTCGACAGGCGAGCTATCAAAAGTTTAGTTCTCTTAATTTTGATTATACTTCTTGCCTGTTTCGCAATATCTCGAGGAATTTTCAAGCTGATCGAAATATTTTGTGCACCGTTATAAAATTCTTTTACCGAAGTATCTATGCAAAAAATAACTTTAAATAATTATTTAATATTATTTTTGTGAATACGTTTTAAAAATATTTGAATTTTAAGATATATAAATTATTAAATCATTAAAAGGAATGCAATTTTAAATATATAAATAAAATATTCAACTTTCTTTTTCTTGAGAGATGTTGAAAAATAAATAATATTAATCTAGATTGTTCAAAATTTTGAAACTACCGCTTTAGAAAATAGAAAATATTAAATAAATAATTTTAAATTTTAACTATGTTAATATTATCTATATCATAGTTAATGTTCATGAAAGGTATCTTCTAGCAATGAATTTGGCTGGTGGATATCAGAGCTAAAGAGAATAAAAGGTTCATTCCTTTGAAGAAACTCTCGCCGCGCCAAACTTCCGATTTTCACCTGTTAAGTCCCGGGGGCGCGAAGCTTGAACTTTTACTTCAAGTTCGGTCAAATAATGGAGCATTGTTTTTTATAATGATTTTTCTCAGTTTTTTTTTTTTAAGTGAATTTAAAATTATTAACGAAATGCCATGTGATTGCAACTTGCCAAAATTTAGATAGAAACACACAGGGAAAAAATATAATTTTCCACGTGTTCCCTAAAGTTAATGAACAGTTATGTGAGGAATGACTTCAACGTTGCAAACGAAATGAGCCAGTAAATATAAAATATGCAGTAAGCATTTCTTGAAAGAAGATTATGAAGATTGATGTGAGAAATCGTTTGCTTGAATTGCCGATTAGAATGATTTTAAAATTGACCTACCTCTACCAAGTCCTCTCTTATTTTAAGGGAGGACTAATTGTTCCTTCAGCAGCACGGATGGAAGTGTGTCAGGAATTTGAGAACATTTTTCAGAGTGTGCATGGGACAAAAAATCAAAAAGTGTCATCAAAGAACTTATTATGGATTAGAGGGACGATATTCCGCAGTGAATGAAACAGTAATACGCTTATTTTGTTTTTCAGAACTTTTATAAGAATTCGCCATCTAAATTGAAGCAGCCCAGTTCCATCAAAAAGAAAGGCAGACGAAAAAATTAAAAAATGGATAAAGTCGAAGAAAAGAAAAATGAAAATTTTAAATAATTGATTGATAAAATTCTCCGAATTTCATAATGTAGTTATTCTAAATATTTATGTTTTTTTTTTAATTATATTCTTTTAATTTTAAACATCTATAAACAATTGTAAAATTTCTAATATTATTATATGAACCTAAATTATTTTGTTTCAGTAATTGGCGTTTAAGTTTGTTGCTTCATTATGATTAAGCATAAACAAATTACCATTAACAGCATATTTTAATATCCGAATTTTAAATTTAGCCCAACTTTACAAATTATTGTTATCGAACAATATGTAACTAAAATAGTGCCGATATATGCATTAAACTTTTTTTACAGTAAAATAATAGTAAAATTAAAGAATGAAAGTTTAATAATAAAACTTAAAACTGTAAATTTTAAAATAAAGTATTTATAGCATCATTTACAACAACTAGTAAATTTGTTTATTAGTTTAAAATGGTATTTAAATGAATATTTTTGACTAGAAAATTTTTTAAACTATGTTTTTTCAGAGCAAATAATGTGTTAATTTTATTGTCTGAAATGCTGTACGTATAGGTGTTAATTGATTTCTCTGTAAAGTCAGAAATCTAATATCAACAAAAAGTCGAATTAATTTTTACAGAGAGAATGATGCATTTACATTTCAAGTTGTTCATATTTAAAGGAAAATCACTTGCGGAATTCACTTTTAATAGTAAATCGAAAGAAGGAACTGCTCAGCAATCTGCAAAATTTGAATAATAAATTGGTAGCGAATTGAAGAGTAAAACTTATGGAATTTGGATAATTACACCGACTCTTTAAAAGCGTCACCACGTGAGAACAATAATAATGGTTGCATATCTTATGATATTTTCTATAAGTCAGATATTACAAAATACGAAAAAAAAATCTAAAAACAACTTTTATTTCGATATTGCTAGAAAATAATTTTTTTACAAAGTGAAACAAGTTGGTATCTTGGGTAATCTAAAAGAAATATGCTATACAAATTTGCACATTTTAATCTTTTTTATTAAAATTCTAATTTTTAATAAACATCACTTTTAGCAATTTTATTCACTGCTGGCATACCTAGATATGCATACTATTTAAAAAAAATCAAATCGTATAATAAATAATTATTCATTACTGGCTTAATATTAGCATTTTTTGCATAAAGTGCTTAGTTTTAACTTTATATTGTTTTAATTTCGTTTTCATATCAAGAAAACAAAAACTCTCAATAACATAGGAGCTAATAATCGGAATTAGACTTAAAAACAGATTTTAGATACAAAAGCCGAAATTTAAATTTTCTTTAGTTCATTGCATTAATCAATTGTACTACTTAATTAGTGCTGGAGACAGTATTTCAAGAAGCAAAATCACTCATATAACCGCTTATTTTTTTAAATAATATTTTTCTGATAAATTCGAATTCTGTCGAAATGTTCAAGCGAGCTATCGAAAGTTTAGTTCTCTTAATTTGGATTTTACTTTTTGGGTCTTTCTCAATATCTCGAGGAATTTTCAAGGTCATCGAAACATATTGATCACAGTTATAAAAATCTTTTATTCAAATATCTATGCAAAAAATATCTTTGAATAATTATTTATATTTAATTATCATTTTTGTGAAAACACTTTCAAAAATTTTGCATTTTTAGGTATATAAATTATTAAAACATTTTAAGAAATGTGATTTTAAATAAAATAAGAAATACTGTTTTTACTTGTGAGATGTTGAGAAATAAGCAATACTGACGAAGTAGTTCAAAATTTTGAATCTACCGTTGCAGAAAATAGAATATATATAATAAAAAATTTTAAATTTACAACAAATTTTCAGATAATCGATGTGGGTGTACATTTATTTAATGGTGTCTTCAATCAGTATAATTGGCTGGTAGATACTGAGAAAGAAAAGAGAGGAATTCTTGAATATAGTTTGTTTCACTGAAACACATAGTAAAAGTTTTTCTTCTTCTCTTAGTTGTGATAGTAATTAATAATAAAATGGACTCCTTGTGTGTTGAAAAGAAAGGTTGATAAGTATTCTTCTTGAATAGGCTTCTCAACAATTAAAAAGTGACTCAATTATAAACACAGCAATATATAACTACGTCTGTTTAAAAGTTCTGTGAGTGAAAAAACACGTATCACTTTCAAATATGCCTAATTAGCATTTATTTACATTATAATGAATTAAACAATTCTTTTTTTTATATTTTCTAATACACTAGGCTTTTGAACGTAATTATTGATATTTCTTCGCCGCTATTTTCAAATTTGATATCGGTTTCACTTTACAAGCTACAGTTTTTATGCAATTTAATATTATATTTTTGTGCCGAATGTTTTTAAAAATTTATTTGAGTGGCTACAGAGATGCAAACTCGCTCCGGACAGCAAATATATATTTTACAGAGGTAGTTTAATCCATTGTTATTCCTGGTTTAATAAATTCAAATTAGTGGATTTTTATCCACCACTAATTCTTAATGATTCGAAGGTTTATATAATTCACCACTTTATAATATCGTATCTGCCATTCTCTAAGTTTAACTTCAAGATGAATGGGAAAAGGGCCGTAAGGCCTCAGACGCCCAGTTCCACTACAACGAACGAACGAACGAATATCATATCTGCCAACTTTTTATCCCTTCCATTATCATTTTTTCCAGTGGTATTAAAATGGAATTAAAACTTCAATTTTAAGCAAACAAATACGTTGTATTTGAGAAAAGTTGACAACCATGATAGTAACGCATATTAATATATCTACTTAATTTTTGTAAGAATAGTGGTGATTAAAATCATTAAAAAATTAAGTTTATAAAAGAAAGAATAGTATATATTTACTACCACTTTAAATATGAAAATAAAATCTTCCGGAAAATCCGGAAGAGTTGGCAGGTATGTAGTACTGATGTCATGCTATACCTTTCTAAAAGCAAGCTAAAGTAGTCATATGTTTGCTTTGTAATTACTTACCGTTATTTTTAAATTTTTATGGCGTGTCCGGAGCAGTTGGCATCTCTGTGATTACAAAGAGTACCCAATTTTCTAATACGTAGAAAGTGGTTGGAGTAAGGCTCCTATACTACCAGAGCTGACCTATCAAGCAATATTGGAGCAAATAAGTTCGCAAGTCATGGGTGAAAGCCCTTATATAGCAAGACGGAAAAGATGAAAAATTGGTACGAAGGACGTTTTATTATAGCATTTTTACCGAGAAAAATAAAATATCTGTAACTACCAAGATTTCTTTAAGATTTTAACATAAATATTAATCTGCTTCTTTTCAAAGATAAAATAGAAATTGTTAAATAGTTTAAAAAAAGAATAAGTAAACTCCGCCCGAAAATTAGCAATTACTGAGATTGTTTTACTACCAGACTTTTCTCTTTTCCGTCTCGCTTTCACCCCTGTCGCAAGTTAACGTTATTTCAGCATTCGTTATGTTATTACAGAGATGCCAACTGCTGCGGACACGCCAAAATAATTTAAAAAACGGTAAATAACTACAAAGCAAATTTTGAAAATAGTTGACAATATTTGCTTGCTTTTAAAAATGTAAAGCATGTAATAAGTTCTATAAAGTGGTGAATTATATAAGCCTACGCATTGTTTAGAAATAGTGGTGAATTAAAATCTACTAAATCGAACTTATGAAACCAAGAATTACAATTAATAAACTACCACTTGAAAATATTTATTCGCTGTGCTTATGTTAGCTCTTTGCTCCAACAATAAATAAGTCGGCCTGTCTAATTCAGGGGCTCTAGGTTGGAGGAAGGAGATAATAAATTTACGTTTATGATACGATACATTACGTTTTTTTGTTATGGAAAAGATAATCACAGGCAACTAAAATGCAAAAAAATTATAGAAAGTTTATTTACTCCTTATTTTTTAATTATTCAATAACACTACATACATATGACTGACTTTTGTACACAGTTACATCACACAGTAACATTTTGTACACAGTTACATCACACAGTAACATTTTGTACACAGTTACAAAATTCTTTTATCCAAGTATCTATGCAAAAAATAGCTTTAAATAATTATTTATAATTATTTTTGTTAATACGTTTTAAAAATATTTTAATTTTCAGATATATAAATTATTAAATCATTTTAAGGAATGTAATTATAAATAAAATATTCAGGTTCCTGTTACGTAGAGATGTTGAGAAATTAATAATATTCATTGAAGTAGTTCAGAATTTTGAAACTACCGTTTCATAGATTAAGAAACTTTTAATAAGTAATTTTAAATTTGTATTCAATAAGAACTTTGTGAACTCACTCTCGTTTTAATAAAGGTGTCTTCCAGCAATATAATTGGCTGGTAGATACTGAAAAAAAAGAGAAAATTTCTTGAATATAGTCTGTTTCATTAAAAGACTTCGACAAATTTTTTATTCTCTGTTAGTTGTGATAGTAGTTAATGATAAAAAGGATTTCTTGCGAGTTCAGAAAAAAAGTTGATAAGTATTCTAATTTTAGATCTGAAAATTTCTTCTGTTCTTGTATCGCTCTTGAATAGGCTTCTCAACAATTAAAAAGTGGTTCAATTATATAATCAACAAAATATAATTACGTCTGTCTGAAAGTTCTGTGCGTGAAAATACAAATGTATTAAAGGAGCCTTTATTTGCATTATAAGAAATTACACAATTTTTCTTTTTATTTTCCAATTCCTTTTTAATGTAATTATGTGTGGCATTATTTATTTGCACTCGTTAATTAATACAGCACATAATATTTAAAAAAAAAAAAAAATCACTCATATAAGAGCACATTTTATCAAATAATTTCTTTTTCGACAAATTCGAATTCTGTCGAAATGGCTCCAATAATTTGGACAGGCGAGCTATCAAAAGTTTAGTTCTCTTAATTTTGATTATACTTTTTGCCTGTTTCGCAATATCTCGAAGAATTTTCAAGCTGATCCAAACATTTTGTGCACCGTTATAAAATTCTTTTACCCAAGTATCCATGCAAAAAATAGCTTTAAAAAATTATTTATAATTTTTTATTATTTTTGTGAATACGTTTTAAAAATAGTTGAATTTTAAGATACATGAATAATTAAATCATTTTAAGGAATGTAATTTTAAATATATAAATAAAATATTCAGAATCCTTTTACGTGAGAGATGTTGAGAAATAAATAATATTCACTGAGGTTGTACAAAATTCTGAAACTACCGCTTCAGAAAATGGGATATATTTAATAAATAATTTTAAATTTAAGTTAAGTTTTTGTTTTATCTAATCATGGCTATATTCATTTTTCAATGGCAATTAATGTAAATCTCCGATCAAGTTTGTACATACTTCTAATCATGGTTACTTTATTATAATGTTACCACATTGTTACATAATTCAAAATGTTTTATTCACTGTATAAAATTTTCATGATAAATGGGGTAGGGGCCGCTGCGCGGCCTAGGCACCCAGTTTTGTTTAAATAAAGAAAGAAAGAAAGAAAGTTATTGTTTTGTTGATTCGTTTATGTTTATGAAAGGTATCTACTAGCAATAAATTTGGCTGGTGGATACCAGGGCTAAAGAGAATAGAAGGTTCATTCATTAGGAGAAACTCTCGCCGCGCCAAACCTCCGATTTTCACCTGTGAAGTCACAGTTTGACCGCGAACTTTGACCTTTTACTTCAAGTTCGGTCCAATAATGGAGCATTCCTATTTGTGACGTATTCCAAGACATTCGTTGTTTTTTATAATGATTTTTCCCAGCCATTTTTAAGTGAATTTAAAATTAATAACGACATGCCATGCGATTGCAACTTGCAAAAATTCTTATAGAAACACACAGGGAAAAAATATAATTTTCCGCGTGTTCCCTAAAGCAAATGAGCAGTCAACGTTGCAAACGAAAAGAGCCACTTAATATAAAATATGCAATAAGCATTTCTTGAAAAAAGATTATGAAGATTGATGTGAGAAATCGTTTGCTTGAATTGCCGATTTAGAATTATTTTAAAATTGACCTACCTCTACCAAGTGCTCTAAGGGAGGACTAATTGTTCCTTTAGCAGCAAGGATGGAAGTGAGTCTGGAATTTGAGAACATTTTTCAGAGTGTGCATGGGACAGAAAATCAAAAAGTGTCATCAAAGAACTTATTATGGATTAGAGGGACGATATTCCGCAGTGAATAAAACAGTAATACGCTTATTTTGTTTTTCAGAACTTTTATAAGAATTCGCCATCTAAATTGAAGCAGCCCAGTTACATCAAAAAGAAAGGCAGACGAAAAAATTTAAAAATGGATAAAGTCAAAGAAACGAAAAACTTAAATGAAAAGTTTAAATAATTAATAGATAAAATTCTCCGAATTTCATAACGTAGTTTTGAAAGTAGTTATTCTAAATATTTATGATTTCTTTGATTCTAATCTTTTAAATTCAAACATCTATAAGCAATTGTAAAATTTATAATATTATTTTATGAACCTAAATTATTATTTTGTTACAGTAATTAGCGTTTAAGGTTGTTTTTTCCTTATGATTAAGCATAAACAAATTCCCATTAATTTTAAAATCAGGATTCAAAATTTAACCCAGCTTTACAAATTATTGTTATCAAACAATATGTAACTAAAATAGTGTCGATATATGATTAAACTTTTTTTATAGTAAAATAATAATGAAAATAAAAGTTAATAAAAATAAAAGTTAAAAAATAAAAGTTTAATAATAAAAGTTAAAATTTCCAAATAAAGTATTTATAGCATCATTTACGACAACTAGTAAATTAAAGTTACTAGTATCTCGAGGAATTTTCAAGCTCATCGAAACATTTTGTACACAGTTATGAAATTCTTTTATCCAAATATCTATGCAAAAAATTGCTTTAAATAATTATTTATAATATGTCAATATTTTTGTGAATACGTTTAAAAAAATTTTAAGGCAGATAAATTATTGAAACATTTTAAGAAATGAAATTTTAAATGAAATAAAAAATACAGCTTCCTTTTATTTGAGAGAAGTTGACAAATAAATAATACTCACACAAGCAGTTCAAAACCTTGAAACTACCGTTTCAGAAAATAGAATATATTTAATAAATGATTTTAAATTATAATTGCTTGGAAGTGAGTGTAGTCATCTTGTAAAAAAGGTGTCTTCTAGCAATATAAATGGATGGTGGATACTGAGAAAAAGAAAGAGAAAATTTCATGAATATAGTTAATTTCATTGAAATACTTCGGAAAAGTATTTTTCTTCTGTTAGTTTTAATAGTAATTAATGATAAAAAGGATTTCTTGCAAGTTCAGAAAAAAGGTTGATAAAATTCTTCGTTTACATCTGAAAATTTCTTCTGTTCTTGTATCGCTCTTGAATAGGCTTCTCAACAATTAAAAAGTGGTTCTATTATATAATCAACAAAATACAATTACGTCTGTCTGAATATTCTGTGAGTAAAAAAAAAAAAAGTATCGTCTTCAAATATGCAAAATAAAACTTTATATACGTTATAACGGGTTACAGGTTTCCCAAAAATTAAAAAGTGTTTCAATTATATAATCAACAAAATATAATAACGGCTGTCTGAAAGTTCAGTGCGTGAAAAAACAAATGTATAATAGGAGCCTTTATTTACATTATAAGGAATTACACAATTTTTTCTTATATTTTCTAATGCATTAGGTTTTTGAACGTAATTATGGATATTCCTTCGTCGCTATTTTCAAATTCGATGTTGGTTTCACTCTACGAGTTACATTTTTTATGCAATTTAATAATATATTTCTACGCGAAATTTTTTCAAAATTTAATTAGAGTGACTACTAACAGTTCCCACCTCTCTACTACGTAGCGACTGAAGGAAGATGGAGATAAAAGATTTACGTTTATAATGCAATACATTACGTTTGTTGCATAATGGAATATATAATCATACCTGCCAACTCTTCCGGATTTTCCGCAAGATTTTATTTTCATATTGAAAGTGGTAGTAAATATATACTATTTTTTATTTTATAAATTAAATTTTTAATGATTTTGATCACCACTATTTATACAAAAATTAAGCACATATATAAATATGCGTTACTATCATGGTTGTCAACTTAAATTTTCTCAAATACAACGCATTTGTTTGCTTAAAACTGAAGTTTTAATTCCATTTTAATACCACTTGAGAAAAATAATAATGGAAGGGGTTAAAAGGTCGCAGGTATGTATAATAATATATATGAATTTTTCCCATTACAAAAAAATATTATCAATTCAAAGGAACTCTGATGTCGTGTTTCTTATACAACATATACGTAAACGCCACAGTCAGTGTAAAAAGTGGTAGAAAATTTATTCATTATCTTTTTAATTATTCAATAACACTATTACTTACGTATCAAATTGCTCATATTTAAAGGAAAATCAGCAAGTTGTGAAGCAAGTTGGCATTTTTAATAATCTAAAAAAAAATATGCTATAAAAATTTGCAAATTTTAATATCTTTTGTTAAAATTCTAAATTTTGATCGTCACCACTTTTTGCAATTTTAGTCACTCGTTGCAAACCTGAACATGCATAGTTTTTTTAAAAAAAAAATCAAATCAAGTAATAAATAATGATTTATTACAGGCTTATAATAAGCATTTATTGCGTAAAGTGATTTGTCTTAACTTTATCTTGATTGTATCTCGTTTTCGTTGCAAAAAAATAAAAACTTTGAGTACCATATGATCTAATGTTCGGAATTAGGCCTAAGAACAGATTTTAATGATTCAAGGGCTGAAAACTAAATAATCATTAGTTAATTGCATTATTTATTTGCACTAGTTAATTAGTGCAGCAGACTGTTTTTGAAGAGACAAAATCACTCATACAACCGCACATTTTTTTAATAATTTACTTTCAAAATAAACTCGAATTCTGTCGAAATGGTTCCAATACTTTGGACAGGCGAACAACCAAAAGTTTTGTTTTCTTAATTTTGATTTTACTTTTTGCGTCTATCGCAATATCTCGAGGAATTTTCAAACTCATCGAGAAATTTTGTACGCAGTTATAAAATTCTTTTATCCAAGCATCGATGCAAAAGGTATGATTAAGTGATTATTAATAATTTATTATTATTTTTGTGAATAAGTTTTAAAAATATATAAATTTTAAGATATCTAAATCATTTTAAGAAATGTAATTTTATGTATATAAAATAAATTATTCTGCTTCTTTTGACTTGAGAGATGTTAGAAAATAAATAATATTCACTGAAGTTGTTCAAAATTTTAAAACTACCGCTTCAGAAAATAAAATGTAATTATTAAAGAATTTCAAATGAAGCAAATGTTAAAAAATTTTATTACCTTACTCAACGTTTATTTAAGGTATCTTCCAGCTATAAATCTTGGCTGGTGGATACTGAGAAAGAAAAGAGAAAAATTCACTATTTCTTTAAGTTGTGATAGCACAATTAATATTAAAATTTGCTTAATGTGATTTCAGATTAAAAGGGTGATAAGTATTCTTCATTCAGATCTGAAAATTTTTGTTGATTCTTGTATTGCTCCTGAACAGGCTTCTCAACAATTAAAAATTAATTCAATAATAAACACAACAATGTATAATTACAAGTCTGTCTGAAATTGACGCATATCCGTAGAGATAGGTATATCACAAAGAGAATTTCAATATTTCAACGTTTTTGAAGAAAATAGACTTCAATATATATTTACCTCCATCAATGGATGAAAGTCATTACAAGAGATAAAAAAAAAATGCAAACGGGTTTTGTAATTTTCTTTATAAAATTCGAAATGCGTCAAAATGACGCGTGCCGTAAACCTAGTGTTAAATGAGCATATAATTCTATCATCATCAGCAGCAACACCATTCTGTTGCTAAAGCAGTTGCAGAGCCATTTCTTCTTTTAATATGTTATACTATTCAGCTTCAGCTGAACGTTACATTATATTGAAGCTGAAATTGACAATATGTTATATTATTCAGCTTCCTTTTGCTTGAGAGATGCTAAAAAAAGTAATATTCACTGAGGTAGTTCAAAAATTTTAAATAAATAAATATTAATAACTTCACTTGCTAGGCCAATGTTTATTAAAGATATCTTCTAACTATAAATTCAGCTGGTGGATACTATTAAAAAATAAATAATATTCACTGAGGTTGTACAAAATTTTGAAACTACCGCTTCAGGAAATAGAATGGTATTTAATGCATTATTTTAAATTTAAATTACGTTAATGTGCTAGTCTATTCAATCATATTTGTAAAAGGTATCTTCTAGCAATAAATTTGGCTGGTGGATACTGAGAAAGAAGAAAAGAAAAGTTCATGAATATAATCGAATTCATTGATATACTTCGAAAGTATTTTCCCCCTTTAAGTTGTGATAGTAAATAATAATAAAAAGGACTTCTGGAGAGTTCAGAAGAAAAGTTGATAAGTATTCTTCTGATAAATCTGAAAATTTCTTCCGTTCACGTATCGCTTTTGAACAGGTTTTTTTAACAGTTAAAAAGTGCTTCAAATATAAACTCAACTATTTTTAGTTTGGTCTGTCTGATAGTTCGGTTCACATAGAAATACCTACAATTTTCAAAAATGCAAAATCTGCCTTTACTCACGCCATATTGAATTACGCAATTTTTATTATCTAATGTATTAGTTTTCTATTAATATTTGGATATTTTTGCATCGTTGATTTCAAATCCGCAATCTATATCACTCTACAAGCAACAGTTTTAATGCAATTTAATAATAAATATCTACCAAGGATTTTTTAAAATTTAATTAGAGTGAATATTAAAAACTACCACCTCTCTGTGTCGTAGTAAGTGATAAGATAAATGTGATAATGCATTTTAGTGCGTGATGCGAGACCTTATATTTGTAATGGAAAAATAATCTATATTATTTTTTTCCATTACAAATATTATTTTATAATTCATAGGAACCATTTCACGTAAAGTAGTGTTCCGCACACAGGATATACAGGTCATCACAGTCGACAAAAAATGTAAAAAGTGGTAGAAATATTATTCATTTTTATTATTTATTACCAATTTTTTTCAATACTTCTATGAGTTATATTTCAAGTAGTTTACATTTAAAGGAAAATCTTTCGCGGAATTTACTTTCAATAGTAAACCAGATATAAAAACTGCTCAACTTTCTACAAGATTTGAATAAATTGGTAGCGATTTGAAGAGTAAACAAATCACCTCCTACATCAGAAAGCCTCCACACGGTTTCTTAGAAGTAGTCTGCGCAGATAATTAAAAAAGTGAACCACTTGTGTGCGTGGACCCAAATTCTATTTTATCAGATATATTATCAGATATATAATTCTATTTTATCAGATATCTATCAGATATATTTGAGAATTGAATCTGTTGTGGTTGACAAGTAAATAAAACAAACCAATTATATTAATAAATTAAGCAAATTTTTAGACATATATTTTCTACCACTTTGTAATTTTTAATAGATTTCATATTAAATGGTTCTTTCACTAATTTGTTTACCTTCATAGTGGTCAGATCGAACTATAGACAAAAAGTCGTGTGGAGGCGTTGGTTAAACTTAAGGAAATAGAAGGAATAATTACACCCATTTTTTAACCCTTTCGCACCGGACGGGACACGTGCTGTCACAGTTTGGAAAATTTTTGATATTACGGCTGGGACAACATATGTCCCAGTTACTGAAAAATATTTAGGACAGAAAATAACGCCCATTTCGGTCTCAAAACTGATTTTAACGCCGTCTCATCGTTCTGATTCCATAAATTTCTCCTGTCAATCATATCCGACAACTGCAGAGATGCCAACTTGTGCCGGACAGTGAATAAATATTTTCGAGTGGTAGCTTAATAAATTGTAATTTTTGGTTTAATAAATTCAATTTATTAGGTTTTAAACCACCACTATTTCTAAATGATTCGAAGGCTCCTTCTTCTCATGATGGGTCGAAAGAGGATTTACCCTGATATTAGTGACTCTTCTGAATCTGAAAAGACTGAGTCCACATTCGAGGAAAGCAGCGAAGAGGAGACCGACAATGAGGTCATTCCACCCGATCATAATGATTTGTTTGATGATGAAGTAGAACTCGATATCCAGAATCCACCATCATTTTCATGGTCCCATCCAACTAACTTTGCACCACGAATGCCACTAGTTACTTACATCAAGGGACAAACAAATCTCTCTATTGGCAACGTAGCCACCGAAGTGGATTTTTTTCTTCAAGTTTTTCCTAAAAGCTTATTCGTTTAAATTGCCCAATGTACGAACGAAAGAATAGAAATGGAGAAAAAAGCATTGAAGGAAAGGTAAGCAAGTTCATCATCAGACAGTCGAAACGTTACAGACGAAATGCATCACATGACCGACAAATTCGAAATCAAGACAGTAGTCGGGATATTGTTGATCATGAACTACCACCGGGTACATCAAATGGCTCACTATTGGTCACTAAATTGTTCTCTGGGAAATGCAGCTATTCAAAAGGCGATAAGTAGGTATCGCTTTCTTTTTTTGATTGCGAAATTAGATTTCAACTCCCCGGAGAAACATGCAGATGCTTCAAAATTATATTACATTGAAGAAGTAGTTTCCTGCTTGAAGCGTACTTTTTTCAAGAGCACAAGGCAGTCAATAGACGAGTCAATGGTTAAATTCAAAGGAAGGAGCAGCCTGAAACAGTACCAACCCATGAAACCAGTAAAAAGAGGAATCAAAGTTTGGGAGAGCTGCGATTCTAAGACTGGATACTTCAACATTTACACTGGGAAAGAATCTTCAGTGACTGAAGGAACTCTGGGAGAACGCGTTGTAAAAATGCTTATTTCTACGTTGAAGATTCCCCAAATCGTTCTCTGTTTCGACCGATTCTTCACTTCGGTGAATCTGATGTACACCCTGCCCCATGGATGTGTTGGCACCTACATGAAAGGACGAAAAAATACACCAACATTTCCGACTGCGAGAAGACGAGAAGTGCAGCGCGGTAATTCGATTTTCCAAACTACAAGAGAGGGAATAATTGCTGTCAAATGGATGGACGCGAAGGAAGTTTTTGTCATGTCAAATTGCCATAGCACTGAATTTACTACTGCGATTAGAACTCTAAAAGATGGATCTAAGAAGGAGTTCCCCTGCCCGTCAATGGTAATATTTTACATCGAGTTCATGGGTGGAGTTGACCTCTCTGACCAACTGGGAACATGCTACGAAGTTGATCGAAAATCCAACAAGATATTCTACAGATTACTGATAGCCTCGATTGTTAATCCCCATGTTGTTCGTCAAGACGTTACTGAACGAAGACGTCCCTTACTACCATTCCTCGTTGCTGTTGCTGAAAGTCTCCTGACATTTGGAAATGAAAGCAAGTAAGTCAATAAGCAAAGGCCCTTTTCCTCCAAAATTATATCATCATCAACAGCGAGACTTTTCAATGTTGGAAACTGTTTCTCAATCTAGGGAAAAAGGCGCAGAAGATGCCCATGGTGCACGAAAATGAAGAAAAAGGCACGCTCGAAAATAGTGTGCACCTCTTGCAACGTAGCACTGTGCAAGAACTGTTTCCAGCCCTACCACACCCTCAAGAAACCCAGACTTTAGATACTGTTGTTCATCCACTACTTTCAATTTTTTACCGTTCTTATTTTACAACTGTTAATTCTGAAAAGATAAATTCCGAATAAATAAATATGTTAATAAAAATGTTATCGCAAATGTACATGAAAATGTTAATAAAAAAAACGTTGCCTAAAATAATCTTTAAAATGTTAAGTAAAATGAGTTATTGACTCTAGAATTCCTCCCGAGACATACCCTATCCAACGCCTACTACAACTGAAAGCCTCCACACGGTTTTTTATAGGTAGTCCGATCAGACCACTGTGAGGGATATCCACTTTCCGAACTAGTCATTTAATACAAAATCTAGTTAAATAAGAAAGTGATAGCAAATATATGACTAAAAATTTGTTTTATTTATGAATATTATTGGTTTGCCTTATTCACTTGTCAACCACTACAGGTTCAATTCTCAAATATATATGATAAATTTCTCTTAATTACTTTTATAAAAGGTTTTGGGTTCATGCGCACAACTGGTTCACTTTTTAAACTGTCTGCGCGGACTACTTATAAAAGACCGTGTGGAGGCTTTTTGATGTAGGAGGTGATGCCCTATCCCAGGGTTCAGATGCTTTGGGTTTACGGTGGGACATATGCTGTCCCATCAATGAAGCTAGTGAAATCATTGTTGTTGATGGTGCGCTGTTATGGGGACGTTTATTCGTCTCCTAGACCTTCAACCTTTTAGGCATAAAAGTTGTTTCATCTAATAATCGCTTCGAGGAGAAATAAAAGATCTAGGTAATGGGGCGCACTCGGACTGATTTTTCGCCGTATTGAAAGGGTTAAAAGCGTCACCACGTGATAACAACAATAATGCTGCAATTCTTATGATATTTTCAATAAGTCATTACAAAATATGAAGAAAAAAAATGAAACTAAAAATGACTTTTATTTTGATATTGCTAGAAAATATTTTTTTTACAAAGCGAAACAAGTTGGCATCTCTGGTAATCTAAAAAAAATATGCTCTAAAAATTTGCACATTTTAATCTCTTATTAGAAAATTTAAATTTTTAATCAGCATCACTCTTAGCAATTTTATTCACCGTCGGCATACCTAGATATGCATACTATTTCTTAAAAAAAATCAAATCTTGTAATAAATAATGATTCATTACTGGCTTATTATTAACATTTATTGAATAAAGTGTTTAGTTTTAACTTTATATTGTTTTAATCTCGTTTTCGTATCAAGAAAATAAAAACTCTGAATAACATGTAAGCTAATGATCGGAATTAGACTAAAAAACAGATTTTAGATGCAAGAGCCAAAACTTAAATTTTCTTTAGTTAATTGCATTAATCAATTGCACTACTTAAATTAGTGCCTTAGACAAAGGAACAAAATCACTCATATAACCGCTTATTTTTTTAAAATAACATTTTCCGATAATTTCGAATTCTCTCGAATTGTTCATGCGAGCGATCGAAAGTATAAATCTCTTAATTTTGACTCTACTTTTTGGGTCTTTCTCAATATCTCGAGGAATTTTCAAACTCATCGAAACATGTTGTACACAGTTATAAAATTCTTTTATCCAAGTATCTATGCAAAAAATAGCTTCGAATAATTATTTATAATTTATTTTTATTTTTGTGAAAACGTTTTAAAAAATTTTGAATTTTTAGGTACATAAATTATTAAATCATTTTAAGATATGTCATTTTAAATAAAATAAAAAATACAGCTTTTACTTGAGAGATGTTGATAAATGGGCAATACAGATATGCCAACTGCTCCGCACACGCTAAAATAATTAAAATAACGGTAAAAAACTACAAGCAAATTTTACAAATACTTGACTATTTTTTTCTGCTTTTTAACCGGTTTTGTCCCGACTTTATATATTGAAATGATACAAGAAGTGGTTTTATGGAAAAGGTGGTATAATATATTATCGAAATTAAATGGTTTTCCTACTGTTAGGGCATTCAAAAAGTCTTTGATAGATCAAAAAGTACTTGCTCCTTTTAATTCTAAATCCAGTCAGAAATATCTAAATAATTGTGGTATTTGAGAATCTTTTAATTCACCCAGTTAAATGAAATTTCTGAAAAAAGTTTCCCACCACAATGAATGTCTTTGAAAAAAAGGAACTGTCCTATATATATGCCGCTGGGCGTTAACCGGTTAAAAGGTATAGCATGAGTAATGTAAAGCGATGAATCATATAAGCCCACGAATTATTTAGAAATAGTGGTGGGTAAAAATCTACGAAATTGAATTTATTAATTCAAGAATCACAATTGATAAACTGCCAATTTAAAATATATATTTGCTGTCTGGAGCAAGTAGTTCAAAATTTTGAATATACCGTTGCAGAAAATAGAATATATATAATATAACATTATAAATTTACAAAATTTAAACGATCATCTGTGTGCCTTGATATTTATTTAATGGTGTCTTCAAGCAATATAATTGGTTGGTAGATACTGAGAAAGAAAATAGAGAAATTCATGAATGTAGTCTGTTTCATTGAAACACATAGAAGAGGTTTTTTTCCTTCTCTTAGTTGTGATAGTAATTAATAATAAAATGGACTTCTTGTGAGTTCAGAAGAAAAGGTTGATAAGTATTCTTCTTTAAGATCTGAAAAGTTTTTTTTTGATTTTGTTCTTGTATCGCTCTTGAATAGGCTTCTCAACAATTAAAAAGTGACTCAATTATAAACACAGCAATATATAATTTCGTCTGTCTGAAAGTTCTGTGAGTGAAAAAACACGTATCGTTTTCAAATATGCAAAATTAGCCTCTATTCACATTATAATGAATTACACAATTCTTTTTTTATATTTTCTAATGTACTACAGGGTAACAAAAAAATATAGGGATCATTTTTGAATGTTTTTATTTCCAAAATTTATTTCATAAATTCAGCGATGCTTCTCAATATGTCGACCTCCGGCATAATAGATTTGTCTACAACGCTTCGGCCAGGATTTTAAAGCCCGCAAAATGATTTCCTGGGGGATTTTCTTCACCTCTTCTCTAATAGCTCTTTGAAGGCCTCTCAATGTATAAATTCTTCGCTTATTCAGTTTGTTTTTCAGATGTCCCCATAGGAAATAGTCGCATGGTGCAGCATCAGGACTGTTTGGAATCCATTGTTCTGGTCTCAGGAATTGCACTTGCTGATCTGTTAGGAATTTCTGGGTGACCTTAGATGCATGCGATGGAGCAGAGTCATGATGGAACACAGCATCACCATTAGAGTACAATCTGCAGTAATCATCCTTAAGAAAGGGCTTTAATATCTTCTGTATATAATACTCAGAATTTATTTTGGCCCCAGGTTTCACAAACCGAGGTTTGGTCGCACTATGGGCGGATATGCCCATCCAAACCATTACTCCTTTAGGATGAGGCACCGTGGTTGAAGGTGTCAAGTCTCGCCTGTTCTGCCCGCGACTAAGATATTGAACTTTAGATTTAGCATTGGTATCAGATAGATAGATCCAAGCTTCATCAGTTGTAATGAACTTTCGCCATCTGTCCTTACGGAGAAGCTTGCAGAGGGGCCATGAACGTTGCCTCCTAATCTGCACCGATCTCTCACTTAAATGATGACATTTAGGTTTTTTATAGCATTTTTTCTTCAACTTTTGTTTTAGTTGATAGCTTACAACTTTCTGACTCACGTTAAGAGCTTTAGTCATGCTTGCCTGTGTTGGTGGATCCGGTTTTGTTGTCATCTTATCAAGCTTCTGCTAATCTGATTTCTTCAATTTGCTTGGCCGTCCACTTCTTTCTGATTTTGCATTATTTTACATCGATCCGAGTTTTGAATTCTTGATGCGACTAATATGGCTGAGTGAAATCGCAATACCTTTCTTTTTAAAATGGGTTTGTGATCTAGACATTTTAATGCTTTCGAAATGTTTAACCGGTTAACGCCCAGCGTCATATATATAGGACAGTTCCTTTTTTCAAAGACATTAATTGTGGTGGGAAACTTTTTTCAAATTTTTCATTTATCTGGGTGAATTAAAAGATTCTCAGATACCACAATGATTTAGTTATTTCTGACTAGATCTAGAATTAAAAGGAGCGAGTACTTTTTGATCTATCAAAGACTTTTTGATTGCCCTAACAGTAGAAAAATCAATTAATTTCGATAATATATTATACCACCTTTTCCATAAAATCACTTCTTGTATCATTTCAATATATGAAGTCGGGACAAAACGGGTTAATTACGGTTGTAATTAGTGATAAAAGGGACTTATTCTGGCTTCAGAAAAAGTGTTGAAAAGTGTTCATTGAGATCAAAAAATTTCTTCTGTTCTCGCTTTTGAATTTTAACACTTTACCGACCGGTAGCGGTTCGAACATACTATGCCCTTTCACCGCCCGTTCAGCTGCAGATCGTCCGAGACACCGGCTCGGTTTCGGCCTAGACTGACGCGCGGACTTCACCACTAAATATCAAAAATTACAAATATGATATAAAATGCAACGTTAAATCATCAATATACTGGTTACTGTATTAAAAAGTAGGCGTAACTATCTTTCTTTAACTAATCTTACAAAATATTTTGCTACCACTTTATTAGAACTTTTCCAGAAAGCGGAGCAGTTGGCATCCCTGCCTTCATATCGATGAAAAAATCCCGACTTTCCTCGCAGGAAAATCTAGTCGCACCCAGCTGCACGATGAAAAATCCCGACTCTTTTCGCAGGAAAATCTGGTCGCACCCAGCTGCACTCGAGAAAACGACAGCTGAATTTTTTTCAGGGCATGCTGAATTGGTGGAAAACGTAGTCACCACAGATCGGTCAAAAGTCGATTAATCGACGACCGGTCGGTAAGCGCTGGGGAGCAAACGCTGAATAATCTACGGCCGGTCGGTATACGATGACAACAAAACGTCGATTAATCGACGACCGGTCGGTAAGCGCTGGGGAGCAAACGTCGAATAATCGACGGCCGGTCGGTATACGATGAGAACAAAACGTCGATTAATCGACGACCGGTCGGTAAGCGCTGAGAACAAAACGTCGATTAATCGACGGCCGGTCGGTAAAGTGTTAAAATATTACATCGTTTTAAGGAATGTAATTTTAAATGTATACAATAAAATATTCAGCTTTCTTTTACTTGAGAGATGTTGAGAAATTAATAATATTCACTGAGGATGTACAAAATTTTGAAACTACCGCTTCAGAAAATAGAATATATTCAATAAAGAATTTTAAATTATAATTAAGTTATTGTATTCTTGATCCGTTTGTGTTTATGAAATGTATCTTCCAGCAATAAATTTGGCTGGTGGATACCAGGGCTAAAGAGAATAGAAGGTTCATTCATTTGGAGAAACTCTCGCCGCACCAAACTTCAGATAGAAACACACAGGGAAAAAATATAATTTTCCGCGTGTTCCTTAAAGTAAATGAACAGTTACGTGAAGAATGGCTACAACGTTGCAAACGAAATGAGCCAGTAAATAGAAAATATGCAGTAAGCATTTCTTGATAGAAGATTATGAAGATTGATGTGAGAAATCGTTTGCTTGAATTGCCGGATTAGAATTATTTTAAAATTGACCTACCTCTACCAAGTGCTCTCTTATCTCAGGGAGGATTAATTGTTCCTTCAGCACCATGGATGGATGTGTGTCTGGAATTTGAGTCAGAAAATCAAAAAGTGTCATCAAAGAACTTATTATGAAATAGAGGGACGATATTCCGCAGTGAATAAAACAGTAATACGCTTATTTTGTCTTTCAGAACTTTTATAAGAATTCGCCATCTAAATTGAAGCAGCCCAGTTACATCAAAAAGAAAGGCAGACGAAAAAATTAAAAAATAGATCAAGTCGAAGAAAAGAAAAACTTCTAAATATTTATGTTTTTTTTTTAATTATATTCTTTTAATTTTAAACATCTATAAACAATTGTAAAATTTCTAATATTATTATATGAACCTAAATTATTATTTTGTTTCAGTAATTGGCGTTTAAGTTTGTTGTTTCCTTATGATTAAGCATAAACAAATTACCATTAACAGCATATTTTAAAATCCGGATTTTAAATTTAGCCGTGCCGGTTTTTATATTTTAAAATCCGGATTTTAAATTTAGCCCAACTTTACAAATTATTGTTATCGAACAATATGTAACTAAAATAGTGCCGATACATGCATTAAACCTTTTTTACAGTAAAATAATAGTAAAAATAAAAATTAAAGAATAAAAGTTTAATGATAAAACTTAAAACTGTAAATTTTAAAATAAAGTATTTATAGTATCAATTACGACAACTAGTAAATTATTTTATTAGTTTAAAATGGTATTTAAATGAATATTTTTGACTAGAAAATTTTTTAAACTATGTTTTTTCAGAGCAAATAATGTGTTAATTTTATTGTCTGAAATGCTGTATGTATATGTGTTAATTGATTACTCTGTAAAGTCAGAAATCTAATATCAACAAAAAGTCGAATTAATTTTTACATAGAGAATGATGCATTTACATTTCAAGTTGTTCATATTTAAAGGAAAATCACTTGCGGAATTTACTTTAAATAGTAAATCGAAAGTAAGAACTGCTCAGCATTCTGTAAAATTTGAATAATAAATTGGTAGCGAATTGAAGAGTAAAACTTATGGAATTTGTATAATTACACCGACTCTTTAAAAGCGTCACCACGTGAGAACAATAATAATGGTTGCATATCTTATGATATTTTCTATAAGTCAGATATTACAAAATACGAAAAAAAAAACCAAACTAAAAATAACTTTTATTTCGATATTGCTAGAAAATAATTTTTTTACAAAGCGAAACAAGTTGGCATCTCTGGTAATCTAAAAAACATATACTCTAAGAATTTGCACATTCTAATCTCTTTTTTGAAAATTTTATTTTTTGATCAGCATCACTCTTAGCAATTTTATTCACCGCGGGCATTCCTAGATATACATACTATTTAAAAAATATCAAATCGTGTAATAAATAATTATTCATTACTGGCTTATTATTAGCATTTATTGCATAAAGTGTTTAGTTTTAACTTTATATTGTTTTAATCTCGTTTTCGAATCTAGAAAATAAAAACTCCGAATTACATATAAGCTAATGATCGGAATTAGACATAAAAACAGATTTTAGATACAAAAGCCAAAACTTAAATTTTCTTTAGTTCATTGCATTAATCAATTGTACTACTTAATTAGTGCCGGAGACAGTATTTCAAGAAGCAAAATCACTCATATAACTGCTTATTTTCTTAAGTAATATTTATCGATAATTTCGAATTCTCTCGAATTATTCAAGCGAGCGATCAAAAGTTTAGTTCTCTTAGTTTTGATTTTACTTTTTGGGTCTTTCTCAATATCTGGAGGAATTTTCAAGCTCATCGAAACATGTTGTACACAATTATAAAAATCTTTTATCCAAATATTTATGCAAAAAATAGCTTTGAATAATTATTTATAATGTATTATCATTTTTGTGAAAACATTTTCAAAAATTTTGAATTTTAAGGTATATAAATTATTAAATCACTGTAAGAAATGCTATTTTAAATAAAATAAAAAATACAGGTTTTACTTGAGAGTTGTTGAGAAATTGCCAATACTCGCGAAGTAGTTCAAAATTTTGAAACTACCGTTTCAGAAATAAAAATATATGTAATAAATTATTTTAAATATTCAATAATTTAATCTTTGGGATAAAAGCGAGTAGCAGAGATCCCCCCCCACTTCAACATCAACAATTTAATCTTTTCATCTGACCATTGACTGTTATTAAAGGTGTCTTCATGCAATATAATTGGCCGGTAGATACTGAGAAAGAAAAGAGAGAAATTCATGAATAAAGTCTGTTTCATTGAAACACATAGTAAAAGTTTATTTTCTTAGTTGTGTTAGTAATTAATAATAAAATGGGCTTCTTGTGAGCTCAGAAGAAAGGTCTATATGTATTCTTATTTTAGATCTGAAAAGTTTTTTTTGTGTTCTTTTATCGCTCTTGAATAGGCTTCTCAACAATTAAAGAGTGACTCAATTATAAACACAGCAATATATAATTATGTCTGTCTGAAAGTTCTGTGAGTGAAAAAACACGTACATAATACATTACGTAAATAATACATTTACGTTTATGATGCGATACATTACGTTTTTTTTTGTAATGAAAAAAATAATCGATAATAATATTTTCCATTACAAAAAAATATTACTAATTCATAGGAATAATTTATCACACTGAATTCGTGTTCCTTACACAACATATGCATAGACGCCACAGGTGGCAAAAATGCAAAAAATGGTAGAAAATTTATTTATGCCTTATTCTTTTAATTACTCAATAACACTACTAACATATGACTTACATTTGTACACAGTTACATTACACAGTAACATTTTGTACACAGTAACATTTTAACTTTATCTTGTTTTAATCTCGTTTTCGTATCAAGAAAATAAAAACTCTGAGTTACATATGATCGGAATTAGACTTTAAACCTATTTTAGATACAACAGCCGAAATTTAAATTTTCTTTAGTTAATTGCATTAATCAATTGCACTACTTAATTAGTGCCGGAGACAGAATTTCAGGAAACAAAATCACTCATATAGCAGCTTATTTTTTTCAAATAATATTTTCCGATAATTTCGAGTTCCCTCGAATTGTTCAAGCGAGCTATCGAAAGTATAGTTCTCTTAATTTTGATTTTACTTTTTGGGTCTTTCTCAATATCTCGAGGAATTTTCAAGGTCAACGAAACATGTTCATCACAATTATAAAAATCTTCTATCCAAATATCTAAGCAAAAAATATCTTTGAATAATTATTCATATTTCAATATCATTTTTGTGAAAACATTTTCAAAAATTTTGAATTTTTAGGTATATAAATTATTAAAACATTTTAAGAAATGTGATTTTAAATAAAATAAGAAATACAGTTTTTACTTGTGAGATGTTGAGAAACAAGCAATACTCACGAAGTACTTCAAAATTTTGCATCTACCGTTGCAGAAAATAGAATATATATAATAAATGATTTTAAATTTACAAACATTGTGCGATGAGCAATGTGTAATTACATTTATTTAATGGCGTCTTCAAGCAGTATAATTGGCTGGTAGATACTGACAAAGAAAAGAGAGAAATTCATGAATATAGTCTGTTTCATTAAAACACATAGTAAAAAGTTTTTTTCCTTCTCTTAGTTGTGATAGTAATTACTAATGAAATGGACTGCTTGTGTGTTGAAAAGAAAGGTTGATAAGTATTCTTCTCTTAGATTTGAAAAGGTTTTTTTTCTGTTCTTGTATCGCTCTTGAATATGCTTCTCAACAATTAAAAAGTGACACAATTATAAACACAGCAATATATATAATTACGTCTGTCTGAAAGTTCTATGAGTGAAAAAACACGTATCGTTTTCAAATATGCAAAATTAGACTTAATTAACATTATAACGAATTACACAATTCTTTTTTTATATTTTCTAATGCACTAGGCTTTTGAATGTAATTATGGATATTTCTTCGTCGCTGTTTTCAAATTCGATGTCGGTTTCACTCTACAAGCTACAGTTTTTATGCAATTTAATATTATATTTCTATGCAGAATTTTTTTAAATTTAATTTAAGTGACTACTAAGAGTTCCCACTTCTCTACTACATAGAAAGTGGTTGGAAGAAGGAGATAATACATTTACGTTTATGATGCAATACATTACGTTTTCTTGCAATGGAAAAAATAATCGATACTAATTTTTTCTATTACAAACAAATATTATTAATTCAAAGAAATCATCACACTGAAGTCGAGTTCCTTACACAACATAGACGCCTTAGGCGACTGAAATGTAAAAAGTGATAGAAAATTTATTTATTTATTATCCTTTTAATTATTCAATAACACTATGACTAACCTATCAACTTGAACATATTTAAAAGAAAATCATTTTCGGAATCCACTTTCAACAGTAAGCTAGAAATAACAATTGCCCCGCTCTCTGACGAATTCTAATAAATTGGTAGCGATTTGAAGAGTGTAACATGAGGAATTAGAATAATTACGCTCACTCTTGAAAAAGGTTACCACGTGATAACAATAATATATTTTAGATTACAAAAAAATGAAGAAGAAAAAGCTAAGCTAAAAATAACTTTAATTTCGATAATACTCGATATAAATCGAAGCTAGCTGGCATTTTTAATAATCTAAAAAAATAAGCTATAAGAATTTGACATTTTTATATCTTTTATTAAAATTCTAAATTTTAATCATCACCACTTTTTGCAATTTTAGTCACCCGTGGCAAACCTGGATCTGCATAGTTTTTTATTAAAAATAATCAAGTAGTAAATAATGAGTTATTACTGGCTTATAATTAGCATTCATTGTGTAAAGTGATTAGTTTCAGCTTTATCTTGATTGTATCTCGTAAAAAATAACTCTGAATAGCATATGAACTAACGATCGAAATCAGTCCCTAGAACAGATTTAAATGATTCAAGGACCGAAATTTAAACATTCATTAGTTATTTGCATTAGTTATATGCACTAGGTAATTAGTGAGACAATATTTTAAAAAAACAAAATCACTCATATTACACCACATTTTTTTAAATGATCTCTTTTGCCGACGAATTCGAATTATGTCGAAATGGCACCAATAGTTTAGACAGGCGAACGACCAAAATATTAGTTCTCTTAATTTTGGTTTTACTTTTTGGGTCTTTCTCAATATCTCGAGGAATTTTCAAGCTCATCGAAACATGTTGTACACAGTTATAAAATTCGTTTATCCAAATATCTATGCAAAAAATAGCTTCGAATAATTATTTATAATTTATTATCATTTTTGTGAAAACGTTTTAAAAAAATTTTAATTTTAAGGTATATAAATTATTAAATCATTTTAAGAAATGTAATTTTAAATAAAATAAAAAATACAGGTTTTTCTTGAGAGATGTTGAGAAATAAGGAATACTCACGAAGTAGATCAAAATTTTGAATCTACCGCTGCAGAAAATAGAATATATTTATTAAAAAATTTTAAATTTACAAAAAATTATCACAACACTAATATTTATCAACGTTTATTTAATGGTGTCTTCAATCAATATAATTGGCTGGTAGATACTGAGAAAGAAAAGAGAGAAATTCATGAATGTAGTCTGTTTCATTGAAACCCATTGTAAAAGTTTTTTTCTTAGTTGCGATAGTAATTAATAATAAAATGGACTTCTTGTGAGTTCAGAAGAAAAGTTGATAAGTATTCTTCTCTTAGATGTGAGAAGTTTTTTTATATTTTGTTTTTGTATCGCTCTTGAATAGGCATCTCAACAATTAAACAGTGACTCAATTATAAACACAGCCATATATAATTACGTCTGTCTGAAAGTTCAGTGAGTGAAAAAACTCGTATCGTTTTCAAATATGCAAAATTAGCCTTTATTTACATTATAATGAATTACACAATTTTTTTTTTATATTTTCTAATGCAATAGGCTTTTGAACGTAATTATGGATATTTCTTCGTCGCTGTTTTCAAATTCGATATCTGTTTCACTCTAAAAGCTACAGTTTTTATGCAATTGAATAATATATTTCTATGCAGAATTTTTTTAAAATTTAATTTGAGTGGCTACTATGAGTTCCCACCTCTCTACTACGTAGAAAGTGGTAGGAAAAAGGAGATAAAACATTTGCGTTTATGATGCGATACATTACGTTTCTTTGAAACGGAAAAAATAATCGCTATAAATTTTTTACATTACAAACAAATATTATTAATTTATAGGAATCATTTATCACACTGAAGTCGTGATCCTTACACAACGTATGCATAGATGCCTCAGGTGGCAAAAACGCAAAAAATGGTAGAAAATTTATTTATTCATTAATCTTTTAATTATTCAATAACACTACTTTATGGCTTATAGATGTTCATATTAAAATATGCTGTTAAAATTTGCTAATTATTTTTGCAAAATCTTTTATTAAAACTCTAAATTTTAATCGTCAACACTTTTCGCAATTTTATTCACCCGTGGTAAACCAGGATATGCATAGTTCTTTAAAAAAAAATCAAATCAAGTAATTAATAATCATTTATTACAAGCCTATAATTAGCATTCATTGCGCAAAGTTTTTTGTTTTAACTTTATCGTTCTTGTATCTCGCTTTCGCTGCAAAAAAATGAAAACTCTGAGTAGCATATGAACTAATGATCGGTATTAGTCCTAAGAACAGATTTTAATGAGTCATGGACCGAAACTTAAATATTCATTAGTCAATGGCATTGATTATTTGCACTCGTTAATTAGTACAGCACATAGTATTTTAAAAAACAAAAATAACTCATATAACCGCACATGTTATTAAATAATTTCTTTTCCGACAAATTCGAATTCTGTCGAAATGGTTCCAATAGTTTGGACAGGAGAGCAATCAAAAGTTTAGTTTTCTTAATTTTGATTTTACTTTTTGCCTGTTTCGCAATATCTCGAGGAATTTTCAAGCTGATCGAAATATTTTGTGCACCTTTATGAAATTCTTTTACCCAAGTAGCTATGCAAAAAATAGCTTTAAATAATTATTTATTATTATTTTTGTGAATACGTTTCAAAAATATTTGAATTTTAAGATATATAAATTATTAAATCATTAAAAGGAATGTAATTTTAAATATATAAATAAAATATTCAGCTTTCTTTTTCTTGAGAGGTGTTGAAATATAAATAATATTAATCTAGATTTTGAAACTACCGCTTTAGAATATAGAAAATATGAAATAAATTATTTTAAATTTTATTATGTTAATTAATGTTCATGAAAGGTATCTTCTAGCAATAAATTTGGCTGGTGGATACCAGAGCTAAAGAGAATAAAAGGTTCATTCCTTTGAAGAAACTCTCGCCTCGCCAAACTTCCGATTTTCGTATCTTATTTTGTTTTTCAGAACTTTTATAAGAATTCGCCATCTAAATTGAAGCAGCCCAGTTACATCAAAAAGAAAGGCAGACGAAAAAATTAAAAAATGGATAAAGTCAAAGAAAAGAAAAACTTAAATGAAAAGTTTAAATAATTAATAGATAAAATTCTCCGAATTTCATAACGTAGTTTTTAAAGTAGTTATTCTAAATATTTATGATTTCTTTGATTCTAATCTTTTAAATTCAAACATCTATAAGCAATTGTAAAATTTATAATATTATTTTATGAACCTAAATTATTATTTTGTTACAGTAATTAGTTGTTTTTTCCTTATGATTAAGCATAAACAAATTCCCATTAACAGCATATTTTAAAATCAGGATTCAAAATTTAACCCAGCTTTACAAATTATTGTTATCGAACAATATGTAACTAAAATAGTGTCGATATATGATTAAACTTTTTTTATAGTAAAATAATAATGAAAATAAAAGTTAATAAAAATAAAAGTTAAGAAATAAAAGTTCAGTAATAAAAGTTAAAATTTCCATATAAATTATTTATAGCATCATTTACGACAACTAGTAAATTAAAGTTACTAGTAACTCGAATACTTTTCAAGCTCATCGAAACATTTTGTACGCAGTTATGAAATTCTTTTATCCAAGTATGTATGCAAAAAATTGCTTTAAATAATTACTTATAATTTGTCAATATTTTTGTGAATACGTTTTAAAAATTTTTAAATTTTAAGGTAGATAAATTATTGAAACATTTCAAGAAATGTAATTTTAAATAAAGTAAAAATTACAGCTTCCTTTTATTTGAGAGATGTTGCGAAATGCATAATAGTCACAGAAGTAGTTTGGAACCTTGAAACTACCGTTTCAAAAAATGGAATATATTTAATAAATTATTTTAAATGTTAAACAGTTTGGAAGTTAATGTCTAAATCAAACGTTTAATAAAGGTGTCTTCTAGCAATATAAATGGCTGGTGAGAGGAAAAAAAAAAAAGAAAATTTCATGAATATAGTTTGTTTCAAAGAAGTTCTACGAAAAAGTTTTTTTTTCTGTTAGTTGTGATAGTAATAAATGATAAAAAGGATTTCTTGTGAGTTCTGAAGAAAAGGTTGATAAGTATTCTTCGTTTACATCTGAAAATTTCTTCTGTCCTTGTATCGCTCTTGAATAGGCTTCTCAAGAATTAAAAAGTGGTTCAATTATATACTCAACAAAATATAATTACGTCTGTCTGAAAGTTCTGTGAGTGAAAAAACAAACGTATAAAAGGAGCCTTTATTTACATTATAAGGAATTACACAATTTTTTCTTATATTTTCTAATGCATTCGGTTTTTGAACATAATTATGGATATTTCTTCCTCGGTATTTTCTAATTCGATTTTGATTTCACGCTACAAGCTACAGTTTTTATGCAATTTAATAATATATTTTTACGCAAAAGTTTTTAAAATTTATATTGAGAGACAACTAAGAGTTCCCGCCTCTCTACTACGTAGAAGGTGAAGAAAGATTGAGATAAAACATTTACGTTTATGATGCAATACATTACGTTTGCTGCGTAATGGAAAAAATAATCTATATGACTTTTTCCCATTACAAACAAATATTATTAATTGAATGGAACTCTGATGTCGAGTTCCTTATTCAACATATACGTAGACGCCACAGGCAGTGTAAAAAGTGGTAGAAAATTTATTCATTATCTTTTCAATAATTCAATAACACTATGACTTACATATCAACTTGTTCATATTTAAAGGAAGATCAGCAAGTTGTGAAGCAAGTTGGCATTCTTAATAATCTAAAAAAATATGCCATAAGAATTTGCAAATTTTAATATCTCTTGTTAAAATTCTAAATTTTAATCGTCACCACTTTTTGCAATTTTAGTCACACCTGAAAATGCTTAGTTTTTAAAAAAAATAATAAAATCAAGTAATAAATAGTGATTTATTACAGGCTTTTAATTATGAACTAATGATCGGAATTATAATATGAACTAATGATCGGAATTAGTCCTAACAACAGATTTTAATGATTATATTCATTAGTTATTTGCACTCATTATTTTCACTAGTTAATTAGTGCAGCAGACTGTTTTTGAAGAGACAAAATCACTCATACAACCGCACATTTTTTTAATAATTTTCTTTCAAAATAAACTCGAATTCTGTCGAAATGGTTCCAATACTTTGGACAGGCGAACAACCAAAAGTTTTGTTTTCTTAATTTTGATTTTACTTTTTGCGTCTATCGCAATATCTCGAGGAATTTTCAAGCTCATCGAGAAATTTTGTACGCAGTTATAAAATTCTTTTATCCAAGCATCGATGCAAAAGGTATAATTAAATGATTATTAATAATTTATTATTATTTTTGTGAATACGTTTTAAAAATATATAAATTTTAAGATATATAAATCATTTTAAGGAATGTAATTTTATGTTTATAAAATAAATTATTCAGCTTCCTTTTACTTGAGAGATGTTAGAAAATAAATAATATTCACTGAAGTTGTTCAAAATTTTAAAACTACCGCTTCAGAAAATAAAATATAATTAATAAAGAATTTCAAATGAAGCAAATGTTAAAAATGCTTACAAATACACAAAAAAAGAAACGCAGAGTCTTCGAACACAAAACCCTAAGACGAATCACTGGGGCTCCCTGGTTTGTCAGAAATAACACCCTCTATAATGACCTCAAAATCGACAAAATAGACGAGTATCTCTTTAAACTCAATGCATCCTTTTTTAAAGGTGCCAAAAATTGTTCAACATGCGAATTCAATAAGTTATTAGACATTGATTTCATAGATAACAATAAAAATTTCAGCCCGATAACAGCTTTTTTCTTAAGCGACTGTGTTCTCTCTAAGCATTTCGGATAATCATGACTATCCCCACTGCCCTAGACAAACTGTGTTCTTTGCACCAATGAAGCCCGGCTACGCCGGGGGGAGGCGAGAGAGTGCACAGGGAGTCTTCCCCCTTTTGTAAATAGTGTAAATATTTTTTCTTTATCTTCAATTTGTTCCCTTTATTATGTATCAACTTGCGATTTATTTTTATGTATGACCCAGACTTGATATTATCAATTATTGTTCATTCTGAGATATAACTTAATGTTAACGCAGCGCCTCCCTTCCCTTCCACCACATATTCTCAATTTAGATGAAAGAACAGATATCCATTCATGGATAGGTACTCTGAAAAAAACCTGATTAGTTAGTTAGTAAATGTTAAAAATATTTTATTACCTTACTCAACGTTTATTTAAGGTATCTTCCAGCTATAAATCTTGACTGGTGGATACTGAGAAAGAAAAGAGAAAAATTCATGAATATAGTCTATTTCATAGATATAGTACTTCGAAAAAGTTTATTTTTTCTTTAAGTTGTGATAGCAATTATTAATAAAATTTGCTTAATGTGAGTTCAGAAGAAAGGTTGATAAGTATTCTTCTTTCAGATCTCAACATTTTTGTTTGTTCTTGTATTGCTCTTGAACAGGCTTCTCAACAATTAAAAATTAATTCAATAATAAACACAACAATGTATAATTACAAGTCTGTCTGAAATTGACGCATATCCGTAGAGATAGGTATATCACAAAGAGAATTTAAATATTTCAACGCTTTTGAAGAAAATAGACTTCAATTTATATTTACTTCGATCAACGGATGAAAGTCATTACAAGAGATAAAAAAAATGCAAACGGGTTTTGTAATTTTCTTTATAAAATTCGAAATGCGTCAAAATGACGCGTGCCATAAACCTAGTGTTAAATGAGCATATAATTCTATCATCATCAGCAGCAACACCATTCTGTTGCTAAAGCAGTTGCAGAGCCATTTCTTCTTTTAATATGTTATACTATTCAGCTTCAGCTGAACATTATATTATATTGAAGCTGAAATTGACAATATATTATATTATTCAGCTTCTTTTTGCTTGACAGATGCTAAAAAAAGTAATATTCACTGAAGTAGTTCAGAATTTTGAAACTACCGTTTCATAGATTAAAAAACTTTTAATAAATTATTTTAAATTTGTAAATAATTTGAACTCCTAGAACTCACTCTCGTTTTAATAAAGGTGTCTTCCAGCAATATAATTGGCTGGTAGATACTGAAAAAAAAGAGAAAATTTCATGAATATTGTCTGGTTCATTAAAAGACTTCGACAAATTTTTTATTTTCTGTTAGTTGTAATAGTAATTAATGATAAAAAGGATTTCTTGCGAGTTCAGAAAAAAAGCTGATAAGTGTTCTTCGTTTAAATCTGAAAATGTCTTCTGTTCTTGTATCGCTCTTGAATAGGCTTCTCAACAATAAAAAAGTGACACAATTATAAACACAACAAAATATAATTACGTCGGTCTGAAAGTTCTGTGCGTGAAAAAACAAGTATTTTCAAATATACAAAAGGAGCCTTTGTTTATATTAAAAGGAATTACACAATTTTTCTTTTTATTTTCCAATTCCTTTTTAATGTAATTATGTGTGGCATTATTTATTTGCACTCGTTAATTAATACAGCACATAATATTTTTTAAAAAACAGAAATCACTCATATAACAGCACATTTTGTCAAATAATTTCTTTTTCGACAAATTCGAATTCTGTCGAAATGGCTCCAATAGTTTGGACAGGCGAGCTATCAAAAGTTTAGTTCTCTTAATTTTGATTATACTTTTTGCCTGTTTCGCAATATCTCGAGGAATTTTAAAGCTGATCCAAACATTTTGTGCACCGTTATAAAATTCTTTTACCCAAGTATCCATGCAAAAAATAGCTTTAAAAAATTATTTATAATTTTTTATTATTTTTGTGAATACGTTTTAAAAATAGTTGAATTTTAAGATATATGAATAATTAAATCATTTTAAGGAATGTAATTTTAAATATATAAATAAAATATTCAGAATCCTTTTACGTGAGAGTTGTTGAGAAATAAATAATATTCACTGAGGTTGTACAAAATTCTGAAACTACCGCTTCAGTAAATGGGATATATTTAATAAATAATTTTAAATTTAAGTTAAGTTATAGTTTTGTTGATTCGTTTATGATTATGAAAGGTATCAACTAGCAATAAATTTGTCTGGTGGATACCAGGGCTAAAGAGAATAGAAGGATCATTCATTTGGCGAAACTCTCGCCGCGCCAAACTTCCGATTTTCGCCTGTGAAGTCACAGTAGCGCTAAGCTTGAACTTTTACTTCAAGTTCGGTCCAATAATGGGGCATTCCTATTTGTGACGTATTCCAAGACATTCGTTGTTTTTAAGGCTCCTATACTATCAGAGCTGACCTATCAAGCAATATTGGAGCAAACAAGTTCGCAAGTTAACGTTATTTTAGTATTCGTTATGTTATTGCAGAGATACCGACTGCTGAGGACACGCCAAAATAATTTAAAAAACGGTAAATAACTACAAAGTAACTTTTGCCACTAGTTGACAATATTTGCTTGCTTTTAAAAATGTAAATCATGATGTAAGTACTACAAAGTGGTGAATTATATAAGCCTACGCATTGTTTACAAATAGTGGTGGATTAAAATCTACTAAATAGAACTTATTAAACCAAGAATTATAATTAATAAACTACCACTTGAAAATATTTATTCGCTGTGCTTATGTTGGCTCTTTGCTCCAACAATAATTGATAAGTCGGCCTGTCTAATTCAGGGGCTCTAGTTGTTTTTTATAATGATTTTTCCCAGTTTTTTTAAGTGAATTTAAAATTATTAACGACATGCCATGCGATTGCAACTTGCAAAAATTCTGATAGAAACACACAGGGAAAAAATATAATTTTCCGCGTGTTCCGTAAAATAAATGAACAGCTATGTGAAGAATGGCTTCAACGTTGCAAACGAAATGAGCCAGTAAAATATAAAATACGCAGTAAGCATTTCGTGAAAGAAGATTATGAAGATTGATCTGAGAAATCGTTTGCTTGAATTGCCGATTAGAAAGATTTTGAAATTGCCCTGCCTCTACCAAGTGCTCTCTTATTTTAAGGGAGGATTAATTGTTCCTTCAGCAGCATGGATGGAAGTGTGTCAGGAATTTGAGAACATTTTTCAGAGTGTGCATGGGACAGAAAATCAAAAAATGTCATCAAAGAACTTATTATGGATTAGAGGGACGATATTCCGCAGTGAATAAAACAGTAATACGCTTATTTTGTTTTTCAGAACTTTTATAAGAATTCACTATCTAAATTGAAGCAGCCCTTACATCAAAAAGAAAGGCAGACGAAAAAATTAAAAAATGGATAAAGTCAAAGAAAAGAAAAACTTAAATGAAAAGTTTAAATAATTAATAGATAAAACTCTCCGAATTTCATAACGTAGTTTTTAAAGTAGTTATTCTAAATATTTATGATTTTTTTGATTCTATTCTTTTAAATTCAAACATCTATAAGCAATTGTAAAATTTATAATGTTATTTTATGAACCTAAATTATTATTTTTTTACAGTAATTAGCGTTTAAGGTTGTTTTTTAAGGTTGTTAAGCATAAACAAATTCCCATTAACAGCATATTTTAAAATCAGGATTCAAAATTTAACCCAGCTTTACAAATTATTGTTATCGAACAATATGTAACTAAAATAGTGTCGATATATGATTAAACTTTTTTTATAGTAAAATAATAATAAAAATAAAAGTTAATAAAATTAAAAGTTAAAATTTCCAAATAAAGTATTTATAGCATCATTTACGACGACTAGTAAATTAAAGTTACCAGTATCTCGAGGCATTTTCAAGCTCATCGAAACATTTTGTACGCAGTTATGAAATTCTTTTATCCAAGTATGTATGCAAAAAATTGCTTTAAATAATTATTTATAATTTGTCAATATTTTTGTGAATACGTTTTAAAAATTTTTAAACTTTATGGTAGATAAATTATTGAAACATTTTAAGAAATGTAATTTTAAATAAAGTAAAAATTACTGCTTCCTTTTATTTGAGAGATGTCGAGAAATAAATAATATTCTCAGAAATAGTTCAAAACCTTGAAACTACCGTTTCAAAAAATGGAATATATTTAATAAATAATTTTAGATATTAAATAGTTTGGAAATTATTGTGTAAATCAAACGTTTAATAAATGTGTCTTCTAGCAATCTAAATGGCTGGTGAGAGGGAAAAAAAAAGAAAATTTCATGAATATAGTTTGTTTCACTGAAATATTTCGAAAAAGTTTTTCTTTCAGTTAGTTGTGATAGTAATTAATAATAAATGGGATTTCTTGTGAGTTCAGAAAAAAGGTTGATAAGTATTCTAATTTTAGATCTGAAAATTTCTTCTGTTCTTGTATCGCTCTTGAATAGGGTTCTCAACAATTAAAAAGTGGTTCAATTATATAATCAACAAAATATAATTACGTCTGTCTGAAAGTTCTGAGCGTGAAAATACAAATGTATAAAAGGAGCCTTTATTTGCATTATAAGGAATTACACAATTTTTTCTTATATTTTCTATATCTCTTTGAACGTAATTATGGATATTTCTCCGTCGCTGTTTTTAAATTCGATATCGGTTTCACTCTACAAGCTACAGTTCTTATGCAATTTAATAATATATTTTTACGCAAAAGTTTTTAAAATTTATATTGAGAGACAACTAAGAGTTCCCACCTCTCTACTACGTAGAAAGTGAAGAAAGATGGAGATAAAAACATTTACGTTTATGATGCAATACATTACGTTTGTTGCGTAATGGAAAAAATAATCTATGTGAATTTTTCCCATTACAAACATTAATAATTCAAAGGAACTCTGATGTCCTGTTCCTTATACAACAAATACGTAGACGCCACAGGCAGTGTAAAAAGTGGTAGAAAATTTATTTATTATCTTTTAAATTATTCAATAACACTATGACTTACGTATCAACTTGTTCATATTTAAAGGAAAATCAGCAAGTTGACATTTTTAATAATCTAAAAAAAATATGCTATGAAAATTTGCAAATTTTAATATCTTTTGTTATAATTCTAAATTTTAATCGTCACCACTTTTTGCAATTTTGGTCACTCGTGGTAAACCTGATCATGCACAGTTTTTAAATAATGATTTATTAGAGGCTTATAATTATGAACTAATGATCGGAATTATAATATGAACTAATGATTGGTATTAGTCCTAACAACAGATTTTAATGATTCAGGGACCGAAACTTAAATATTCATTAGTTAATTGCATTAATTATTTGCTCTAGTTAATTAATGCAGCAGACTGTTTTTGGAGAAACAAAATCACTCATATAACCACAAATGTTTTTAATAATTTTCTTTCAAATTCGAATTCTGTCGAAATGGTTCCAAAACTTTGAATAGGCGAGCGACCAAAAGTTTGATCTCTTAATTTTGATTTTACTTTTTGCGTGTTTCGCAATATCTCGAGGAATTTTCAAGCTCATCGAAACAATTTGTCCACATGTATAAAAATTTTTTATCGAAATATCTATGTAAAAACTAGCTTTACATAATTATTTTTAATTTATTATTATTTTTGTGAATAAGTCTAAAAAATATTTGAATTTTAAGATACTTAAATTGTTAAATAATTTTAAGGAATGTAATTTCAAATTTTTAAAATAAAATATTCTGCTTCCTTTCACTTGAGAGATGTTTAAAAATAAATTATATTCTCTGAGGTTGCTCAAAATTTTGAAACTACCGCTGCAGAAAATAGAATATATTTAATAAATAATTTCAAAAATGCATACGTTAACTTATATTGATTATATTATAAAGGTTTATGAAAGGTGTCTTCTAGCAAAAAATTTGGCTGGTGGATACTGAGTAAGAAAAAGCGAAAAATTCATGATTATAATCAATTTCATTGATATTTTTTGTTGATTGATTTAAGTTGTGATAGTAAATAATAATAAAAAGGACTTCTTGTGAGTTCAGAGAAAAGGTTGATAAGTATTCTTCTTTTACATCTGAAAATTTTTTCAGTTCTGGTATCGCTCTTGAACAGGTTTTTTTAACAATTAAAAAGTGATTCAAATATAAGCACAATTATTTTTAGTTGTGTCAGTCTGAAAGTTCGGTCAGCGTAGAAACACCTACCATTTTCAAACATGCAAAATGTGCCTTTACTCACGCCATAATGAATGACACATTTTTTATTATCAAATGTATTAGTTTTTTGAACGAAATTTTTGGATATTTTTGCGTCGTTGATTTCAAATCCGCAATCTATATCCCTCTACAAGAAACAGTTTTAATGCAATTTAATAATAAATATCTACCAAGGATTTTTTTAAATTTAATTTCAGTGAATGTTAAAAGCTGCCACCTCTCTGCTTCGTAGTAAGTGGTAAGATAAATGTGATAATACATTTTAGTGCATGATTTGATACGTTATGTTTGTAATGGAGAAATAACCTATATTATTTTTTCCATTACAAATATTATTATACACTTCATAGGAACCATTTAACGTAAAGTACTACTATGACTTACATTTCAAGTAGTTCATATTTAAAGGAAAATCTTTCGTTGAATTCACTTTCAATAATAAAACAAATATAAAAAACTGCTCTGCTTTCTGCAAAATTTAAATCAATTGGTAGCGAATTGAAGAGTAAAACCATCACCTCCCACATCAGAAAGCCTCCACGTGGTTTCTTATAAGTAGTCTGCTCAGATTATTTAAAAAGTTGTGCGCGTGGACCCAAATTCTATTTTAAAAGCACGTGAGAGAAATTTATCATGTATATTTGAGAATTGAATCTGTAGTGGTTGAGAAGTAAATAAAACAAACCAATTATATTAATAAATTAAGCAAATTTTTAGACATATATTTTCTACCTCTTTCTAATTTTTAATAGATTTCATATTAAATGGTTCTTTCACTAATTGGTTTACCTTCATAGTGATCAGATCGGACAACTTACAAAGAATCGTGTGGAGACGTTGGTTAAATATGGAATTAGGATAATTACACCCATTCTTTAAAAGCGTCACCACGTGATAACAAAAATAGTGCTGCATTTCTTATGATATTTTCAATAAGTCATATATTACAAAATATGAAGAAGAAAAAAAACTTTTATTTCGATATTGCTAGAAAATATTTTTTTTACAAAGCGTAACAAGTTAGAATCTCTGGTAATCTAAAAAAATATGCTTTAAAAATTTGCCCATTTTAATCTCTTTTTTTACAATTTTAATTTTTAATCAGCACCACTCTAAGCAATTTTATTCACAGCAGGCATGCCTAGATATGCATACTGTTTTAAAAAAATCAAATCGTGTAATAAATAATGATTCATTACTGGCTTATTATTAGCATTTATTGCATAAAGTGTTTCGTTTTAACTTTATATTGTTTTAATCTCGTTTTCGTATCAAGAAAATAAAAACTCTCAATAACATAGGAGCTAATGATCGGAATTAGACTTAAAAACAGATTTTAGATACAAGAGCCGAAACTTAAATTTTCTTTTTTAATTGCATTAATCAATTGCACTACTTAATTAGTGCCGGAGACAGTATTTCAAGAAACAAAATCACTCATATAACCGCTTATTTTTTTTAAATAATATTTTCCGATAATTTCGAATTCTCTCGAATTGTTCAAGCGAGCGATCGAAAGTTTAGTTCTTTTAATTTTGATTTTACTTTTTGGGTCTTTCTCAGTATCTCGAGAAATTAGCAAGCTCATCGAAACCGGTTGATCACAGTTATAAAAATCTTTTATCCAAATATCTATGCAAAAAATATCTTTGAATAATTATTTATTATCATTTTTGTGAAAACATTTTCAAAAAGTTTGAATTTTTAGGTATATAAATTATTAAAACATTTTAAGAAATGTGATTTTAAATAAAATAAGAAATAAAGTTTTTACTTGTGAGATGTTGATAAATAAGCAATACTCACGAGGTAGTTCAAAATTTTGAATCTACCGTTGCAGAAAATAGAATATATATAATAAATTATTTTAAATTTACAACAATTAATCGGAATCTATATGGGATAACATTTATTTAATGAGATCTTCAAGCAATATAATTGGCTGGTAGATACTGAGAAAGAAAAGAGAGAAAATCATGAATATAGTTTGTTTCATTTAAAAACACATAGTAAAAGTTTTTTTTCTTCTCTTAGTTGTGATAGTAATTAATAATAAAAAGGACTCCTTGTGTGTTGAAAAGAAAGGTTGATAAGTATTCTTCTTTTAGATTTGAAAAGTTTTTTTTTTTGTTCTTGTATCGCTCTTGAATAGGCATCTCAACAATTAAAAACCGATTCAATTATAAACACAGCCATATATAATTACGTCTGTCTGAAAGTTCTGTGAGTGAAAAAACACGTATTGTTTTCAAATATGCAAAATTAGACTTTATTTAAATTATAACGAATTACACAATTCTTTTTTTTATATTTTCTTATGAACTAGGCTTTTGAACGTAATTATGAATATTTCTTCGTCGCTGTTTTCAAATTGATATCGGTTTCACTCTACAAGCTACAGTTTTTATGCAATTTAATAATATATTTCAATGCAGAATTTTTTTTAAATTTAAGTGACTACTAAGAGTTCCCACTTCTCTACTACCTAGAAAGTGATTGGAAGAAGAAGATAATACATTTACGTTTATGTTGGGATACATAACGTTTTTTGGTAATGGAAAAAATAATCGATACTAATTTTTTTCATTACAAACAAATATTATTAATTCATAGGAATCATTTATCACACTGAAGTCGTGTTCCTTACGCTACATATGCATAGACGCCACAGGCTACTAAAATGCAAAAAAAAAAAAAAATATATAGAAAATTTATCTACTCCTTATTCTCTTAATTATTCAATAACACTACATACATATGACTTACATTTGTACACATTTACATCACACAGTAACATTTTGTACACAGTTACAAAATTCTTTCATTCAAGTATCTATGCAAAAAAATAGCTTTAAATAATTATTTATAAGCATTTTTGTTAATACGTTTTAAAAATATTTTAATTTTAAGATATATAAATTATTTAATCATTTTAAGGAAACCTCTATTCCATACCCATTTGATATGTTATATAATATATATATATATAAATTATTTAGGTTCCTGTTACGTGAGAGATGTCAAAAAATAAATAATATTCCCTGAGGTTGTTCAAAATTTTGATACTAACGCTTCGGAAAATAGAATATATTTAATAAATAATTTTAAATTTAAGTCAAGTTAATGTAAATTGTTATTACATTTATGTTTATGAAAGGTATCTTCTAGCAATAAATTTGGGTGGTGGATACTGGGAAAGAAAACGCGAAAAATTCATGAGTATAATCAATTTTATTGATATTATTCAAAAGAGTTTTTCTTACTTTAAGTTGTGATAGTGAATAATAATAAAAAGGACCTCTTGTGAGTTCAGAAAAAAGGTTGATAAGTATTCTTCTTTTAGATCTGAAAATTTTTTCAGTTCTGGTATCGCTATTGAACAGGTTTTTTTAACAATTAAAAAGTGATTTAAATATAAACACAACTGTTTTTAGTTTGGTCAGTCTGAAAGTTCTGTCCACGTAGAAACACGTACCATTTTCAAACATCTGACATGTTCATGTCTGTAAGTTGGTATCTCTGGAAATCTAAAAAAAATATGTTTTAAAATTTTACACATTTTAATCTCTTTTGTTAAAATTCTAATTTTTAATCAGCACCACTCTAAGCAATTTTATTCACCGCAGGCATACCTAGATATGCATACTATTTTTAAAAAAATTAAATCGTGTAATAAATAATAATTCATTACTGGCTTATTATTAGCATTTATTGCATAAAGTATTTCGTTTTAACTTTATACTGTTTTTATCTCGTTTTCGTATCAAGAAAATGAAAACTCTGAATAACATATGAGCTAATGATCGGACTTAGACTTAAAAACAGATTTTAGATACAAGAGCCGAAACTTAAATTTTCTTCAATTAATTGCATTAATAAATTGCACTACTTAATTAGTGCCGGAGACAGTATCTTAAGAAGCAAAATCACTTACTGATCCTCACGATGATTTTTTTTTTCTCGATAATTTCGAATTCTGTCGAATTGTTTTGGTGAGCAATCAAAAGTTTAGTTCTATTACTTTTGATTTCATATTTTGGGTCTTTCTCAATATCATGCTTATCGAAGCCTTTTGTACACAGTTACAAAATTCTTTTATCCAAATATCTATGCAAAAATTAGCTTTAAATAGTTATTTATAACTTATTTTCGTCAATACGTTTTAAAAATATTTGAATTTTGAGGAGAATAAATTATTAAATCATTTTAAGAAACGTAATTTTCAATAAATAAAATAAAATATTCAGCTTCATCTTTCTTGGGAGATGTTGAGAAATAAATAATATTCACTGAAGTAGTTCAAAATTTTGAAACTGCCATTTCACAAAATAGAATATATGTAATAAATAGTTTCAAATTTTTAATATGTTAATTGATAAATTTCCATGAATTAATGTTTATTTAATATAGTCAATTTTAGTCCTCCGTGGCAAACCTGGATATGCATACACTTAAAAAATAAATAAAATCAAGTAATAAATAATGATTTATTACTGGCTTATAATTAGCATTTATTGCGTCAGTTATTGCGTAAATTTATTGCGTAAGTTGCGTATTTTAAGTGTTTAGTTTTAATTTTATCTTGTTTGTATCTTGTTTTGGTTGACAAAATATAAAAACTCTGAATAGTATATGAACTAATGATCGGAATTCGACCTAAGAACATATTTGAATGATTCAAGAGCCGAAAACTAAATATTCATTAGTTAATTGCACTAGTTAATTGGTGCAACAGACTGTTTTTTAAGAAACAAAATCAATCATATAACCACAAATTTTTTTTTAGTAATTTTCTTTCAAAACAAATTCGAATTCTGCCGAAATAGTTGCAATACTTTGGACAGGCGAGCAATCAAAAGTTTAGTTCTCTTAATTTTGGTTTTACTTTTTGCGTCTTTCGCAATATCTCGAGGAATTTTCAAGCTCATCGAGAAATTTTGTGCACTGTTATAAAATTCTTTTATCCAAGTATCTATGCAAAAGATATAATTAAGTAATTATTTATAATTTATTATTATTTTTGTGAATACGTTTCAAAAATATATGAATTTTAAGTTAGATAAATTATTAAATCATTTTAAGGAATGTAGTTTTATGTATATAATATAAATTATTCAGCTTTCTTTTGCTTGAGAGATGTTAAAAAAAATAATATTCTCTGAGGTAGTTCAAAATTTTAAAGCTACCGCTTCAAAAAATAGAATATATTTAATAAAGAATTTTAAATTTACAATTAATTTGTTTGGATCTTGTCTAAGTGTTTGTGAAAGGTAACTTCTAGCAATAAATTCTGCTGGTGGATACTGAGAAAGAAAAGAGAAAAATTCATGAATATAGTCTATTCAATAGATTCATACCTGCCAACTCTTCCGGATATTCCGGAAAATTTTATTTTCATATCTAAAGTGGTAGCAATACTCATGTTATTCCAATTAACTTTTTGAATTAGAATGATAATTATAAATGATTTTGACCACCGCTACATATAAATAATTACAATAAATATATAAAAGCAAAATAATCCTTGCGCAAGTGAATTTCAACGGGATCAAAATGTAAATATATTTTTGAGTCAGATTGTTTTTCGTTAATTGTATTACAACCACTCTGAAAATCCATTCTCGGAAAGCGTGAAAGTTGGCAGGTATGAGATATATTCGAAAAAGTTTATTTTTTCTTCTAAAGTTGTGATAATTAAAAATATAAAGGGCTTCTTGTGAGTTCAGAAGAAAGGTTGATAAGAAGCTGAAATTGACAATATGTTATATTGAAGCTGAACAATATGTTGTATTATTCAGCTTCCTTTTGCTTGAGAGATGTAAAAAAAATAATATACTCTAATGTAGTTCAAAATTTTAAAACTACCGCTACAGAAAATAGAATATATTTAATAAACGATCTTAAATTAATAAATGTTAATAACCTCACCAGTTGCGTCAATGGTTATTGAAGGTATCTGCTAGCTATAAATTCTGTCGGTGGACACTGAGAAAAAAAAGAGAAAAATTCATGAATATAGTCTATTTCATACATGTACTTCGAAAAAGTTTAATCTTTCCTCTAAAGTTGTGATTGTAATTAATAATATAAAGGACTTCTTGCGAGTTCAGAAGAAAGGTTGATAAGAAGCTGAAATTGACAATATGTTATATTGAAGCTGAACAATATGTTGTATTATTCAGCTTCCTTTTGCTTGAGAGATGTAAAAAAAATAATATACTCTAATGTAGTTCAAAATTTTAAAACTACCGCTACAGAAAATAGAATATATTTAATAAACGATCTTAAATTAATAAATGTTAGTAACCTCACCAGTTGCGTCAATGTTTATTGAAGGTATCTGCTAGCTATAAATTCTGTCGGTGGACACTGAGAAAAAAAAGAGAAAAATTCATGAATATAGTCTATTTCATACATGTACTTCGAAAAAGTTTAATCTTTCCTCTAAAGTTGTGATTGTAATTAATAATATAAAGGACTTCTTGCGAGTTCAGAAGAAAGGTTGATAAGAAGCTGAAATTGACAATATGTTATATTGAAGCTGAACAATATGTTGTATTATTCAGCTTCCTTTTGCTTGAGAGATGTAAAAAAAATAATATACTCTAATGTAGTTCAAAATTTTAAAACTACCGCTACAGAAAATAGAATATATTTAATAAACGATCTTAAATTAATAAATGTTAATAACCTCACCAGTTGCGTCAATGTTTATTGAAGGTATCTGCTAGCTATAAATTCTGTCGGTGGACACTGAGAAAAAAAAGAGAAAAATTCATGAATATAGTCTATTTCATACATGTACTTCGAAAAAGTTTAATCTTTCCTCTAAAGTTGTGATTGTAATTAATAATATAAAGGACTTCTTGCGAGTTCAGAAGAAAGGTTGATAAGAAGCTGAAATTGACAATATGTTATATTGAAGCTGAACAATATGTTGTATTATTCAGCTTCCTTTTGCTTGAGAGATGTAAAAAAAATAATATACTCTAATGTAGTTCAAAATTTTAAAACTACCGCTACAGAAAATAGAATATATTTAATAAACGATCTTAAATTAATAAATGTTAATAACCTCACCAGTTGCGTCAATGTTTATTGAAGGTATCTGCTAGCTATAAATTCTGTCGGTGGACACTGAGAAAAAAAAGAGAAAAATTCATGAATATAGTCTATTTCATACATGTACTTCGAAAAAGTTTAATCTTTCCTCTAAAGTTGTGATTGTAATTAATAATATAAAGGACTTCTTGCGAGTTCAGAAGAAAGGTTGATAAGAAGCTGAAATTGACAATATGTTATATTGAAGCTGAACAATATGTTGTATTATTCAGCTTCCTTTTGCTTGAGAGATGTAAAAAAAATAATATACTCTAATGTAGTTCAAAATTTTAAAACTACCGCTACAGAAAATAGAATATATTTAATAAACGATCTTAAATTAATAAATGTTAGTAACCTCACCAGTTGCGTCAATGTTTATTGAAGGTATCTGCTAGCTATAAATTCTGTCGGTGGACACTGAGAAAAAAAAGAGAAAAATTCATGAATATAGTCTATTTCATACATGTACTTCGAAAAAGTTTAATCTTTCCTCTAAAGTTGTGATTGTAATTAATAATATAAAGGACTTCTTGCGAGTTCAGAAGAAAGGTTGATAAGAAGCTGAAATTGACAATATGTTATATTGAAGCTGAACAATATGTTGTATTATTCAGCTTCCTTTTGCTTGAGAGATGTAAAAAAAATAATATACTCTAATGTAGTTCAAAATTTTAAAACTACCGCTACAGAAAATAGAATATATTTAATAAACGATCTTAAATTAATAAATGTTAATAACCTCACCAGTTGCGTCAATGTTTATTGAAGGTATCTGCTAGCTATAAATTCTGTCGGTGGACACTGAGAAAAAAAAGAGAAAAATTCATGAATATAGTCTATTTCATACATGTACTTCGAAAAAGTTTAATCTTTCCTCTAAAGTTGTGATTGTAATTAATAATATAAAGGACTTCTTGCGAGTTCAGAAGAAAGGTTGATAAGAAGCTGAAATTGACAATATGTTATATTGAAGCTGAACAATATGTTGTATTATTCAGCTTCCTTTTGCTTGAGAGATGTAAAAAAAATAATATACTCTAATGTAGTTCAAAATTTTAAAACTACCGCTACAGAAAATAGAATATATTTAATAAACGATCTTAAATTAATAAATGTTAATAACCTCACCAGTTGCGTCAATGTTTATTGAAGGTATCTGCTAGCTATAAATTCTGTCGGTGGACACTGAGAAAAAAAAGAGAAAAATTCATGAATATAGTCTATTTCATACATGTACTTCGAAAAAGTTTAATCTTTCCTCTAAAGTTGTGATTGTAATTAATAATATAAAGGACTTCTTGCGAGTTCAGAAGAAAGGTTGATAAGAAGCTGAAATTGACAATATGTTATATTGAAGCTGAACAATATGTTGTATTATTCAGCTTCCTTTTGCTTGAGAGATGTAAAAAAAATAATATACTCTAATGTAGTTCAAAATTTTAAAACTACCGCTACAGAAAATAGAATATATTTAATAAACGATCTTAAATTAATAAATGTTAGTAACCTCACCAGTTGCGTGAATGTTTATTGAAGGTATCTGCTAGCTATAAATTCTGTCGGTGGACACTGAGAAAAAAAAGAGAAAAATTCATGAATATAGTCTATTTCATACATGTACTTCGAAAAAGTTTAATCTTTCCTCTAAAGTTGTGATTGTAATTAATAATATAAAGGACTTCTTGCGAGTTCAGAAGAAAGGTTGATAAGAAGCTGAAATTGACAATATGTTATATTGAAGCTGAACAATATGTTGTATTATTCAGCTTCCTTTTGCTTGAGAGATGTAAAAAAAATAATATACTCTAATGTAGTTCAAAATTTTAAAACTACCGCTACAGAAAATAGAATATATTTAATAAACGATCTTAAATTAATAAATGTTAATAACCTCACCAGTTGCGTCAATGTTTATTGAAGGTATCTGCTAGCTATAAATTCTGTCGGTGGACACTGAGAAAAAAAAGAGAAAAATTCATGAATATAGTCTATTTCATACATGTACTTCGAAAAAGTTTAATCTTTCCTCTAAAGTTGTGATTGTAATTAATAATATAAAGGACTTCTTGCGAGTTCAGAAGAAAGGTTGATAAGAAGCTGAAATTGACAATATGTTATATTGAAGCTGAACAATATGTTGTATTATTCAGCTTCCTTTTGCTTGAGAGATGTAAAAAAAATAATATACTCTAATGTAGTTCAAAATTTTAAAACTACCGCTACAGAAAATAGAATATATTTAATAAACGATCTTAAATTAATAAATGTTAATAACCTCACCAGTTGCGTCAATGTTTATTGAAGGTATCTGCTAGCTATAAATTCTGTCGGTGGACACTGAGAAAAAAAAGAGAAAAATTCATGAATATAGTCTATTTCATACATGTACTTCGAAAAAGTTTAATCTTTCCTCTAAAGTTGTGATTGTAATTAATAATATAAAGGACTTCTTGCGAGTTCAGAAGAAAGGTTGATAAGAAGCTGAAATTGACAATATGTTATATTGAAGCTGAACAATATGTTGTATTATTCAGCTTCCTTTTGCTTGAGAGATGTAAAAAAAATAATATACTCTAATGTAGTTCAAAATTTTAAAACTACCGCTACAGAAAATAGAATATATTTAATAAACGATCTTAAATTAATAAATGTTAATAACCTCACCAGTTGCGTCAATGTTTATTGAAGGTATCTGCTAGCTATAAATTCTGTCGGTGGACACTGAGAAAAAAAAGAGAAAAATTCATGAATATAGTCTATTTCATACATGTACTTCGAAAAAGTTTAATCTTTCCTCTAAAGTTGTGATTGTAATTAATAATATAAAGGACTTCTTGCGAGTTCAGAAGAAAGGTTGATAAGAAGCTGAAATTGACAATATGTTATATTGAAGCTGAACAATATGTTGTATTATTCAGCTTCCTTTTGCTTGAGAGATGTAAAAAAAATAATATACTCTAATGTAGTTCAAAATTTTAAAACTACCGCTACCGAAAATAGAATATATTTAATAAACGATCTTAAATTAATAAATGTTAGTAACCTCACCAGTTGCGTGAATGTTTATTGAAGGTATCTGCTAGCTATAAATTCTGTCGGTGGACACTGAGAAAAAAAAGAGAAAAATTCATGAATATAGTCTATTTCATACATGTACTTCGAAAAAGTTTAATCTTTCCTCTAAAGTTGTGATTGTAATTAATAATATAAAGGACTTCTTGCGAGTTCAGAAGAAAGGTTGATAAGAAGCTGAAATTGACAATATGTTATATTGAAGCTGAACAATATGTTGTATTATTCAGCTTCCTTTTGCTTGAGAGATGTAAAAAAAATAATATACTCTAATGTAGTTCAAAATTTTAAAACTACCGCTACAGAAAATAGAATATATTTAATAAACGATCTTAAATTAATAAATGTTAATAACCTCACCAGTTGCGTCAATGTTTATTGAAGGTATCTGCTAGCTATAAATTCTGTCGGTGGACACTGAGAAAAAAAAGAGAAAAATTCATGAATATAGTCTATTTCATACATGTACTTCGAAAAAGTTTAATCTTTCCTCTAAAGTTGTGATTGTAATTAATAATATAAAGGACTTCTTGCGAGTTCAGAAGAAAGGTTGATAAGAAGCTGAAATTGACAATATGTTATATTGAAGCTGAACAATATGTTGTATTATTCAGCTTCCTTTTGCTTGAGAGATGTAAAAAAAATAATATACTCTAATGTAGTTCTAAATTTTAAAACTACCGCTACAGAAAATAGAATATATTTAATAAACGATCTTAAATTAATAAATGTTAATAACCTCACCAGTTGCGTCAATGTTTATTGAAGGTATCTGCTAGCTATAAATTCTGTCGGTGGACACTGAGAAAAAAAAGAGAAAAATTCATGAATATAGTCTATTTCATACATGTACTTCGAAAAAGTTTAATCTTTCCTCTAAAGTTGTGATTGTAATTAATAATATAAAGGACTTCTTGCGAGTTCAGAAGAAAGGTTGATAAGAAGCTGAAATTGACAATATGTTATATTGAAGCTGAACAATATGTTGTATTATTCAGCTTCCTTTTGCTTGAGAGATGTAAAAAAAATAATATACTCTAATGTAGTTCAAAATTTTAAAACTACCGCTACAGAAAATAGAATATATTTAATAAACGATCTTAAATTAATAAATGTTAATAACCTCACCAGTTGCGTCAATGTTTATTGAAGGTATCTGCTAGCTATAAATTCTGTCGGTGGACACTGAGAAAAAAAAGAGAAAAATTCATGAATATAGTCTATTTCATACATGTACTTCGAAAAAGTTTAATCTTTCCTCTAAAGTTGTGATTGTAATTAATAATATAAAGGACTTCTTGCGAGTTCAGAAGAAAGGTTGATAAGAAGCTGAAATTGACAATATGTTATATTGAAGCTGAACAATATGTTGTATTATTCAGCTTCCTTTTGCTTGAGAGATGTAAAAAAAATAATATACTCTAATGTAGTTCAAAATTTTAAAACTACCGCTACAGAAAATAGAATATATTTAATAAACGATCTTAAATTAATAAATGTTAATAACCTCACCAGTTGCGTCAATGTTTATTGAAGGTATCTGCTAGCTATAAATTCTGTCGGTGGACACTGAGAAAAAAAAGAGAAAAATTCATGAATATAGTCTATTTCATACATGTACTTCGAAAAAGTTTAATCTTTCCTCTAAAGTTGTGATTGTAATTAATAATATAAAGGACTTCTTGCGAGTTCAGAAGAAAGGTTGATAAGAAGCTGAAATTGACAATATGTTATATTGAAGCTGAACAATATGTTGTATTATTCAGCTTCCTTTTGCTTGAGAGATGTAAAAAAAATAATATACTCTAATGTAGTTCAAAATTTTAAAACTACCGCTACAGAAAATAGAATATATTTAATAAACGATCTTAAATTAATAAATGTTAATAACCTCACCAGTTGCGTCAATGTTTATTGAAGGTATCTGCTAGCTATAAATTCTGTCGGTGGACACTGAGAAAAAAAAGAGAAAAATTCATGAATATAGTCTATTTCATACATGTACTTCGAAAAAGTTTAATCTTTCCTCTAAAGTTGTGATTGTAATTAATAATATAAAGGACTTCTTGCGAGTTCAGAAGAAAGGTTGATAAGAAGCTGAAATTGACAATATGTTATATTGAAGCTGAACAATATGTTGTATTATTCAGCTTCCTTTTGCTTGAGAGATGTAAAAAAAATAATATACTCTAATGTAGTTCAAAATTTTAAAACTACCGCTACAGAAAATAGAATATATTTAATAAACGATCTTAAATTAATAAATGTTAATAACCTCACCAGTTGCGTCAATGTTTATTGAAGGTATCTGCTAGCTATAAATTCTGTCGGTGGACACTGAGAAAAAAAAGAGAAAAATTCATGAATATAGTCTATTTCATACATGTACTTCGAAAAAGTTTAATCTTTCCTCTAAAGTTGTGATTGTAATTAATAATATAAAGGACTTCTTGCGAGTTCAGAAGAAAGGTTGATAAGAAGCTGAAATTGACAATATGTTATATTGAAGCTGAACAATATGTTGTATTATTCAGCTTCCTTTTGCTTGAGAGATGTAAAAAAAATAATATACTCTAATGTAGTTCAAAATTTTAAAACTACCGCTACAGAAAATAGAATATATTTAATAAACGATCTTAAATTAATAAATGTTAATAACCTCACCAGTTGCGTCAATGTTTATTGAAGGTATCTGCTAGCTATAAATTCTGTCGGTGGACACTGAGAAAAAAAAGAGAAAAATTCATGAATATAGTCTATTTCATACATGTACTTCGAAAAAGTTTAATCTTTCCTCTAAAGTTGTGATTGTAATTAATAATATAAAGGACTTCTTGCGAGTTCAGAAGAAAGGTTGATAAGAAGCTGAAATTGACAATATGTTATATTGAAGCTGAACAATATGTTGTATTATTTAGCTTCCTTTTGCTTGAGAGATGCAAAAAAAAAATATATATATATACTCTAATGTAGTTCAAAATTTTAAAACTACCGCTACAGAAAATAGAATATATTTAATAAACGATTTTAAATTAATAAATGTTAATAACCTCACCAGTTGCGCCAATGTTTATTGAAGATATCTTCCAGCTATAAATTCTGTTGGTGGATACTGAGAAAAAAAAGAGAAAAATTCATGAATATAGTCTATTTCATACATGTACTTCGAAAAAGTTTAATCTTTCCTCTAAAGTTGTGATTGTAATTAATAATATAAAGGACTTCTTGCGAGTTCAGAAGAAAGGTTGATAAGAAGCTGAAATTGACAATATGTTATATTGAAGCTGAACAATATGTTGTATTATTTAGCTTCCTTTTGCTTGAGAGATGCAAAAAAAAAATATATATATATACTCTAATGTAGTTCAAAATTTTAAAACTACCGCTACAGAAAATAGAATATATTTAATAAACGATTTTAAATTAATAAATGTTAATAACCTCACCAGTTGCGCCAATGTTTATTGAAGATATCTTCCAGCTATAAATTCTGTTGGTGGATACTGAGAAAGAAAGGAGAAAAATTCATGACTATAGTTTATTCAATAGATATATTCGAAAAAGTTTACATGTATTTGATAAACTTCTGAATCCAACTTTTAAATTTTTGATTAAATAACTTCTAAATATCTTCATAATTTGAGGGATATCAACTGCTCCGCTTTCTGGAATAGTTTTAATAAAGTGGTAGCAAATTATATAGTAAAATTCGTTAAGGAAGGATAGTTGCGCTTACTTTTTAATTCAGTAACCAGTAGATAAATGCTTTAACGCTGCATTTTATATGATACTTATAATTTTTGATATTTAATGGTGAAAAAATTACTTGAAATGAAAAATACTGAACGTAACTGAAATTTTGCTACCGCTAGAAAATACTATTTCAGAAAGGCGAACAAGTCATCACCTCCTACATCAGAAAGCCTCCACATGGTTTCTTATAAGTAATCTGCGAAGATTATTTAAAAAGTGAACCATTTGTGAGCTTTAACCCAAATTCTATTTCGAAAGTAATTGAGAGAAATTTATCATATATATTTGAGAATTGAATATGTAGTGGTTAAAAGATAATTAAAACAAACAAATTATATTCATAAATTAAACATATTTTTAGACATATATTTGCTACCATTTTCTAATTTTTAATAGATTTTATATTAAATAGTTCGTTCACTAATTGGTTTACAGGGATGCAACCTGCTCCAAACAGCAAATATATACTTATAAGTGGTAGTCTATCAATTGTGATTCTTGTTTTAATAAATTCGATTTAGTAAATTTTTATCCACCACTATTTCTAAATAATTCGTAGGTTTATATAATTCACCAATTTTTAGTACTAAAGTCCTGCTTTACCATTTAAAAAGAAAGCAAAAATAGTCAAATATTTGCAAAATTTATTTTGTTGCTATTTACCGTTTTAATAGTTGTTTCGGCGTGACCGGAGCAGTTGGCATCTCTGAGTTTACCTTCGTAGTGGTCTAATCGGACTACCTGCAAAAAACCGTGTGGACGTCAGTTAACATCTCTGTAATTTTGGTTGACTAAAATTATGACGAGTCAGGAGCTGCTTCTAATTCATTCCAATTTTTCTTTTCTTTTTAGTGGAGCATCAATTTTATGCCATTGGAAGAGTTTAATTTTTACTAAAAGAAAATTATACTCAATAGCTATTTCTTTGTAACTAATATTCAATAGCAAAAATTGGTTCAAAAATTCTAAGTAGTGGAAAGATTTAAATAACTTCAGAGGCGTCAAAATTTGAATCCTGGCAATGTGTGCTTTTGTTTAAATAAATTTTGTAAAAAAGATAAAACTGGTAGCCAAATTATTTTTATAGCAGTTTATTTGTGGGCGGGGAAATAATAGTTTACTTTATTTAATTCACCACTACTTAGTTCAAATTAAAAATTGCATAGTTACACTTTTAACACACTAGGATTGGATGCGTTAAATTTAAAGTGAAAGTAAAAATAAGTCTGTCATATTAGATTTGCCCAAACTTAAGCTACCACTTTTAATTTTTTACTATTCTGATTCAGTACGACAGCACAGGCTATGTATAGATAAAAAATCATATAAATAGCATACCTGCCAACTTTCACTCTTTCCAAGAATGGATTTTCAGAGTGGCTGTAAAACAATAAACGAAAAACAATCTGACTCAAAAATATATTTATATTTTGATCACGTTGAAATTCGCTTGCGCAAAGAGTATTATGCTTTAATATATTTATTGTAATTATTTATATGTAGTGGTGGTCAAACTCATTTATAATTATCATTATAATTCAAAAAGTTAATTGGAATAACCTGAGTATTGCTACCACTTTAAATATGAAAATAAAATCTTGCGGAAAATTCGGAAGGTATATCACTTGTTTGAATAATAATTGAAAGCCTACGGTATACTGTATAGCAGTTTATTTGTGGGCGGGGTAATAATAGTTTATTTTATTTAATCTATTTAGTTCGAATTAAAAATTGTATAGTTACGTTTTCAACACGCAGGCATTGGATGTGTTAAATTTAAAGTGAAAGCCAAAATAAGTTTGTCAAATTAGCTATGCCCACACTTAAGCTACCGCTTATTTTTTTTTTACTATCCTGATTCTGATTCCGTACGAATAAATTTACGACTCCCCTGTCAGCGAGAAGGTTAACTGATGTTAAATTAAAATACAATTTCTTGTTGAGAAATCCTTTGGTTAAAAATTCCTTCATATACAGAATAAATGTAAATCATCCTACAGTTGGCTTCCGTATTCCTTAAAATTATATGGAAAATCTGTAATGGTACCTGCTGCTTTATTGAAATATTTAACATTTACAAGATAAGTAAAGAATTGTATTGAATTCGAAGTATTGAATTCGAAAGTTTGAAATTTTTTAAATATTACAGTTTGTATGGTAGGCCATATTTGATATTGAGGGGTGCAAATATAAGAGGCTTCAACGACTTTTTTTAGACATTTTCCTTTCTTCAAACAACGAGTTGATGCAAAAGGTTAAAGGGAGAAAAGGGGAACACGCGCCTGAACGTGTGCAGGGAGGACGTATTTGTCACGTGGTCCTTTCTTGAACGACGTCAACCCTATCGCAACCGTTTTGTCACCTCACTTTACCCCCTTCCTTTAAATGAATAAAAAAAAAGTTTTTTTTAAAAATAAATGGAGACATTTTTTATTAGCATTCTCGTTTCTAGTTGATTGAGAGACGGAAATCGACACTTTACCTTCTGTTATTTCGAAGCGAAGGTGATGGGAAGAGTTCTACATTTGAAATATTATCCTCATTTGGCGATTTTAATGATTGTGTGCTGCATCAATTAAATTAATGTTACAATTTTGAAGTTGTTCCATGATATTGTGATCACTTTAAGTGACTTAGTCACTTCATTATCTTTCGATATCGTCATGGTCCAGTTATTAAAGAAAAATGCATTGCGGAAATAGATTTTCAATATTTAAAACATTGCATAGTGATAATCATATTAATAAAGCCTATAACTTGTACAGACGTGTGTAAAATGCCTTAGAGATAGCATAATTGTCAATTAGTAAGTATTAATGCAGTTGGTAATATCCTGACTAATTAGAGTTAAAAGAATTTTGCCCACCACTCCATAAAAATAAATTAAACAACTAATTGAATGGCCAGGTTCCTAAGTTTTGTAAAAATTCTATGAAAAATCTGTATATTTTTAAACTTTCTACTTTGGTTAATGTTATATTATTAAGCTGAACAACACCACCAGGTTATACTATGTTATTGTTTATTGTATTATTATTATGTTATTATATTGAGTTTATATTATTTTATTATTTTCATTAGGAATACTGAGTTATATTATATTAGTTTATATTATATTATTATACATATTGTTGTACTTATCATCACCACTGGGAAAAATATTTCGTAAGAATCCTCAAATGTTGGGAAGTACATAATTAGGCTTTTAACCTTTTCAGACCTGACATGGCCCGGCCCAATTCTGGCTTGAAAATTGTCCTAAAAAGGTAGCTAAATTTTGAAAAATAAATTTTGAATTATTCATGCTTAATGTATTTTCATTTCGTTTACCTTGGTGTTATAAAGTTTTAAGGTAATCGCGGTATTATCAGTTTTGAAGGCAAACGAATTAAAATATTCGTTATTATTTTCATTCTTTTACCCTCAAAACTGATTATATAAAAGTAAGTGGATGTTACTTTCCGAAATTTTAAGCAGTTTTGAGAAAAGTGTTTCCAGTTTGAGGGTTAGCTCTAATTATGGAGATATCCTAGTGGATACGTTGTTTAGTGTTGATGAGGTACCTTATTGTTTAAAAATTTCTTCATTCTGTAATTATTAAATTACTACAAATTAGTAACTTCTTTACCAACGCTGTACAACTTGACATCAACAGTTATACCGAGAAACCAACTGTTCCGCTTTCTGCAAAATTTTTAATAAATTGGTAGTGGATTAAATAGTAAAACTTGTAGAGTTAGGATAATTACAATAACTTTTAAAAAGTGTCGTCAAGGATAACTGCAATGAATCAAGGATAATTGCATTTCATATAATACTTTGAATTTTTTGATACATAGTGGTGGAAAAATTATTTTAAATAAAAATTTCTAAACTAAAAATAGCTTAAATTTCGTTACCACTAGAAAATATTTCTTAATGAAGCTACCACTGGAAAATATTTCTTAATGAAAATATTTCTTAATGAAAGTTGGCATCTGTGGTTATATGTTTAACAAAAAATAACGCAAAATGCATGCATACTAATTTAAAATATTTCACTCATAATCACATTGATTTTTATAAAGTAAAAGTATACTTATTTGAGAGATTGTTCGCATTTGCGAACTGCATTTGTTAATGAAATTAAGGCAAAACTAATATTGTAATTTTAAGTTTCACTATTTTTCAGTAATATGCATGGTTCCAACTCTTATAACTTTTCCCAGTAGGTACCCAAATTTGATTCTTTTACTTCGAAATTAATTTTAATCACAGCTATTCTTCAGCTTTTAATCACAATTATTTTAATCACAAGACTTTTTCAATTATGAGAAAATATTATCCTAGCGTTAAAATTTTTTTGCATAGTTTCTCTATTATTTGTGTTCTTTAAATGATTAAAGTATTAAAAATGAGTTTTCATGCTATAGCTTAATTATTACTCATACCTTAAGCTGGATAATCGGTACTGATAAAATTAAAAAGAAAAAATTCTTAATCATGTATTTTCTGTATTATTTAAACACTACTCGAAGAAATCTTCCTTAAAAAAGTTATAATCAAGAGCTATACTTATTAATTTCCTTCTTGATTTAATAAATTTAGTTTAAAATTATTTACAAAAAAAATCTTGCAAGAAAGCGCAACAGTGCCAGCAATTTATTTGGCGAATCTATTTGGCAAATTTGTTTTCTCGCCAACTCTTTGTAACCCGCCACGCGTTTGTAATTAACTTCAATAGGCGGAGCGCAAACTTCCTGGACCTAAAGAACTCTTGAATAGAGTACCAATATATGGTAACATCTCGATCAAATACGATGTACTGCAACAGATTTCAAGGTGAAGTGATTGAAATATCTATATTTAAAAAAAAGACTCAATCTGTTTCGTTTTATTTTGATCAAAGTTTTTTTTGTTGTTTTTTTAGAGTATACCTCCATTTATATTACCGGTCTGTAATTCCTTATTTATACGAAAATTAGTAAATGCTGAAATTAGAACAACTTTTTTTTTAACAACTTTTAGTTTTAATTTGAATTGAATTCCTAGCAATTTCAAATTTTTTATAATGAAACTTAATAGTACAAAGAACCTTTTTAAAAAGCATATCATTTTATTAACACCAAGTTTCGATTTAACCAAATCCAAAACAAAAAATTTAATAAGTTCAGTATCAAATTTTATTTTATTCCCAAATTTGAAAAAAAAATTTTAAGAACTTTATTTTTAAATCAAAAAATATATTTCCTAATAATAAAAATATTATTCACGTTAACATAAAAATTACAAATTTTCGAAAATTCATCAAAATTAATAAATTGGTTAGCCCTTTTACCACTACCTCTTTTACATCTAAAATTTGAATTAAAATATCTAGGAAAATTAAAAACTTTAAATTTATCTTAAATGCAAAAATCATCAATATTAATAGTACCTTCACAATTTAATTTACTACTTAAACCATAAGGATAAGCAGTGTTAAGACTGCTAATATAAATATTTTCTAAACGAAGCCTATCATCTAAATTTTCCGTAGATTCCTAAATAAAAAGAGTAGCATTATCAAAATTATGAAATTGAAAATGTAAAATTTCATAATCTGTTGTACCATTATTAATATTAAAATTTTTTTTACAAGATATGTGAAAATTAATATCTTATGAAAATCTAAACCTAGTTAGTCCAATATAACATAATTTGCAAGAATTACACAGAATTAAATAAATTATATTAAAACATTTTCAAAAAAATCCAATGGTATGGCAATCAGTTTGTGAATTGTCAACTAAAAGACAAGTTTTGCAATTTTTTTTATATTTTTTAATTTAATTAAACACAAAATTTGACTAGTATCTTTTTATCCGAAGTAATCCCCAAGTCAAGATTAAGATCAGTGCTCCTTGTTTGGGTGCGCGACGAGCCATGCGTCATGAAATAATTATTAATAGTGCTTCGCACAAAATTAAAGTTAGCCTGAAAAGCAAACAATCAATTAAACAAAAATTAACTCGAAACCTAAACCAAGAACAAAACACCTAAGATAAAAACTTTAATACTTTAAAAAATTTTTTAAAGCAATTAAATTATTTTTCAAAACAGAAAAAGCGCAAAATGCAGCTAAAACCAGATTTAAAAATTACATAATATGAAAAGAAATCAAAATAATTACTATAAATTGATTTTTTTATTGCTAAAATTTCTAGGAAATATCATAGCCCGTTGTGGATTTTACAGAATGGAAGACAAAAATTGTGGAAAAAATTATATATTATTTATTTAATCCCAAATTATGTTTATATCCTAGTAGTACCGTTATTGATTATGATTTGTTTGAAAAGATTAAAATACTTAAGAATAAGTTTATTATTACAGTTGTTGATAAAGCATCTAATAACTTTCGTATTATGTGTAAATATTTTTTTTAACAATTAATTATTAGGGAATATAATGCTAATAATACTTATTTTAAATTACGGGAAGATAAAAAAGTTATTGAAAAAAGGATTATTGCTTTTAGTAGGAAATTAAAATTTAAATTGAATAGAATTACTTTTCTATATTTATTTCTTATTGTTAAATTTCATTAAAATCCAGTAAAATGTAGATTCATTGAGTGTGGTACAAATTGTTATAATTCTAGTAATAGTAAAAAGTTTTTTAATATTCTTAAAATTATTTTGTTTAAAATTAAAGGTAAGAAAAATACTGTTATTAATAGTGAAGTCGATGTTTTGAATTTTATTAATAAAAATGTGGTTTCTAATATTAAAACGTTGAATGCCATGGGGGTCACCGGAGAAGTCAAGATTATTAGAAACATATAATTCGAGTAAATTTTTTATCGTTACTAAAATGGTTTGAAGGAATTAATGCAATATAGAACACGCAAAATTAGTTTTATTTATATACACAGATGCCAACTTGAATACAGCGAATAAATATTTTCAAGTGATAGTTTATTAATTGTGATTCATGGAATAATAAATTTTATTTTGTAAATTTTAATCTACCACTATTTCTAAGCAATTCGTAGGCTTATATAATTCACCACTTCATAAATTAATTCCTCACTCAGATTTCGGTTTCTTATGTTTTGCCGGGTTATAAATCTGAATCTGTCCAAATGAAAACATGTTAACTCTTCCGGATTTTCCGGAAGATTTTATTTTCATATTTAAAGTGGTAGTAATTATATACTATTTTTTCATTTATAAACTTATATTTTAAATGATATTGCTCCCCACTATTCTTAAAAAACTAAGCATATATAGCAATATGCGTTACTTTCATTGTTATCACCTTAAGCCCTCTCAAATACAACGAATTTGTTTGCTTAAAATTGAAATTTCATTCCAATTGGAAAGGATTAAAAAGGCATATTTATTCAGAATAAGTCCGATCTTGTGTCTGATTCCGTAACTTAATATATAATTTTCACTACTTAATTACTATATATTTGAGGTTACCCCTTCGAGTCGTTAAGATTGAGTTCTAAGATCGAGTTCTCGCACCGCATGTTAACACTGTGAGATCAAAAGACGCTTTTAAAGAAATTTAAGTCATTTAGACACTTATTTTTAATGTACAAACGAGCAAAAAAAAATTTAAAGATTAATAAATATGATAAAATTACAAGAAATTTAACAACGAGAAAAAAATATTCCGAACGAAAAAAAAATAAAAAATCTAAGCATTGTAATCTCGGAGATCTTTAGAGGTGTGAATTATTATCTCTTTGCTTAGCGACTAGGAACGATAACCTGATTTATTGGTTTAACTTTTCCCTCAACTTCAATTGTGAGAATCATTCTCACGGATGCGATTTTGAAAGCCGAACAGACACTATTTCAGGATTAAGGGTGTTGTATATGGGATATAAAAATATTTCGAATGGGATATAAAAATATTTCGAAGCAATCATACATACGATAAATGCTAACATCATTCCCACTAACAAATAAATATAGAAGGAAATAAAAATTACATGCATATAATCATAGACTATTTATTTCTGTTTAAAATGTATTGTACAAATATATGCACAAAATTTTTTAAGAGGAAGATTGTCTAAATTTATTAAAAACACGTTGTTATGGACAGGGGTTGGACAAAATAATGGAGCTATATTAGCTCATTTTTTTCATATTTATCAAGAAATACTTAAAGAATTATTTTAAAACTTTATAATTGTTTAGGTCATGCGATTTCTCATACAAAGTCAAAAGCTTTTAGAGGTTTAAGAGACCGGTGGAAAATTACGAACGGAAAAGAATGTTTATGAATACCCTATGCCAAACAATATAGAAATAAGCTTTTAACTTATATCAATTACATTGGTTATTGTATGCAAGAACAGCACAAAATTTCGTGAACCTATCTTAAATATTTATGAAGATATAAGCATCTTTATGAGAAAAAAAACATTTTATTTTACTTACATTTTCTTACTATAACTGTTGAAATATTCAATAAAATTAAACAACATTTTTGAAATAAATTTTAGTAAATAATAATGTAAAAGAATTTTAAATTTGAACAAAATTCATTAAAAATTTTAAGTAATCCTTTAATGCTGGGCAAGCACGAGAAACATTTACAAATTGTTTTTTTTATAATTTTATTCAGAATCGTATATAGTAACTTTTAAACAAAGTCCGATTTGAATATCTTGAAAATATAAATAGTTTTTAGCAAATTGCTAAGTAGCTTTTGTACTTTTTTATTAAAAGTTGTAAATTATGAGGTTTTTCTCAAATACCACTTTGTAATATAAAATAAAATTTAATAACAAATGATAAAACACTAAAATGATGATCGGGATAACAAAAAGTGATAATAATAGAAGATAAAACAAAATTTAATACAGTGTGTGGTCCTATATAATGCCGATGCCATTGTCAATAAATATTGTTTAAAAGTATAAAATAAAGTTTGCTGCAATCCCTTTACTGTACAAAGTTTTCTTTCCAAAATAACAAAAAAATAGAAAATCGCTAGAATGTTTTTAAATTTTCAAAATATTAGAATCGAACTATTTTTAGAATGTACCAAATACCATGAAAAGCAAAGTTATGAAAAAACGATTTTTCATGTTTTCCGCTGAGACGCAGTATAAAAGGATTACTTTAAATACACACATCTCGTGGAATTCTTTTTTAAAATATTTTTTTATCATTAATTAAAAATTACTCTAAAATCTTTGTTTCAATTTATTGAATATTTCAGCAGCTTTAGTAAGAAAATGAAAGTCAGAAAGAAAATTTTTTTTTAAATAAAAACTTCCATATTTTATTTAATGCATAATACAGGGATGCCAACTGCTCCGCTTTCTGGAATAGTTTTAATAAAGTGGTAGCAAGTTATATAGTAAAATGCGTTAAAAAAAGATAATTAAGCCTACTTTTTTAATATAATAACCAGTAGCTTGAACGTTGCAAGAGCCCCTGAATTAGACAGGCCGACTTATCATTTATTGTTGGAGCAAAGAGCTAACATAAGCACAGCGAATAAATATTTTCAAGTGGTAGTTTATTAATTGTAATTCTTGGTTTCATAAGTTCGATTTAGTAGATTTTAATCCACCACTATTTCTAAACAATGCGTAGGCTTATATAATTCACCACTTTATAGTACATGCTTTACATAATAAAAGCAAGCAAATGTTGTCAACTATTTGCAAAATTTACTTTGTAGTTATTTACCGTTTTTTAAATTATTTTGGTGTGTCCGCAGCAGTTGGTATCTGTGTAATAACATAACGAATGCTAAAATAACGTTAACTTGCGATCTTGTTTGCTTGATAGGTCAGCTCTGATAGTATAGGAGCCTTAAACGTTGCATTTCATATCATACTTGTAATTTTTGATAATTAGTGGTGAAAAATACTGAACTAAAATTAACTTAAATTTCGCTACCACTAAAAATAACCATTTTACAAAGCGGAGCAAGTTGGCATCTCTGTAATATATTAATCAGGTATGCCAACTGCTCCCCTTTCTGGAATAGTTTGAATAAAGTGGTAGAAAATAATATAGTAAAATGCGTTAAAGAAGGATAGTTACGCCTACTTTTTAATAGAGTAACCAATAGATAGAAGCATTAACGTTGCGTTTTATATAATTCTTATAATTTTTGATATTTAGTGGTGAAAAAAAATTACTTAAAATAAAAAATATTAAACTCAATGTAACTTACATTTAGCTACCACTAGATAATAGTGTTTTACAAAGCGGAGCAAGTTGGCATCTCTGTATTAATAATACAAATATTCATATAGGGATCTGAAGTCAACGCACGAGCGCTATTTTAAAACTAAAGTGGTAGATAACAGAAAGAAGTATTCAGTTTGCATGAATAAACATGGCCTATTTTTTTTCCATAAAATTTTTTTCATATACAGACCACTTAGTGGCTGGTTATTTATGGGTCAATCCAGTCTGTCTCTACCGGTCACGAAAATTTATTTTAAATTCCATGATCTTCACTGATTTTATAGCTAACTAATTTTTAAGATACAATCTAATATTGAGAAAGGTGAATTAGTTTTCGAAAAGAAATAATCCTCTAATCAATATTTGTTTGAGATGGCAGACACCCTAGTTAAACAGCATTTTAAGTAATCTTTAAATAAAAAGTTAACCAACGTAATGTTATCACATTGTTTGGCATGAGCGTCAAGCGACGTAGACAACTGAAAGTAAATGACGAGGTTTTAAGAATTCTAACCGTGGTTATCGTTAATTTACTGTTTGTTTTTGTTACATAATATGCTTCGTACTCACCAATAGAAAATTAATAACTGTTAACAATTTTGTTATGAAGAAGCTGAAAATTGTCTAATATTAGCTTCCTCTAGCGGAAAAAAATTTCCTACCTTTGCTGTTTTCGGATCTACAAATATTTACTGAGAGAAAATGAAATATTCTTGTACTAACGAGCATGCTAATGTAAAAAAAAAAGTATAGATATTATTACCACTTTTTAATTTTTTCCAGAGATGTATATATATTGTATGAGCAATCCTTTCATCATCGAACTACCTTAACTTCCAGTGCTCATAGACTTGTTAGCCTCGTCAAAGAGCTTCAAGAATTGATGAAAGATCAAGAAGTGCTAAACCTGCTCACGACTTTAATCAAGGGGAATACCCCTTCCAATTGATGTTCAAACAAACACAGTTTAGAGCAAGCTGCTCAATTTATTTTTGATTCCTTTTTAGTTATTCAAGCAAAGAGCTTGAAACATTCATAAAAGCAACTCCATTGCCTGCTTACCTCATTGCTCAACCAAAACTGTTCAAAAATTCCAGATGAATGGGATAGGGGCCGCTTCGCGGCCCAGGTGCCCAGTAAAATCTAAACACTAGGACTAGGAAATTTTCTTACAGTGATTTGTCATTGTTGAGAATAGATTAACTCCTCCCGAATATTATCTAATATTGAAATAGTTCTTCTACCAGTAATTTCTCTTTTCCCGTACCAGTATTTACACTTTTCCCGGCGTGAACGTGTTAAGGACTTTTAATCAGAGCTTTAAGCTTAGAACCACATATGACCTTTTAGTTTTATGTCTCAACAGAATCGGTTAGAAGCGCTTCGCGTTTAATGCCGAGATTTCACTCATATCTAGCATCTGCGACTTCTCGATACATTGCGCATTTTTGGAGAAAAAAAACTTTATTTTTATATTTAAAGTGGTAGTAAAATTTATACTTCCAATTTTTTGTATAATTTAATTTGAAACAAGGTTTATAGATTCTTGAAAAAGTTACAAATTTCTTTTCACTAGCTTTCATTTTAAAATTACGTAACATTGGATTTTGTAAGTAAAAATTTTTTTAAGGACAGTACGAACCCTGTAGAGTGATTTTAACCTCCACTTAATTTTGTATGTATATATGCAAATGCCGATGGTGTTTTTGAACTTTTAATAACAATAATATTAAAAAGGTTGAAATGCTTTAATAATTCTTAAATGATCCGAATAAATTTGTTTATAGCATGAGGAATTTTTTTCTTTTTCACTTTGCGAAAAACTCGCCGGTCATTGTGTTATCGGTTGGAATAAAAATGACGGGTCATGCCTTCAGCCATAAACACGGCCGTTTTATGTTTAACCGCAGATGTTACCCATACTTATGATTCGGTTTGAGTTGTGACATGTGACACACCTATATCAGGTATTTTGCATTCTAAACTTTCGTCTTCACTGATATCGAACAAGAATTATCGCTTTCAGTTACAAGAGGCTGCGAAGTCTAAGCAAAAAGCCCGGTGTCAAGTTGTGAACTAAACTGATAAGTCGTAAGATTTCGTTATGTTTGCCATTCTAATAATTCTTAATCAGTCTCTCGTCTAAAGAAATAAGCGTGCCACGCGATCAACAGAGTCAACAAACAGATTTCACCTATTTGTTTTGATCTTAAGTGGTACTTAACATGTTTCATTCTTTTGCCAGGTGTGAAGCTTGACATGAAATCTTCGGCATAATCGTTTCATTTTCTACCAGGTATTTGGATATACTTGATTAGAAATATTCGCCTCTTGGATCGGTTCTGTTGGTGCGAAAATAATTTAGATATTTTTTCACAGTTTATTAGTATACCAAGTTTTGTGTTTTGGACATGGGTGAAAGCGAAACGGAAAAGCTGGTAGTAAAACCATTTCAGCTTCGTCTAGTTTATGAGAGAAACAAGTCCATTCTTATTTTTAAACTATATAACGATATTCACTCATTCTAATAATTGAAAAAAGAAGTTTGTTCTAGATGTTATAATTGTAAAAAAATCTAGGTTGTTACGGAAATTTAATTTTTCTAGAAAAAAATGCTGGAATGAAATGTCTTTCGTACCTGTTTTCGCTCATTTCCGTCCTGGTATATATAGCCTTTCAGCCCTGATTTTAAAACATTTATACCTAATAATATTTATACCTATATAATCCATATAAACTAGAGTACGAAAAAGTTTAGTCCATTAACGCCCACAACTGTTCCAACAAGGAAATGTTCCCAAGATAAATTCATACCGGCATTAGGCGAACTTCTAAATGAACCATACCCAAGAAAATTGCTACTACACTGCATTAACCCGTTTTGTCCCGAATTTATATATTGAAATGATACAAAAAGTGGTACAATATATTTTCGAAATTAATTGATTTTTCTACTGTTAGGGCATTCAAAAAGTCTTTGATAGATCAAAAAGTACTTGCTTCTTATAATTCTATATCTAATCAGAAATAACTAAATCATTGTGGTATCTGAGAATCTTTTAATTCACCCAGATAAATGAAAATGCTGAAAAAAAGTTTCCCACCACAATGAAACTGTCCTAAATATATGACGCTGGGCGTAAACCGGTTAAGAGGAGAGTAAAAAAATAAGTTTAAATAATAATACGTGTAGTGCTCTATTTTTGGAACATGCCTCTTTTTCAAACTGTTAAATACTGGTAGCTTAAATTTTTCATTCGTTCTATGTATAATTGGAAAAACTGACTATTCATATTGACCAAAATCTATTAATTATATAAAGTTACATATTGTGTCACATATATCGTGTTCTGAAATCTATCATTTGTTGCAATTTTTAAAAAAAATTATTGAAGGAAATTTATATTTAATTTATATGCCATTCTGGTACCTCGTTTTTCATAAAGGCACTTTTTCCATTAGTGTAGAATAAGAGTCCGGCAGTCAAAGAATGAATATCTCAAAAACGTGATTTTAGGGCTTTTACATACGCGGAAAAGAGAAAGGACTTATAGTAAATCGACTTTATGTCTTTTTTTAACTGAGTTTCAAATTATTGCAATCTTAGGGCAAATATCACTCATGAAGTGAGAAACCTGGTATTTTGACAGAGATGAAAATAAATATTTTCAAGTGGTAGTCTTTTATTGTGAGAAATTTGGTTTAGTAAATTTAATTTATAGGGTTTTTACACATCTGTACTTCTAAATTCTGTAATTTGTTCATACTTCTAAATAATTTCAAAAGCTTATGTGATTCACCACTTTGTCGCAGTTCAGCAGTGTTGAGCGTTTTTAAAATGCCGTACAAATTAATAAAAAATCTACAAATTTTAGTTTGTAGTTCTCTGCGGTTGTTTAAATTATTTTGTCTCATCCGGATCAGGCCATCTGCTGTTTTGAGAAAGTTTGTCCTGGATTAGTTCTCAATCATTTTTTGACAGTTTAGTATAATTAACAATGAATTGAAAAACAATCTATTCATGCGTTGCTTCTAAATCATACAAGTATGATTAAGGACCGTATGAAATTAAATAAATGTTAGTGGTCACGAATATCTTACTCGTCTCGAAACAATCTGGTCATATGTTGTTTCTAAATCATACCAGTACGATAAAGCACCATTAAAGATAAAGTAAAATTTGGTTGTCATGGTTCTTATATACGTCTCGAAACAATCTGTCCACACTTTGTTTCTAAATCATACTAGTACGATTAAGATCCATATAAAATTAAATACATTTTGGTTGTCATGGATATTTACTCGAAACAATCTGTTCATACGTTGTTCCTAAATCACACTAGTGTGATTAAGGTCCATATAAAATTAAATAAATTTTGGTTGCCATGGATATTTTACTCGTCTGGCAACAATCTGCTCATACGTTGATTCTAAATTATACCATTAAGATTAAGTTTCATGAAAAATTAAATAAATTTTGGTTGTCATGGATATTCTACTTGTCTCGAAGCAATCTGCTCTTACGTTGTGTCTAAATCATACCAGTACAATTAAGGAACGTATAAATTTTGGTTATCATAGATATTTTACTTCTCTCGAAAAAATCATTCCATACGTTGCTTCTAAATCATACCAGTACAAGTAAGAACCGTATAAGTTTGAATAAATTTTGGTGGTAAAGGATACTTTATTCCTCTCGAAAACAAGCTACAAATAAAACTGTTTAAGTACTTGTATTTTTTAAGATAACTTATAACCCTGCTAACATTTAGGTAACGACCGAACTTAAAATTTGATACCATTAGTGTGAACTCTTATCCCTCAAACCTGCGGAAAATACTATCTCTAACTCATCCTATTGTTAACTCTCTCCCTATTACGTGAGGATTACGCAACCAAGGTGAATATCTTTCCACCCCTTTTATCTCTCCCCTGTTCGAAAATTCTATTCTTTGATAAAAAGCGCAAATAAAACAGAAATACATCCCAGTGCCTCAACGAGAAATGTTTAAGCAGGAAGAAGTAAAAAGTTTTTTTTTCTTTCTAAATTTTTAATCCACCTTTTAAAAAACTAGAAGGGGTGCAAGAGTTGGATTCAAAGGGGACTCGTTTGTCAAATTTTGTGCGATCCAGTTCAAGTATCGTTAAATCCGGTTCAACGTAAAGAAAAAATGTAGATCTGTGTTAGAAAAAAAAAGAACCCGCCTGTGATATTTAAAAAGTGCAGTTGAATGAAAATGGCTGAAACCTGATTCGTATAAAATCTGGAATTAGTATCCAAGGCTAAATAAAAAGGATAGAATGCGATAAAATATCGGGAATAGTTCTTTTACAAGTTGAGATCTTGTCTGTGGGGGGAAGCATATATACATGCATAGAAGCATATATTCGCTTGTGTGTTAACCCTTTATAGTGACGGAGGGGGAATTCTCAAAATTGAACAATAATGTTTATAAAAAAAAGCAGTTCATTATTATTTTTTATTTATTTATCAGTCTTGATTATCACTTTTCAGATTTCTTGATTGTTTTGTCCATGGATCTTTGGCATAATTTGAAGTGCAAAAATTCTGGCAGCGATGATGAAGAAAACAGGATGAAACCCTTTAAAGTAGCTAAAAAAAGTTTCACCTTCATAGCAAGGATTGCTTATCCTTTGGCTTCATGAGTACAAGTTCAGCCGATGAACAACTACCACAATGAGACGAAGTTTTGACAAACGAAGCCATGAAGCCGTAAAAACTACAGAGACGTTTTATTTCTAAACAGGAAGAATTTTCGGGAAAAAAAATTAGTGATTTCTTCAAAATAAAAGAACAACATCTTTTGAATTGCAAGAACATGGTAAAAAAAGAATCAAACGGAGTACAGTAACAAAATTTTTGTGAAAAGATAATTTGAAATTTTTCTGCTCTTTGAAAAAACTGGAATACTATTGGTGAGGAACTACTACCTGCAACGAATGGGATAGTTTCTTTTCTATAAATGGCTGTGATTGAGGAAAGATCCGTTAACTCCTCTGTCAAATGACACGGCGGAAAAAAAGAATTCATAATATATCAGGAGATATAAACGAAAAATTTTTCACCTTATTTTTTATTATAGCTTGATGAAAGCACAAATATTGCAAATCAATCCGTATTGCTGTGTTTCATCAGGCATTTGCATTAGAAAGGTATGGTGAAAACTTGCAACTCATTTCTAGTTCATTCGACGGCTGAATAGATGTTCAACGAGTCAAAGTTAAAGGAAATTATAATTGATTCATGTTAAATGAATGGTTAAGTAAAACGTTAAATGAGCTTAAGACTCTTCATAATGCAGATTGGACGGTCCCGCAGTGGACTGATCGTTAAGACACGGTTCCCAGCAGATCACCGAAGTCAAGCATCGCTGGCTACGGTCAGTGTGCGGGTGGGTGACCACTTGGATCAGTCTGCGTAGGGACCGAGGGTGTGCGGTATTGGTCCTCGTTAAACTGTGCTACCGTAAAGCGCTCGACTTCGCGCGCTGGTCGTCGGGCTACCGAAGCGGGGGTGCCATCCCCTCCGCAGAGGATCAAAATTGTGATGGCATGTCTTCGGATCATCCTCCGGGATGTTTCCCAGACCGTCGCCATTAGCCCATTGTGCGGCTCTAGTGCGACGCAAATTAACAACAACAGCAGCAGATTGGACGAAATATATTGACATAAGCTCAGATGAAGCTTGAATCAATGAATGGACACACTTCCAGATTACGAGCTCAAATTAAAGCTAATTCGCTCTCAGCTACATAAAATCATTGCTGTTTATATAGAGAAATCCTAATTCCTACGAAGTTACTGAAAATCTAAAACCGATCTTAATGGATCATTCTCACTTCTTGCAATTCGCAATTATCTCACTTCTGTGATTGACCGGCTGAATTGTCTAGCTAAGAATGTTTTTCACTGAGTAGAAATTCCGTGTCAGGGATCGCCTGACTTCAATTTTGTTTCTACTTAAACTAGCATATCTGGCCCGACATTTTTGGTCGCTTGAATATGGTGAATCTAAATCTTCACTGAGTACACTGCAATAATTTTTAAGTTGAAGACAGAATCGAAGCGATTGTTAAAAAGTTAGAATTGTGGCGTCATCGTCTCAATTTGATGAGAGATGATAATATTGAAAGATTTCCCAATTTGAAAGATTTCCTCTATTCTAATCAAGTGCAAATCACTGACGAAGACTTCTACGTAAACTCCCCAAAGCTCAATGGTTTATCCCTTACAAAGAAAATCACTAAAACCTCGAAGTCAATCATAATATTATGCCGAATTGAATTCTAACTTTATTGTTAAGGCATCTGAGTGTGAGGCAGCCAAATTCAAAGAAATTTTTCTTATTCAAAATCTGAGTGAAGACGCCTCAATAAGACCCATAGCAGCAGTGGCGCCTCTTTTTCTAAATACCAAAATTTGTAAATAACTGATCCCATCAATCAATACACTGCCAAATTAAATTTTATCTTTTGTCGCTTTAAATGTTATTTTCAAAGGAGCAGACAAGTTTATGTAGGAACCTATGCGCTGTTTAAAAACATGTACACTCAGACAAAAAATGAACTAAACAAAAAAAATGAAAAAATAAATAAAAAAATTTTGATCGCCTTTTGCTTATCAAAGGATCACAGGTTGCTGATCACAGGTTGCTTATTGGCAAAATGGTTGTTGTCTAATTTTTTTAACCCTCTGTATTTGTGATATTCACCTAAATTTGTATTGAAAACGATCCAGTTTGGACTGTAAGTTAGAATTTCAGATTCTAAATTAAGACAATGAAAACAAAAATATCGTTCAAATGATGAAATTTTCTTTTATCCACAACTCATGAAGTATTTATGGGATCTCTCTGGTCCCATATCTCAAAAATAAACTCACCAACTTAATGCGTAACGAAATTAAAAGTGAACAAAAGAATTCTAAAAATATTATCAAACAGCAGCGGTCGCCATAGCAACTCATGCGCACAGTTTACTATTACTCTTGAACACAGTTGAAGAGTGTGATGACGTCCATGCCATTAAACCCAAAACAACACCCATTTTGCCAATGGGATAAAACAGAACAAGAAAACAAATAAAAAACGGAACTTTCTGAACAAGACAAATTTCTGATTTGAAATCTCTACATCAAATTAGATGAGATCAAGTACTTGTATAAACGCAAGGTTGCCCCAGGCTAGTAAGGATGCAAAAAGTCGTGACTGACAATATACAATATTTTATTGAATGAGATTAAGATTAGCAGCTTTTTATTGCTAATTTGTTTTAATTTACTATTGACAGTCGATGTTTTAATCTTATAAAGTATTTTTAATTATGAATAATTTTGAATGTAAATCAATGTACGATTGAATAATTGTAGAAGTAATAATTAGATAAAAATTAGTTATGATACGACTATATTTATTATACATTTAATCACCGTAGGCACCACTGTAAATGGAACAAAAACTAGTTCCACAGTTCAATTAATTTATGGGGAGTTTTCTACGAAATCAGAATGGATAGCAATGGATCTTATATAAATATATTTTAATAATTGATTTGTAGTGGCAGATTTTTTTATTTTCAATTTGGTAAAAAAGTGTTATACGATAAAACTTAAGTGTTAAACGATCAGAGCTGGAAGCCTCTTTATATACCGAGACGGAAAAGAGCAAAAACTGTTACAAAATGCATTTCATTATAGCATTCAATATAGCATTTTGAGAATTCAATATAGCATTTTTTTCTGTAACTACTGAGATTTTTAGAATTATAGCATATATAAAACTGCTTCTTTCTTGAGGAATTGCATATATTCTTAAATATTGTAATAAAAAGAATAGATTTACTCCTCCCGGTAACTAGTTAAAACTGAATTTGTTTTATTACCAGCTCTTCATCTTTTCGGTTTGGCTTTCACCTATGTAAAGGATGTGTTAGCCCTGGCAACAATTTTACTCAGTGGCTGTACAAGTTGGCAACTAAGCTTTCGCATTTTGACTCTCAACGTCTATGTTCAGTCAACAAATTAAAGCCAATCGTTTTGTTTTAACTTGCATATTAATCACGTGTGGAACAATATATTGATAAGCCACAAATCCAAAATTGTTGGAAAATGATTTGAAGAGTGTTTTTTTTTTTTTTTTTTTATTTAAAAGCACTCTTTTGTGATGTTTATTTAAAAACACCTTTAAGAAATGGCGCAAATTTTCAGGACTTGCAAGATTTTAGCGCGCTTGAAACATATCGACTCTTATTTCCTTTTTACACATTTTAGAACCTAATAAAGTTGTTAATCAAGTCATATATTACACTTCAGATTTTAAAGATTATTTATTTCATTAAATATTAAAATAGTTATTAAACGAATATGGCTTAACACTACAAAGCCCCTATTGCCCTTTTTTATGACAATCTAAGTAAGCCTCGCGGAATTAAAATATTCGGTATTTACGCAGTTATAAAATGCCACCATTTAATATTATTAATTAATAAAGGGTTATGCGTGCTCACAACATTTCTAAGCAGGTTTTTAGCGTTAACGAGCTAAGATTCTTACAACTGAAACTCTATCACAGCAGGTGGTGCAGCAGCGCCTATTAACCAAATGACATCATAATCATTCCCATCAACTTCAACGGAATTCGGATTCGTGGGAAAAATAATCCTTCATTAAGAATATTCGAATAAAAAAAAAGAGAAAAAATCTGAAAGAAAAAAGGGAAGGAACAAATCATTCCTCCATCCTCCCACGCTACTCTAAACAAAACCTGGAATCATAAAAGAAAATATAATAATAACAATTAGAAATTAAAAGAATCGCGACAAAATTTTGCTTCACTGACTACGTTACTCAGTCCTCACGCAATTTTTTTTTTTTTTTTTAAAGTAGGAAATGTCTCTTCTGGGCTTCTGCACCCCTGATTTTTTGGAGGAAAAGGGGGTAAGTATATACCCCCCACGGTAGGTGGAGCACGCGAGCGATCCCAGTCATAGGCTATTGGACCTTGTGCCCTAGAAGGGGCCGAATACATCCCCCCGAGACTTTATATAAAGCGTTTCTTTTGCGGGACGTTCGCTACTATCAGTTTTATGCTTAGAGCATCAACGTAACGCGTGTTATCGCAGACGATCCACACCCAAAGAGTGTTCGTTATTGTAAGGATCTTTCTTCTAGTTTCGGTTTAAAGACCCCGCGTGGAATTTTTTGGAGTTTCCAGAATGAAATTTTGAGTTTTTGTGAATATAAAATGGACAACACTTTTCTTCGTAACTCGTTAAAGGACTGTTTGTGAAAGGTAAGGAATTGCTCCTTTAAATAATATTTAATGAATTTATGTTAATATTTTTATTTTTGAAACTTGATTTTAGTTTGTAAAGTTTTGGGGTGCTTTTGAAATTATTTTAGTTTAAAGTTAACCGAATTTCTTTCAGTGTGGGAAATAAAATTTATTTAGATATTAGATTTAAGAACGGAACTTTATAAAAAGATTTTGATTTTGTTACTTTTTCCTTCATAAAATCACAAAAAGAAAAAAAAAATTTAAATTATTTTTATTTTTTAAATCTCTCATCATGTTATCGCTTATGTGATAAAAAAGAAGAAAAAAAACTGTTTTTTATACCCAAACTAAATTTTTAAGATGTCTCATATTTCTTAAAAAAAATTTTCTTTGGTTAATTTTTTGTATTTCAGACCATAAAATGATACTTTGTGTAAAAGCTTTGAAATCAAACAACTTAATTATAATACAATATTATTACTTTTATTTGATTTACTTCATTGGATACCTCTGCCTTCCGTCTACCTGTATTTTTAAACAAAAAAATTTCAATTCAAAATAATCAACTAATTACTTTTTCGTTGTTTTCATCTATCATATGTCCTTAATGCCAAAATTGTTAACCTTTCTAACTTAAGACCATAAGCGTTTACATTAATCGACAATTTAATTTTAATAATATTTTATCTGATAATTTTCATTTTTTTAATAAAACACCCCTGTTTATGGCCTACTTGTATTCTTAGTAAAAAAGAAACATACAGATATACAGTTAAAGCACAAAACGTACTGCTTGTAAAAAAAAATATAATTTTTCTCACTGAAATGCTTTTAGGTACGTTATCACTTAGTTATTTTTGGTTAATATATTAATCTCAGTCAGAAATGTTTCATTTAAAAAGAAATTGTTTTTAAATCAATTTACTTGAATTTCAAAAGTATTTTTATTTTTAGAGACATTAGCATAGAATTTTTTCTTCATTACTTTTAATGAAAAATCTTATATTTTAATGCATTCATCAAAAAATGTGTTTTTATATTTTCTTATTCAAAAGTCTGTAACTGAAATATTGAGTGTAACTGAAATATGTTTTTACAACGTTTACAAAAATTTATTTAATGTGTTGTTTCCTAAATTACACGGAATTGTTTTTTCCTTTTTTTTTTTACATTTTTACAAATTTTACTTGATCTTACCTAACTCGGATGTGGGACTTTCAAATCTGCAATTAATCTTGTTCTGAAAATTATAGATTTTTTCTAAAGCGATAATTTTTTTTTTTAAAATTTTTTGACCATGTGTACAAGTTTATAAAGAACGCATATAGTATACATACATATACACTTGTCTGCTCCTTTAAAAATAACCCTTAAGGTAAAAGAAAAAACAAATTACTTTAGCGTATCGCATTATGAATTCAAATATATTTTCGCCTTTTACTACAACTACCTACGTAGCAGAGAAGCAGGGAATCTAAACATTAAATCGTGTAAATTTGTAAATATCCTGCTTTGGAATATATTATTAAATTATATAAAAACTGTGATTTGTTGAGAGAAAATGATCTCAGATTTGAAATTAATCGAAAATATGAAAAATCAAAGTCATTCGAACATCTCATGCAACTAAAGAAATTTTTTCTCTAGCGTTATTCATAAATTTGTAACTTTTAAATATTTAAAGAAAAAACTATGTTTTATATATATATATATATATATATATATATATATATATATATATATATATATATATATATATATATATATATATATATATATATATATATATATATATATATATATATATATATATATATATATATATATATATAGCAAATTTTGCTCATTTATGTAATTAACCATGAATTAAGTATTAAAATCAATTTTCTCAATTTTAAGCTTTAGACTAAAACAACCTCAAGCAGAAACTTTAGCTTTTATTTAAAAATGTCACGAATTTATCGGTTACTTTTAAAGTAGTTTTCTTTGCTAAAATCATTTCAGTTTCGTACTGTTAGAGACATAAATACTGTAGAAGCATTGAAAGCAGATGCTGATTTTTTTTTTTTCTCACCGGTGCTTTACTCGTGCTAAAATAACTGGATGCTGGATATTGGGGTTATCTCGGCGTTTGGCGCGAAGCGCCACTAACCGATTCATCGATTCTGTTTTGTTGTATTCTGGGAGGTCCTATATATCTTTGAAGTTGTAGTATGTTGTAACAACAAGTCAAGTCCTTAAGGAGTAAATCTTTAGTTTTGAAGGGAAAATCATCTTTGGATTGGGGAGATCCCCTTGAGTAGAGTTATATGATAAAGTTAATAGTATTTTGATAGTACGTGCTAAAATAACTGACCGATCTTCATTATAAATATTTAAAACTAGTTAAATGTAGTGGTAGTTAAAATTATAATAAATCAAATTTATTGAAACTGGAATCGGGCATGAAAACAAAAATTCTGCTACCAAATTAAATATGAAAATAATACCTTTCTGAAAATGCAGAAAAGTTGTCAAGTACATAAAATCTCGAATGTTAAAGCTGTGACTTTTTTGAAATAATTTTATTATGCTTAACATTTCTCCAACGTGTACAATCAAATAATATTTTCTTTTTTCATATTTTAAGTATAGTTTAGATGGTGCTTTGAACATTGCAATTATTTTGATATTAGAACACAATAAATTTTCAATTCATTAAATTAATTATTGTTCAAAACAAGTTTAAGATGCATGTTGAACTTATCTTATTATTTCAATGAATTTTATGCCCCCCAATAAAAGCCCGAAAATTAAGAATTGCAGCACATTTAAAATTAGTACTATTGGTCAGAATTGTTGATAAATTTTAGCAATTGATTTAATGAATAAGTTCTTTGTTTTTTTAAAAAAACGGGTTGAAACAAAACAGCCGACTTGACTGCTGTCTACAGGCTTCATTGATTCTTTTAATTTTTCAAAAATGAGAAGCGTAAATTCTAGAAATTTCCATACGCATTTAACACGTTCACGCCGGGGTGACCCACCGGAGGGTCACGCTAGATTGTCTCAGCGGGCGGCGCACAGGAGTAAAAACTGGTAACAAATAAATTTCATTTTTTAGTTTTTTTCCGGGAATAATAAGAATATATAACTACCAATTGTTTTTAACGGATGCAATTTTTATATTGAATTGCTTCATCGCCGTGATAAATTTCCTTACAGTGAATTTTTATTGTTGAGAATAGATTAACTCCTCCCGATTATTATCTAATATTGAAATAGTTCTTCTACTAGTATTTTCTCTTTTCCGCCCCGCTTTCAGGCGCAACACCCGGCGTGAACGTGTTAAATAATGCAAAATATGAAACTAGACGCAATCTCTTGTTAAACTTCGTCTTTTTTATAGATTTATTTCTAATAATTTAAAGATAAATCAGAGGAAACGGAAGTGTGAACAATTTTGAACAATCTATAACCATTTTGCATAGATAATTGCAAAATGCATAGAAAATTTTGCAAAAAGAAAAAAAATTCTTCTGTTTAAAGACAAAAAGATTTTTAAGAAATTCGGCAGTTTATTTTTGATATTCTCCCCACTGGATGATGAACATAACAAATCGCAAATAATTCGATTCTCCATTTTCTCAAAAATAGATTTAAACGTATTTATGTTCGTCGTAGTCTATATGTGGTATGAGTTTCAAAATTAAAAACAAATACTTTGTAGAGTGTAAGTTCATACATTTGAAACATACAAGTAAATTATTTAAATCATGAAACTAAAAGTATTACCCTTTAAACTTTATATTATTAAAGATTTATTTCAGGGCAGTTTAAAAATAAATTGAAAAACGCTTAAAAAAAAATGCAAACCATATTTTACATAGATACAAATAGTGCACAAGCATAAAAATAAAAACTTCCAAATATTAAACCGTATTTGAAAGAGTTTAGATGCGTATTTTTTCTATTCTTACCATAACAAATCGCAAACGACTCTATACATTTTCTCAAAAATAGATTAAAACGCAATTGCTATGTAGTATATCGCTTTTTATATGACTATACTCATTATTTTAAGTCTCCAAAAATTAAAAGCAAACAATTTTTATAGAGTGAACGTATTTACATTATACATAGTCACGTAAATCATTCAAATCACAAAACAAAATGCATTACCCTTTGAACTTCATCCTATTATAGAGAAAAGAGTTAGAAAAACATACAAGCGATAAATATTTATGCATAGGTACAAATCGAACACAAACATAAAAATAAACACTTCTTCCGTGCGAGAAATCTCAAAATAAAACCGTATTTCAAAGGATTTAGCTGCTTATTTTTGCTATTCTCACCACAGGGCGACAAACATAACAAACCGCAAACGATAAAAGCACCCTTTGGTATCTCAACTCCAGTCTCGGTTGGGTGCTCAAAAAGCCAACTTTGCTTTATTCCATTCAGCATTGTAAGAAACTTACGCGAATGAATCTTAAAGAAACATTCGATTTCTTGGCAGACGAATTCCATTCACCGTTTGGACGATCCCTTGGGTTTAGCGAGTGTCCGAACCGAAAGCTTTTATTGTAAATCTCCGTATAATTCACAGCAAGAGCGGCTGATTTTCTATTTGAAGTGTTTCTTTTCAAATTTAGTCCTATCGTTAAGACCAGGACCGCACAATTGTGTTCTGTAAGAATAATATACCTCCTGCGTGAGAGTTCAAGGATCTGGGAACTGGGGTTAAAAAGTTTATTTTAAAAAGAATGTTTTTTTTTTTGTATGTTATTTTACTGCTATGGGGTACGTAAATGGTGTCATGGTTAAGAAAATTGAAACTACTAGTGTTTTAACACGTTCGTATTCTTCACAACAATTCAAAAACACATTAATGCAAATTCTTCGGTCTTGAGATTGTAATTCGTACTGGACACAATTTTGCTAGATTTTAAATATTTGGTTAAGACATTTCATACTATGATTTTCAAACAGCAGATTTGCAAAAATTAGTAATTATTATTTGAATATTTAATACTTTTCCTCAAAAATATAACGCTGATCTTCAGCTTTGTGTTTAATTAATTAATAATAATAATTGTAAGGAAATATGCTATCACAGAGCGAATATTTCTTATTATATTTCAAGGTATGTTTCCCACTGCTAGCAAATGCTATGCGTTGATATTTTATTTTTGATGCAATTTACCTTAAGAGTTTCCTTCACCATTATTATTAGTTTAAACAATAACTCAAATGACATTGAGCTGGATGAAAATACCATTGAGCTTTTGAGTAGTTTTTCACCACTACGTGTTCAAAGAATCAATTAAAATGTCAAAGTATCAAATGAAATTAAACCTTATTGTAGTTATTTCTAAGTTACTTTGTTAAACAATAGGGGTAATTATTCTTATTCCACAAGTTTTGCAATTTAATTTTAATATTTTTTAACTTATTCAGAAAGTGGAGTAGTTGGCATCCCTGCTTCAAGCTCTACATACTCGTTAACATATAAGAGAACATGTTTGATTTGTAATGAATTTGATCATCCCACATTTAAATAAGTTATACAAATATATAAACTGTAATATATGAATCTCGCACTAGAGCTGCACATTGGATCGTGCGAAGACGAGCACTTTACGGTAGAACACTTTTACGAGAGCCGGTAATATAAATGGCATAAACTAATATTCAAAAATCGTTCGCTCTTGTTCCCGTTGCCCAGCTCTTCTCAATAACAATCACAGGTCTTTCTTCTTAATGTAGAATAAACGATTATATAATAGCACCACTTAAAATTCCAAGGCTGACAGTTTTATCTTAATTATAAGAAATTATATTTCATAATAAATGTGCTGAATATCTTAATTATAATATTTACTCATATTTTTTTCTCATTTTATATTCAGGTGGTTGTGAAAGTAACAGAATATGACTGCTGAGACACTGCGTTCTCCCAATTCTGCTCCAACTGAAGGTGTTCTAAAAAATTTCCAAACCCCCATGCAAAGTCCCATTTCTTCTGAGTATAGAAGACCCTTTTTATCCGGACCGGGATACAACTCTTCACTTCTGTCCCCTCCTGTGCCTAAATCTGAATCCACTTGGAATAAAAAACAGCAATCTAGTCCACAAACGGCACCGAACATTACGGAATTAAGCCCAACTATGCCACACGGAACCAATATTATGGCTAATAAAGAAGAAGTTGCCATCTTGAATGACATGGAGGACAATAACAACCACGAGGGCAAAAGAGACAAATCGAAAAAGAAAAGATACACCAAATCCCGGAATCGAGCTCGCAACCCCGTCGCTGTTATCAAAATTAAAAAAACGAGAAGGCTGAAAGCTAATGACCGCGAACGCAACCGCATGCACAACCTGAACTCAGCCCTGGACAAATTGCGTTGTGTGCTTCCAACATTTTCCGATGAAACAAAATTAACTAAGATAGAGACATTAAGATTCGCTCATAATTACATTTGGGCTTTATCAGAAACTCTGAAAATGTTAGACTCGAAAAGCGGTAAACAGTGTGAAGGATATAATGATGGCTCGAGTCTAATGGATGGTTCGGAAAGCCAAGTCCAAGCACCACCTCTCTATGGTTATTGTTCCGCTCCCATAATTCCTCCAAGTCCAGGTTGGTCTTCGGCTGAATCACCTCATCCGGGCAGTTCATCGTCCTTCCAGATGTCCGGCTCGTACACTTCAACAGACTATTCAGATTCGTCCTGCTCTGGCTCAGAGTGCAGCAATAGTTATATCAAATACGAATCCCTATGACCAAGGGAAGTGTTTTTCTAAAATTAGTAAATTGTTTTCTAAATATTGAAGAGATATTTACATTAATTCGTAATTAGGAATGAACCAAAGATTTTTTTTAAGAACGGGAACAATATATTTTTGTATTTTGTTTATGGCTATTAAATAATAGTATTTTGTGTAAACAAATTAGGCAGTCTAGAAATAATGTTATCAAGTACGAATCCCTATAACAATGGGAAATATTTTATAAAATTCCGAAATTGTTATCTAGAAATGTTTATATTTTTGCGTAATTAATAATGGACCAAAGATTTTTATTAGCTAGAACAATGTATTTTTATATCTTGTTAACAAATATGAAATAATAACTTTCTTACTAAACAAAGATATTACTTATTGTCCTACATCATTTAATTTGAATACATCATTTAAAAAATAGTCAAAAATATATGAAATGTTTTTTTAAAAAAATATAAACGCTGTTTTTTTTTTTAAAAATATAAGCGCTTGAGGCAATATTAATAAGCCACAATTTCATTTTGTTCAGGAAAACATTTTTGGTAAAAACACGATTTTTATGAAAGCAATAAAATGTTTCTCTGTATTTATTATTATCTACCTGAAAGTTTGAAAACCAATAAAGCACCTACTCAGTAACGATACTAATGAACAGTTTAACATAAAAATCTCACCGTAGGAAAAATGTGTCTTATTACTATATTTCTTCAAGCACTTTTAATAAATTCTTTCCTGTTATCAGTGTAAATATGTATTTTGTACATATGTGTTTTTTTTAAAGTACTTTAAAATGATTATTTATTATATATTTATTTATTGCAAAATATTGCAAAGCAAAATATGGTGCATAGATACATTGGCGGAAAAAATAGATAAATTTTTTCCGTAATCAAATTCCAAAGATTTCTTTCTTTTTTTTTTTACTTTCCTTAAATGCAAATCTTCTTAGTACTTTATAACGTTTGCTACTAACAACTTCAGGTTAGTAAACGTTATTTAATAACTATTGTTTTCGCACATACTCATACCATAAAATACTCTAGTTGAGAAAAATGGCGTGCTTTTTTATGCAATTATGTTTCAGTTTTTTAAATTTAGTTTTAAAAAATAGATTTTTATAATATTATTTTTAATTCTTTTACAATTTTTGTTACATAAATCAAGAATATTTCAAAACGAAAAACTTCCTCACAATAATGCAATATTAGGTTGTCAAATACATTATTACATCTAACAAGGCTAATATATGTAAAAGAACGAAAAAATTACTATTCTCTATTATTTAGTTGAAATAAGTATTTAAAATACTTAGCTCAGTGTTTCTCGAATTACCTCTGAACCAATTTAATTAAATAATTTAAATATTCATATTTGTATATTTTTTTTTTTTTTTTTGTCTCTTAAAAAAAATGCGGAATAATTTAGGGCTTTGGGTTTTAAATTTTATCGATCAAGGTCGAATGATTTTTTTTTAAGATCCATACTTGCCATATTAGCAATGCTAGTTATCATGTTAAGAGATTAAATTCAACCATCAAGTTAATTCATAATTGTTAATTATGTTGACAGATGATTACAATAATGTAATTGAATGTAGATCAGTTAGTTTATACTAAATTTTCAATGCATAATTTTCAAAATATCAAGGTACAATTTAAAATTATCCTGTTAACTAATGGTTTTCAATTATCATGTTAACTCAAAGTTTTTGATTATTATGTTAATAGAGTAAAACACGCAGCTGAGTGCTTTTCAGTTAGTCGCAAAACTAATTTTATTGCACTATTTTAATTTGAAAGTCAAAGTGTAATTTTTAATTAAATTTTTAATTAATTTTTAGTTATCATGGGAAAAGTTTTCAATTAATATGATAAAATTTAATTTTCATTTATCATATGAATAAGGCAAAATACTAAGCTAGTGTTTTTTTAACTATTTGCAAAACCATTTGTAATTGTAATTGTAAAACTCATTGCAAAATGTCAAGGTAATATTTTCAGTTGTCCTATTAACTAATACTTTTCAATTATCATGTTAGCTGAAAGTTTTAACTTATCATGTTAATAGAGTTAAACACAGAGCTCGGTGTTTTTCAAGTAAACATAAAATAAATTTTTATTGCATTATTTTAATTTGCAAGATAAGGTATAATTTTCAGTTGTCCTATTAACTAATACTTTTCAATTATCATGTTAGCTGAAAGTTTTAACTTATCATGTTAATAGAGTTAAACACAGAGCTCGGTGTTTTTCAAGTAAACATAAAATAAATTTTTATTGCGTTATTTTAATTTGCAAGATAAGGTATAATTTTCAATTAAACTGTTAACTAATACTTTTCAATTATCATTTTAACTAAAAATTCTCAAGCATCATGTAGGTATAATTTTCAATTACCATTTGATTATTGTAAAATACTGAGCTAGTGTTTAAATACTAAGCTCAACTTATTGCAAAGCCGATTTCATAACATTATTTTAATTGGTCTTTTGAAAAGAAAAATATATTTTAAACTGTTGGATTCAGGTCAAATAATTTCTATTTTAAGATTTTTTTCCTGATCGTCAATCCTTTTTTTTAACAGTCATAAGGAATCCCCCTTTTAAGTTATAAGATCACCTTACTGACAAGCTTGAAAGTTGAAAAAAAAAGATTCTTTTTGTAAAAAGATTTTTTTTCTTTCTTTTTTGAAAATAAAATTCGCGGCAAAGGGGAAAAAGTAAGTCTAAATGAAAGAATAGGAAACTATCCGGCGGAAGTTAAGACTACAATCGCTAGACCGGAAATAGTGTGGAACCCCAAAACAAGTGGTAAGAAAATTGAGTGCCACGATTTTCTGGTCGGAGATTGCCCACTCGTCTGTCATTGAAATTCAGTGACCTGTCGCGATTTCATGAAGAGAGGAGTTATTTGGTTACTGAAGAAAGTTTTTCTTAAAAAAAAATCTCTTTTTTTTAACCCCTAAAAGGATGTTTACTCACTTACTCCTTTGATGAATAATTTTCTTTTTTTTTTCTTCCTTTTTTTAGGATTTTTTTATTTTTCAAGGTTAAGGGTCGATCAGGAAATGAATTTTTAAATCTTTTAAGAAGTTATGTAACTTCAAAATAACAATGCTTATTTTATATTTTATGCTTATTTATTTCTTTTTCTCAGAGAGAGTATAAAAAATTTAATGAAAAAAAGCATTAAATATATATTTTGTAGTTTTTATAAGTTATTAATATTTTTATAAAATATATCGAGCGTCGTGACAACGTTAAGCTAAAAATGAGATTTATTTACTTTTGAAAAATTGTACCCTACCTATATTGTCTATAAACTTATTATGAAATATTTCAAAGCATTATCAGAAAATATTTTATAATAAAAATGAAATGTATTTTAAATATTTTATGCCAGGAAATATTTTTAAAGGAAATATTTTAGATGAATAAGAAAAATGTAATTATCTACACGTTAATGGAAATATGCTAGTAAACATGCCAGCTGATATTTTTTAAAAATCATATTAATGTGCAATTTTTAATTTTGATGTTAACGTACAATTTTCAATGATCAAGTAAACGCATAATTTTCAAGTAAACGTATAATTTTAAATTATCATGTAAATGTTCAGCTTTCAAATATTATTTTAACGGAAAGTTTTAATTATCACGTTAACATCTTACTTTCAGTTATCATGTTATATAATTTTCATTTATCATGAAATTGGAAAGTTTTTAATTTTCACGTTAATGTCTGACATTCAATTATCATGTTATATAATCTTCAGTACTCATATGTTTACAAATGAATTCTATAATCATGAGCCCGTTAATTTAAAAGCCAGAGATAACTCAGTCCGAGATAATTGTTAAGATAATTATTTGACGTGTGATTTTTAAGCACAATGCTCACGTAAAATGTTCAATTAACATGTTAACGTGTAATTTTCAATTTTCATTTAAAATCACAATTTTAATGTTAGTGGTAAACATGCCTATTGGAAAAAAAATTTCAGTTCATCACACAGATTAATAATCATTACCTGGGATCTTACCTGCATATCAAACTATGTCTTTATTATAAAAATTACACTATGATATTTTTTAGCAATGATGAGTGAGAACAAAAAAAAATATTAATTTAAAAAAAAAACTTTTTTAAGTAAGAAAATTCTAAATATCCAAAAATACAATATGTTGTAGTCTTCAATTCTAAAATGCACAGTGTGCATTGAAATCTTCTAATGACCTATGGCTATTGTGATAATATTTACTTTGTATCATCTTATTTTTTTTATACATATTTTTGGGGAAATGTGTATGCAATTTTTGAATGAAAAATTGTTTGTATTGTGCATATTTGTTTTAAAATGTGTATCAAGCAGTTATATTTATTTTTTGAAAATATACCTTGTATAAGATCAAAATATCATTATACGTCTATTTTTTATACTCCTGAAACTATACAGTTTTGTAATATAGAATAATCATGTTATCCTTGTCCTTTAAAACACCCAACAACAAAAAAAACCTCAAGTTTTGCACATTTTTTTTTTATTTCGTCTTTAAATTTTTGTTTATAGATAACGTTAATTCTCTGAGTCTAAAATAATGAAGGTGAAAAATTAAGTATTTATTTTTTAATAAATGGAAGCACAAAATTAATTGTGAATATTGCTATTACTTATCATAATTGTGCTTAAAAAATCCAAATTTATCCGTTCGAAATTTTACTAAATTTTTCAATAAAAACGATGCACTTATTATGAAACAATGACATGCCACATTTTAGATAATTTTTGAATGATAGTTAATTCTATTTTCAGATAGTTTTAGATGCGAGTAAAGTCACTGACGTGTTCACCAGAAAATTAATGCAATTATTTTTTTAACTGAGAAAATTTTTAAACACTAGTAACAACAAATTTGTTTAAACAGTAGTAGTAGCTAAAACGTCACGATATATGAAGAGTTTATGGCGTAATAGTGATAAGTCACTTTATTAATGTTTTATATTTTTAGAAAAAATAAAATAAGAATTGGCAAAAAAAAAATTTTAATCGTCTTTTGGTGACGCAAGAAAGCTGGTTATTTAGAGAAATATAATAAGCGTTAAATATTATTTAATTAATTTTTATCTTCTTCTGGCTTATCATTTACACACACACATCAATGACTTCACACTTTCCATTACTATTTCCTCTTTCGTCTCTTGTCATTGTTTTATATTATTTTTTCTCAAATAATTAAAAAAAAAACTTTATTATATATACGTACTATTTTTTTCTGTTTCTTTAAGGCAATATTGACATTTTAGCATTTCGTTTAAAAAAATATAGAAAAAATTATGGAATTTGCAAAAAAATGCAAAATTTTAAAAATCTTCATTGTAATTATTAGCTGTGCAAAACAGTTTCAAAATCGATGAAATACTAATTTTTTATTCATCAAAGAGTTTTGAGGGAGTCATTTTTACATTATTTACAGATCATTTGAAGTATCATTGTTAGAAAAGTAGATCAACTTTATTCACATTTTGTAATATAAACAAATTTAATGAATTGTGCTATTGTAAATAAGATTGATTGGCAATGATAGAAAGTGAAATGTTTGTGTAACAACGAAAAGAGTTGCAAATAAAATATTTTTCTGGTCATTTCTTTTTTTATTGTTTTATACAGATTTTCATTTAAAATATACATTAGGCTACTCATATTTCTTCCTCATTTATTATTGTAATATATACCATTCTTTTGAATACACAATTTTTTTTTTCTTTTTATCTCTTTTATTATTATTACTGTAAAATTCCTCATTCAAATTATTGAGTTGAGCAATTCTTTATCTTAAATATACCTTTTAATTGTAAAAAAAGAAAGAAAAAAAATCAGTTAAAAATATTGACGTGGAATAAAAAGATACGTTCCGAGCGTTTAAAAAGCCTCTCGCCATCTTGGATTTTTGGTCGAATTTTTAATTTATGTTTTCTTGATATTTTATTTATACTTAACAAACATTTGATTATTGAACAGCTTATTGAACAGCCTTTCCAAAATGCAGAAAATAAAGGGGTCTCTTCATTAGATAAGAAAAAATGCTTCTTCGCTTGATAATTTTGCTTGATAATTTTTGGTGCTTCTTCGAATTTTTCCTCAAAGCAAATCGATACATTTATGCGATTAGTAAGTTATTTAAAACCGCACCTTTCTCCTTTTTTAGATTTTATTAAAATATAGTTTTGTTACAGTTTAAACTTATAAAAAACGGATTTAAATGAGGCTAAAACATTCTTAACTTTAACTGCATAAAAACAAATATATTTGTCGAATATCTAAAATCAGGCTTATATGCTATTTAACTACCTAACTGTTAATTGTTAAATTTTAGCGACACAAGTTTTTCGGAAAGCATTACTAGAGAATCTAAAATAACGCGTGATTCATATCTCAAATTGTGATAAGGTGGAAGCATTGTATTTTACATGCATCGAAGGATACTCTCAATTGGCGTAAATTACCATCTTCAGTTTATTTGAAAAGGAATTACAAACATGTTTAGAATTTTCCTCTTCGTCTAAGCAGTCAGCTCAAAATATTTAAAAAGTGAACCAGTTGTGCGCGTGAGCCCAAATTCTTTTTTTAAAAGTAATAGGGAGAAATTTATCATGTATATTTGAGAATTGAATTTGTGGTTGTTGACAAGTAAAAAAGACAAACAATATTCACAAAATTAAATAAATTTTTAGCGATATATTTGCTACCACTTCCTTAATTTTACTAGATTTTGTATTAAATTGCACTATGGTATATTGGTTTCCTGCATTGTGGTTTAATAAAATTACCTTAAAGAAACTGAGTGAAAGCTTTCAGTTATAGAAGGCGTTATCAAAAACCATGTCTTAGTGAAAACGATCTTGGAATTTTTGATCGTATTTTTTACGGCTTCGATTGTTAAGTTTTTTTCTTCTTCCGATGACAAATGGACTTTTTTCTTTTGAGTTTATTTGGGATATGACGCCCGGTGGCTGAGTGGTAGCGCTTCGCACTCCCGTGCCACAGGTCCTGGGGTTCTATCCTCGGGTCGGGCAAGGTTGTCGTCGATAAATGAGTACCAAGCATGCTTGGGAACTAAACACCGGGGGTTCCACGTTCGGCTGACCACCAGACCTTTTTTCCTTTCCTCCAGACGTGGACACGTACCTAGGTTTGCAAAACAGTATAGTCCACGTCTGGCTACCAGTCCATCTCGCCACAACCCGGTGAGCTGGCCTGATCAGTGGGAATTTATTATAAAAAATTGCATATTACATAATACATGTAAAAACTTTTACAATAAAATTTAGTAAACAACATTGAAAGTCTTGCAGAAGACAATGAAGTGCAGCACATTTGTTTAAAAGAAAAAACAATGACTGAAAATACAATGAATGATAAGTGGAGTAAAAAGAACATGAACAATAGAAAATGAATTTCGTTATATACATAAAAATTGAAAAAGAGAAATAAAAAGAATGAAGAAAGTGTACATAAATATAATGTATTATGTTAGACAGAATAAATATTTTAAATACATTTTTTTTTATGTAAGACAAATATTTTTTTTTATTAGTAGGCAGTCCATAATCTTAATGAGGTTAACATTAAAATTTTATTAATTTATCATTAATGCCCAAGGTCAAAAAAACTGAGATGGGCACAGTAGGCCTTGGCCCTCTGTGGGCTGTCGCGCCACTGACTTTAGTAGTTTATTTGGGATATTCCTTTCATATAATCCATATTATTCAATTCCTAAAAGTATATATATATATATATATATATATATATATATATATATATATATATATATATATATATATATATATATATATATATATATATATATATATATATATACAAGTATATATATATATTTATATATATATATATATATATATATATATATATATGCGTGTGTGTGTGTGTGTGTGCGTGCGTGTGTGTGTGTGTGTGCGTGCGTGTGTGCGTGCGTGCGTGTCCGCGCGTGCGTGCGCGATTTACACAGAGATGCCAACTTGCTCCGGACAGAAAAAAAAATATTTTAAAGTGGTAGTTTATCAGTTGTGATTTTTCGTTTAATAAATTCAATTTAGTATATTTTTAACCACCACTATTTCTAAATAATTCGCTGACTTATATAAATCGCCACTTTAAAGCTTTTATGACTTGCTATACCTTTTAAAAAGTAAGCAAAAATAGTTAAATATTTGCAAAATTTACTTTGAAGTTATTTACCGTTTTTTAAATTAGTTTGGCGTGTCCGGAGCAGTTGGCATCTCTGTTTACATATATGCCACATGACTATATATATTGTCATGTGGCTTGATTCTTCATTTAAATCTGCTATTTCGTATCCTCCTTTATTTTACAATTCTTCTTTCATTTATTTTCTTTATTGTTGTGTTATATAGCTTTCCCTTTAAAAAATTGGTGCACACGCATAGTAAGAAATATGCAAATTTAAAATTTGAGTAAAATTGGTCAAATAGTTCCTGAGAAAGGAAAAATGAGATTTTTTTGACCGATTCTGGTCAAAAGCTTAAATTTGTGTTGTTCAAATAATATAAATTTCCATGATATAAAAATGTATGTGTCTTAAAATTCAATTTTTAGTCGATCGTTGCTAAAAAATATTTGAAACATAACAGATGATGTTAAAAAATCATGCTTAGCTTAAAATTATCTTTAATTAAAAGAGATTTGTTATTTTAAGAAAAAAAATCTAAAAAAGTTCTTGCGATATGGAGGAATATGCAGAAATTAAAATTAACTTAAAAGCATACCCTCCAACTATTAGATAATTTTCGTAGTTTCAGAAAATATTTTTCCTGATAATAGTTATTGTATTATATAGATATTTTAATCATTTAGAACAAGCGGAAATATGCAGAACCTCTAATTCTAAATAATTTAAACAGGTATATTTACGGGCAGATGATAAATGCTGTAAAATTCTAATTGTATTGATTAAAATGACGTTAAATCACTACCACTGGTAAAATAATTTCCAGGAATTTTAATTGCGAAGAAGTGTATGCAAGAAGAGTCGTGAGTGCTTAAGTGAAATGGTTTATAAAAATTTTTATAGCAATTTAAACCCGAATTTGTTTCAGAAAGTGGTAGAGTTGTTTATTCTGAGTCATAATTTTTTTTCTTTTAATCTAATTTCGTTATTTAATTTTTACCAAGTGCAAACGGTAATTTTATTATTTGGATAATTTCTACGAAGTTTTTTGGATTGGGTGCCAGTACATCATAATTCGATGGTCAAAACTTAAAAACAAATGTTTTTTTAAAATTTTGTTCACTGTTCTTAATGTTTTTATACGTTACGAGTTACTACTTAGTACTTACCTCTAGTTAATTCTTTAAAAATACGATCGTCATGGTAGTTGTTTGAAAAATGGGATCAAAAGCGATGCTATTTCCCTAAACAGCTATGTCTTTCTTTCCTCTTCATCACAAATATTAAATTTTTGCTATACAATAGCCACCACTTTAAAGTTAAATTTTTTATATATATATATTTTACTAATTACACTGTATACATTTATATTATATTACTCTGTTTTAAATTCTGCAGGTAACGAAATATATTTAACACGTTCACGCCGGTGTGACTCATCTTGGCAGCGCACCGGTGTAAAAACTGGTAACAATAAATTTCATTTTTTAGTTTTTTTCCGGGAATAATAAAAATCCGTAACTACCAATTGTTTTTAACAGATGCAATTTTTATATTGAATTGCTTCTTCGCCGTCATAAATTTCCAAACAGTGAATTGTTATTGTTGAGAATAGATTAACTCCTCCCGAAAATTATCTAATATTGAAATAGTTCTTCTACCATTTTTTTCTCTTTTCCCATACCAGTATTTTCACTTTTCCCGGCGTGAACGTGTTAAGCTATTAATTTTAGTATTTTTAAATCATTTTACAGTCACCACATATCGAAAATTCGAAATATCATATGAAATGCAACTTTATTGTAGCTATCTCATAGGGACACATTTAATGAGTTTGCATCATTTTCCTTGTTGTACAATATTACTATTTAATTCGCTAAAAGCAATTTATTGAAACTTTGGCAGAAAGCGTAGCAGTTGACAGCCCTAATATACGCCTGCCATAAGTTACTGTTGCAAATTCACAGTGGTTATGAAACTAGCATCTTATTCGCAAAAAAGCATTATTTCAAATGATTACGGAGTCTTCGAAAGAAAGCCTCAAAACACATAAATAAAACGACGATAGAAATTATTTATTTAAAACAAATGAATATTCTTTTCTTATATCTACTTCGCTAAGAAAACAATATGCCGTGATTTTAAATCCACATATACATATATATGTTATTAATGCACCTAATATGGTAAGTGAAATTATTGCGCAAAATAAATCCTATTGAAGAAGCACTATTGTTATAACTTTCCACTTTTTTGAAAAAGAAATCGTCCTTTAAGAATAACGCGAAGAACAAAGACATAATGGCTAATATATGGATAAAAAGTAAACATTTTTCTTCTTTTTTTTAAATTTAAATACAGAAAGAGAGAGAGAGAGAAAACAAAAAACGCAAAAAAAGAAAAAAAAAATCAAAATAATAATCAAGCAAGCAGTTCAAAATAATCAAGATTTGATTGGAAATAATCAAGAAATTAACTTTCAAGTTAATTATTACATATCAAGTTAAATATCAAGAAAAAATGTCGATATTAACTAAAAATGTAGAACCGTTAAAGAAATGCAGTACGTAAGATTATAATTAAACCAGTTATGTTTCGTTATTTCAAATAATGAAATGAGAGCTAAATTTTTGATTCTACTTCTTTTCAGCTCGGTATTATGCAATTCAAATGATTAAATTTATTTTATTGACTAATAGGGATTTTAAAATGAAATAGAAGTGAAATTGAAATTTTTAAATAAAAGGGAATCATTTTAGTCGATTCATAATAATAATTTCATTATAAACAGTTCTTGAAATAAAACCTTTTATATTTCCCGATATATACATTTCGCTTGTAGTTAACATTCAAGAAAGTGAATTCAATAAATTACTTATTAATTCATTTATCAAATAAATTCAAGCTAATATTGCAAGACCACCGTATGCTTAATTTCTTGTGCTGCTAGCGCCATCTGTTTTCAGTGTTCGAAAGCACTTGTCTTTACTTTTCGAAGAGATTGAAAAATAGATTGAAGAAATTAATTGAAGTTATATTTTTTTTACCTTATCTTTTTTGCAATATATAAAACAGATTAGTAGGGTATAATATACTCTTAACTTGAACGAAACAGGATTCTTTTTTAAATCTAATTTTAGTTACACTACCTCTCATCATGATTTTTATCTTAAATTTCATCTTTATTTTTCTCTAAGAAATATAATCTTTGAAAATATACTGCTATAATATAAAAGATAAAATTGCTTGCTATATTTTAACATTTAACAAAGTGATTTTTTTCAGTGTATATGAAGGGCTTGAGGAAATACTATAATAAGCCACATTTCAAATTGCTAAGAATAGCGAATTTTAAGAAAGAACATCACTATCTATGTGGACAATTCAAAGTTTTGTGGGTTGTGTTGTAATATAAGGAAAATTCGAGAGTATTATTAAGTATGAAGAATATTTGGGTTATGGAGTATGCTTCATATGAATTAAAGATCTTTTTTTATATATAATTCCAATGTTAATATTTTCTATAATATTATTTTATTGTTTTCTTTTATTGTTATTAACTTTTTTTCTTTCATCTTAAGTGTTTGTGGTTTCTCTACTTAAAACTAAGATTTAAAATATCTGCTAATAACTTTCGATAGGAAATTTCTTTTTAATTTGTACTAATAAACTAAAATACAGTTTTCATAAAGTGAGTTTTGTAAAAGTTGTATTTGTATTTGTTTTTAATTTGTACTAATAAACTAAAATACAGCTTTCAGAAACTGCGTTTTGTAAAAGTTGTATTTGTATTAGTTTTTAATTCGTACTAATAAACTAAAATACAGTTTTCATAAAGTGAGTTTCATAAAAGTTGTATTTGTATTTGTTTTTAACTTGTACTAATAAAATAAAATGCAGCTTTCATAAAGCGCGTCATATTTTTAAGTCTTAAAGATTTTTGCTGAAATACCTTGTCTTAAAAAATATAAAGCTATAAAGAATTGTAAAAAATATATCTTTTGACATATGTTATGGATTTTAGTATTTTCTTAGTCTTCATTAACCCCTTAATTTGTGCGCTCGAGTTAATTCAAGTGCGCTAAACAGGCCAAACTGAACACACTCGAAATAATTCGAGCGGCGTTGTATTATATGCTGCTATAATTTTTCACACTCGAATATAATCGAGAATTGAAAATAACTATGTAAAAGCTAAGAAAAAGCTTTTGTTGATATTTATCATTTACATAGGATTGTTAGCTATAACACTTATTTACTCAAGAATAAAATATAATATAGCCTTTTTCCATGGAACAAAAGAGCAGTATATCAAAATTGTTCACCAAAAGAAAAGACAATGTTCTAAAAAGTGTTTTTTTACATTTAAAAAATTGAAAAAAAATTTTTTTGCCGGTTTTTTTTAAAAAAAATCTGTGAGTTAAGGGGTTAAACCATACCTGCTAACTTTTACGCATTTGGCGTAAAATTGTATTTCTACATTTAAAGTGGTAGTAAAGTGTATGCTTTCTATATATTCCTTGCATTTATAAACTTAATTAATAATCTTTTTGATCACCACTTTTTTTAAAAAAAATAAGAATATATAATAATATATAATACTGCTTTAATAGTCCGCATACGCTGGTTCAAAATACAGCATATGTTTTTGCTTAATATAGCAATTTAAATTCCATTTTATTACCACTGGGAAAAATCATCCTGGAATGGATTAAAAGTTGGCAGGTATGGTTCGGAAGCATATCCGTTTTTCAAACAAGTAAATTGTAATGTTATAAATGGAATAACAAAAAAGGACAAAATTAATTGATTATTAAATTTCGGGAAGCTCCCAAAATTACTCAAATCTAAGCTGGAAGCAAACTTTTCGCAATATTTAAAGTGTAAGTAAAAAGTTACTATTTTCATAGAAAAAAATTTATAGCACTTAAAAGTTGGAATTCTGCTTTTCAATTGCAGGAATGAAATTTTAAAGAATATCGACCAGTAAATCAATAGAATTTATTTTTAAAGGTCTGCAATTAAATTACAGGACTGTTAACTACTACACGCTTTTTGCGATATATTTTCAAGCATAATAGGCTATTAAATTCTAAAGCATTCAGAATTTTTAGTAATTTTTTACCTCATGAAATCGACACCAAAAAAAAGAAGAACGTTTGAAATGAACTTTTGAATAATTTAAATATAGTGGTAAAAAATATATTAAAATCAGATGTACAAAGTAAAAAAAAATTGTAAACTTCGTTACCACTAGAAGAAATTTTCCACGAAAGCGTGGATAGTTGGTAGACCTGGAAATATATCCTTTAAATCAAATATGCATGTTAAACTAATTTTAAAATAATTACTAAAAATGTTTTAATTTAAACACCAGTTTAAAATTCTAATAATTATTAACAATAATTTTAAGACTTGCTTGTAATGAAATTCTTTGTCATCCCGTAATAATGTATTATAAGGTCGTCTGCTTAAAAAGCAATGACCAGTTAAGAAAGGAATGTATCCCCTTCATTTACGCTAATTTTACCCATAAACTGATTATTTTATCATTCTGTTTTCGCTTTTATATTCACTCGGGAAAATATTACGGAAAACATTACGTAACGCAAAAACTCTAATATCAGCAATACTGATATTAGAGAGCTTTTGCGTTACGTTAACCTTATTTTCGCTCCTTAGCGATACTGCGCAACCTCAGAATTAGCGTATTACATTTCACAAATATCGTAGGTACGTTAATTTTAACTTAAGTATTTTAAAAAACGCCTAAGTTGGTGTATGATCGAGGAAATATTACTCCTCAGCGAAGTTTTAGTTTCGGGTCATTATGAAGATCCAGAGCGTTGGAATGATGTACATAGAAAATAAGTCAATGCTAATAAAAACAATTTTCTTGGAGAAATGTGAGGGAACATATACAACTACATATGAAACATCTTACATGGTTTAAACAGGCGGAAAAAAGAAGTTGAGAATGTTTCGAGAATGAAAAAGTAAGTGCTTGTCTCCTTATATTTTCTTAATTTTATGGAAAATTAGAATATATATCTTAAATGAAGCTTATTTTAACTGCACATTATATATATATATATATATATATATATATATATATATATATATATATATATATATATATATATATATATATATATATATATATATATATATATATATATATATATATATATATAATAGATGGGTATATAAGAAACATCCGCGAACCTAGTGTTAAATACTGATATGTCTATATTTTTTTAATGAGCATTTTGAAATCTGTTCATTTTCTTAAATAGGCATTTTGAGGCAGGGCAATTTTCTTAAACGCGCATTTTGAGTTATGTATATTTTCCTAATTATTCAGTTTGAAATGTGCTCACTTTTTTAAGTAAATATTTCAAGCAATGCTCATTTTCTGAAAAGTGCATTTTAAGGTATGTCCAAAATAAAATGTTTACCGACGCATTGTTTTGATAAAATTATTCTTTCATTTCAAAAAGCCAATGATAAAATATTTTAAGTTATTTCTACCAATTTTTTCCATCCGTTTAAGAAATAACGCAAAGTGATTAACATTAATCCTTGACAAACACACAGGTGCTGTATACGGCAAAAGATATAAAAAATAGTATTGAAATCATTTTCTTTTTGGGTTGTTGTCTCAAGAAGGAAATGTCCGTTATTACCAAGACTTATTGATACTTTTTTTCTCTCTCAGAAACAGTCATGTATAAACATATCTTTTACTATGTCTTAGTAGCCATTGTACTTTATATCTACCCAGTTTACAGATCACCCTGCTAGCACTAAAAAATCTAAGTTCTGCGTTTTTCTAAACTGTTTTATCCAACTTATTATATTTTAACTAGAGGCCTCCGCTTTCTGCTCACTGACGCACGCCAACCCCCAATAATTGCTACACAATTGTTCTTTGTTTGCTTTGAAAACAAATTTAATACTAATTTCAATTAAATTTACTTCACCTCTTATTATCTCACAAGTGACGCTTTTTAAAAGAATTTCTTTGGAGGGCGAAAACGCTGCAGTTGCATGAACAAATATTTTGACAAAAATATAGAGCATCAGAAGTGCAGAGATGCAAACTGTTCCGGACACAGCAAAATAATTAAAAAAAAAAAAAAAAGAACAGTAAATAACAACGAACTAAATTTTGCAAATATTTGTCTATTGTTGCTTGCCTTTTAAAAGGTACAGCATGACATAGCCAGGGGTGAAAGCGAGACGGATAAGAGGAAAGGCTGGTAGTAAAACCATTTCAGTTATAGCTAGTTTTGGGGAGGAGTTTACTTATTCTTTTTCTAAATTTTTCAACAATATCTACTTTATCCTGGTAAAGAAGCAGTTTTATATTTATATATGCCAGAATTATAAAAGAAATCTTGATAGTTACAGATATTTCATTTTTTTTCGAAAAAATGCTGGAATGAAATGTTTTACGTACCAGGTTTTTCTCTTTTCCGTCTTGCTATATAAGGGCTTTCACCCATGCGCATACCTGCCAGCTTTTATTCCTTTCGAGGATGATTTTCCCCAGTGGTAGTAAAATGGAATTTAAATTACAATTTTAGGCAGAAACAAACGCAGTATTTTAAACTAGCTTATGCGGACTGTCATAACAGTATTACATATTAACATATATGATTAATTTTTTTAAATATAGTGGTGGATCAAAAAGATTTTAAATTAAGTTTATAAATACAAGGAAGCATACATTTTACTACCACTTTAAATACAGAAATAAAATTTTACGCCAAATGCGTAAAAGTTGGCACATATGCATGCGTATTTGTGACAGTCGGGGGTGAAAGGATTCGCGATGTCGATTTATCGGAGATGTTCGAGTTTCTCTTCGGCGATCACTAATAAGTTACCTGCGTTGTTCAGCATATTTATTATTTGTTTCACTCCATTGTGAAGAAGCATTTCTCACTTCCCAACGTCTATGAATGATGCCATGCCTGATACGTTCATAATATCTTCTATTTTTCTCATTAACTCTTCTTGGTCGATCCGCAGTAAAGCCACAGCGACTCTACTGAGTACGATTGTCACTTTCCATTAAAGATCACAATATGTAACAACAAAGTGAAAAATAATAATAACAAAATGCAGAAATAAGAACATCAACAAAATAATTATAATTCGATAAATAATAAGTCAATTAAGCTGGATTAAAATGTGTTAGAAATTTTAAAGATCTAAAAAGGATAGAGTGAAGTAGAGTTGTAGTAATATTTGTAGTTGTAGTTGTATTAATTATTTTAATTAACTTAATGAAATGATGAGGAATAATCGCTTTAGGTTAATATTATTAATTAAATAATAGTTAAAATATTTTGAAGGAAAATTCTATATATATTTATTTTATTTTATGAAGTGGTAGGAAAAACAATTAAATTGTTTAATTAATGTTTATACAAGATATTTCAAATCCATCATTATGTAAAACTAAAATATTGGTAGAAAGAATTAAAGCAAAAACATTTTTCGCATTCTCTTTCACTGGTAATCTGCTAAAAAAAGAAAAAAAAAGTAAATGCTAGAAAAAGTTGTTAATTTTATATTTTAATAAAAATTTCGACTCTTATTAAAAGGAAAAATTGAAATTTTTTTAAAATTGGTTTTTATCTTCTCCGGTTAAGTATCAGTCCTATTTTTCCAATAAAAAGAAAATTTTAAATAAAGATTCCCTTATGAAAAAATATTATTTTTTATAAAAGTGGTAAGGATTTAATAGGTCGAGACATACAAGATAGGTTAAGAGATTTCCATCATTGTAAGATGATTTCCAGCGTTGTATTTTAAAATGCCTAGCTTAATAGATTAACAAAGAAAGCAGTAAAGAATAATGTATTATATTTGAAATATACACAAAAAGAATCAACGATATCAAACTTATAAGTGTGATTATTTTGATTTTTTTTTTCTAATTTTGTTTCAACTTTCACTGACTATTAGAAATTATGTGTATTATGTATTCTCTAATTTTTTCTATATTGAAATTATTGACCTTATGCAATAACAGCTAAAAACGAAACAAATGCCATATAATAACGCATGTGGTCATTGAGTAAAAATTTTCTTATCGGTAACAACATTTATAGATACAAACTGCTGCGCTTTCCTTAAAAAATTTATATAGTGGTAGGGAACTACATCTTAAAGCTTATTAGGTAATTAAGTAGACTGTTTGAAAGGCTTAACGCAATTTATCTGAATTAAGAGGTATTTTCTTCTGAATTTATTTTTTTATTTCAACGTACTAGTAAGCAAAAGATTTTTTCAATTTACAAAATTAAAAATCATATATATTTAAACAAGATTGCCAACTATTGCGCTTTTTGTAAAATATTTTAAGGAGTGGTAAACAATAAAAAACGAAAGCATTCAAATTTCTCGATAGTTTTAACAACTTTTTGACTCTTTCCGCTAAAAAAAAAAAAACAAAAAAAACCCCCGCTAATTAAAAATATCGATATATATACATTACGTTAATGTTAATTTGTCATATTGCCCTTAATTACCACGATAATTAAAAAATATTGAGCTGAAAATTTTTCAGCTTTTCTATTTCTCTCTTAAAAATCCCAAGGTTCAAATTTTATTTTCTACTAGTGGGCTGCGCCCCCTGCTCGCTAACGCTCGCCAACCCCCGAGAATTGCTACGCAATCTTATATGGTTTGCTGGGCAAACCAATCTCGCTTCGCTCGCTACTAACTTAGCTACCGTGCTAATGCTCAAAATTCTAAGAATTCAAAACAATCATTCAAATCCATATGACAACTTTTTTTTAAAAAAAAATTACATCTTTTTAGTAAATACTAAGTCATTAAACTAAATTTGAATTCAAATAAATGACATGTAATTCGTTAAACCTATTAGAAATGTGCTATAGTATAATTCGTGATATAAATCAAAAATCGTCAAATAAATTCGTAATATATAAATTCGTGAAAAAAAAAGCGTTTTCGACAAAATACTAAAATAGAGATCTATCGACAAAGACTCCTCGCTTCTGCCTAGCTTATGCTCTCCCTGGTTATTCCAGTTTCCGTTTTTAAAAGCGCTATATGTTGAGCCATCTCATCTAAATTTGACATGTGACATTTTTAGCGGTAATCATTGGTCGATTTTCTAGTGTTGCCATTCGGGGAGTTATAATGAGGCTTTTTTTAATCGCCGTGTAAGAGAAATATATATATAGATTTTGATCGAAAATAGGAGAATTAGTTATGAGTCTGTGAGGGCATTGCCTATACATACACACTAGTAGTAATTTAATAAATTTGATTTAAAATTAATTTACTCTTCATAAAAATAATTTAAACTTATTAATATATGCTTAGAAAATATTTTTTCTTTAAATTTATTATCGAAAGTTTTATTCCACTTCTCCTAGCCGAAACCATCCCCGAGAAAAGTAAATGTTGGCTGAGCTTTCATAATATTCTTGTTTTACTCGAAGAATTATTCCAGCCAGATAGTCGAGCCCTTTTTAGCACGCTTAACGGCGAAGCCAAAGTTTGTGGGTTCGTAACCCTCTCAGAGCATGGATGTTTCACTCTGTGTGTTGCCTTTTGCTGTGTCTTTGTGGCAGTGTCTCTTCGGTGTAAAGTTGCTTGCCTGCCTTCGGGACTTCCAAGCGTTTCCAAGAGCAACTTGTGGGGCGAAGAACAAGAAGCTCATTGTCTCCCGTTAGGTAGCAATCACGTACAATTATTATTCGTTAGTATTATAAAAATTTCAAATTTTGGAAAATTTAAGATTCTTCTCATAGATCCTAAAATAGTAGTATTTCTTTATTTACGCGCACTAAAACTACACAATGTACTATTTTATTTTACAGCCGTCGTTGAACAGCCGATAGAATTTTTTGGTTCAGTTGCTACTAATGTTCAACACCGTAGCCTTGTAATTTTGAAACCAATCCAGAAGACAAGAGAACTCCTGGATCAAGTATGGGGAGAAATTTGACTTTGTGGAGGATTTTTTGATGGAACTAACCTACACTCGCGTTACATTTAGAGGAAAACAACGAAAACCTCTCACGTGTGGTCAAACGGCAAGGGACTCTAACCCAAGACTTGCCATCACAAATTTTATCCTAAGCAGAGTAGGTGGCTTCTCCGCGTTCATAGCCCGACGACCAGCGTGCGATAATCGAGCACTTTATAGTAGAAGCGATTAACGAGTACCGATAGTCCCAAGTTGACCAAAGTGGTCACTCATCCGTTCACTGACCACTGCTAGTGATGCTTGACTTCAGTCCTTTGGTGTTCTACCAAGATCCGTGTCTTAACGATCAGACCACTGTCGGACGGACAATAAAATAATTTTTTTAGTGTAATTTTACTGCCACTTTTACAGTATCACTCCCAAACACCGTACATATTGGCAACTAAAATTAAATTCACATTTTAATTAATTTATGAGAAAAATAGCAACATTTCGAGTTTTTTCCTTTAGAATTTTCTCTCTAGAAGATGCATAAATGAAAAGAAAAAAAATCCTTTTACTCAAAAGGAAACCTATTTTTTCACTCTTTATTTATTTAGCTATACATTATATGAATTAAATTTAAAAGTCTGGAACTGGAGCATCCTTAAGAATTCAAATAGATGGGGGAAATGGAACAATTTATGTCCTATCTATTGCGCCATAAAGAATAGAATAGAACGAGGCATCAATATTGACACTTTACCGTTCCGATCCTTCATCACTTCTGAGTGGACATTTCCTATATAGGTAAAAATGTCCTGCCGCCACAAGTCACGTGGCCAATAAACGTCTGAATGGTTATGGGTTTTTTACGAATCCACCTCGCCATCGCTCAGTCACGTGACTTACGGAAACAATAAGTATCGCGTTAAGGGGTTGGTTACTGACACGCGTATGTAGTGGATGAAACGTGAGGAATATTGAGACTGGAGTCAATTTTTGCGGTTCAAATGGGAAACTATTCATTTGAAGAAACATTTTTTTTTTTCTTGGATCACGTTCCTTTGTTTGCACTGATGGCGCGAAGGGTTTTATGAGTCCTACCAAATATTTCTTCTTTTTTTTTTCCAAATTCTTTTTTTAATTCTTTTCCATTGTGGAACAAAGAACGTACGCAATAAGATTCATTGCGCGTGGGATATATCAATAAGCAGATGGAAGTTACTGAGAGAAGTACATATGATACGAATTTTGTCATACTGAGGTTATCATCTTTTGGTTATCTAATCATTTATTATGCAGATTTTTGTGGCATTGTCGTTAATAAATACTTTTTCCCCGTAAAACAGATTGAGCTACACTGTATATACTAATATTAAATAAATATATTATGGCAATAGTTAAGCTGTTCGTTGCTAACATTAGTTAAAAAGATTGAAAATACGATAAAATGAAGTAAATAATTCAAAGATACTGAATATCTGTGCTTAGAGCCGCGATGGCTCAGGGGATAGAGCGTTTGCCTTCCAATGAGGCGAACCAGGTTCGAACCACAGTTGAAACAAATTCCGCATCCGGCTTGCACCGACCACAGTGCTGACGTGAAGTATCCTCAGTTGTAGACGGAACAGGGGTTGGAGTGCTCTTGCCGTCAGGCTAACCGTGGGACATTTTCGTGGTCTTCCTCTCCATGTAACGCAAATGCGGGTTAGTTCCCTTAAAAAGTACTCCACGAAGGCAAATTTATCCCAATACGTGATCCAGGAGTTCCCTTGTCTTCTGGATTGTATTCAAAATTACAAGGCTACGGAGATGAGCATTAGTAGTCGTAAACCCATAAAATTGGATCGGTTGTTCAACGACGGTTAAGTCGTTGACAGTAAAATACATATTAGTAATAATATTAGTAATAATACTTAGTAAAATACATATACTTAGTAATGGTGAAGCTTCAAAAATTATTAAGGTTGAAAACGTCGACATATTTCGAGCTCTTCAAAGAAAAATGTCCATTTTCAGGACCCAACAAACAAGAATGAAATACTTCATTGACTTCAAAAATTATTAAAGTGAGAAAGGTCTGCATGTTTTAAGCGCTCAAAGCAAAAGTGCCTATTTTCGGATCTACCAAACCTGAATAAAGAAACTTTATTATTTTCAAAATTTATAAACTGTTAACCTGCCGGATTTTTATTTAATGTAAAAAGCGCCTTTAAAAAAAACGTGGTAGCAGGTTTGCATATAAATTAAATGGAATTTTTCTGCAGTCAGTTATTAATTTTGTTTAAAGATACAACAATTGTTTGATTTTATAACATGATCTATAATTTCATATACTAAATAAATTATTATTGATTGGAATAATTAGTTTAGCCAATTTAAATGCTAAGAACGAAAGATTTGAGTTGGTATGTACTAGTCTTTAACATTTTGAAGAAAAAAAAAGACATGTTCCAAAAATGGAACATTGGTATTTAAACATATGGATATTACCTGCATGGACACCTGAAAGCTTCCCCTCTCTCCCGAGGTGAGCTTTAGCTATTATCTTGAGTTTACTAATATGAAAATGGGACAGAAAGAGGAAAAATTGAGAATAGTAGTCCAATAATATGAGATATAAATGTGGATATCTCTTGAACGCCAACGTTCCACTTAAGGAATATGCTCCTTTATCAAACACGCAAAAACAGCGAACTTAATTATTTTATTTTTAACATTAATCTTGAGAGGGCAAGATATTCCTATCCATGAAAATACTTTATTGTTATTGCAACCAATATATCAATATGAAATTGCATAATTGTTAAATTTTTGAATTGAATTGGTTGGTAATTGGATAAAATATGTAATTATATTTAATCACAAATATGCTATTCGAATTCAGCCAGACGAAGAATCCCCGTGTATTAAATGGCGAGTGGTGCAAGTTAAATTTGTCGGGGTCACCAAGTCCTCCAAATTTCCTTGACAAATCAATACATCTGGAATAGGAGATTGATCGTTCTCTTGTTCAGGTCAAAATTAGGTTCTGTGAATGAATAAATGGACTATGATAAGGTCCTCCCTGTAAAACAGGACTACGTCATATAAATAATACGTATCATTCCACTACATCATATAAATAATTCAAAAATACTAATAGACGATTTAAATGTGTTTCGGACTTGTCAGAAGCAAAACAAATTTCCAAGAAACTAAGCAAAATTAGTTCCTTATTTTTATTTTAAACTAATGGCTTCACATGAATAAGTGTTGAAAATTTTAATGAAAATAATGAAGTTTTATAAGCTAAATGGCATCGTAGTTTCGAAAATACATAATGGCTTCAGATCAATAAGTGTTAAAAATTTTAATGAAAATCATTATGTTTTATATACTTAATGACTTCGTAGTTTCAAAATCATAAAATGGCTTGTTACTTCAAAGAAACTTGTTTATAACAGACAAGAAAATTCAATCTTTCCACACAAAAAATTTGTCATACAACAAAATCATATCCTTCGACAGTTGTCAATCATATCATGGATATGTCGGCTGAATGACGTTATTGATATGGAAATACTGACCGTTCAGCCAGGATTTGTAATCCAATATCCACAACAATCGTTATTTTCCTGTCAACTTTAGCGACTTATTTCCGAAGATGTGAAGGCCAGGCCACTTTTTTTTTCCTCTCCTCCGTTTCCAAATCCTTAGAGTCCTTTAACCTCATGGTGGTAAAAAAGACGTTCCGAATTCGAATGTACATAGATTCATCAATTCAAAAAAATACAACATCCCTTATCCCTGATTGGATTATAATGCAACAAACTCGGAACTAGAAGACCTTCCGTTTCGTTTTTACCATTCTCCCGCTTTCTTACAATTCGAAATGTTAACATTTCGGACCGGATTTAGGTTTGGCAAATTCAACTTCGAGATATGCATTGAGATTTGAGGGGGGAAGATATCGAAAGAGGGGAAGGAAGGGAGAGGCAACATGATGAAAGAAGAACGAAAGAAAAAAAAAATTGGTAAAAGTGGAAGTGGAAAATAGAAGTAAGGATCTAAGAGTCTATAAAATGAAAATGGCTTGCAAAATGAACAACCGATTGTGACTGCATTGTGCACATGCTAACATGTGAATAATAACCACCGTACATGTGTAGATGTGAAGACTGTCTTTTCAACGTTGACGAGGGGGTCTTGAATATTTTTTTTTAAGCCTTAGTAGGACAGCTAGCCACTCCTAGTGGTATGCAGAATTATGAATGAGTGAAGGTCGTTGGTTTCGTGCCTTATGAAGGACGATTTATCAGTACCGTTTTAAAGTAAAATTATATGATTGATTGCGTTGCGAAATATTCAAATATACTTTTTTTTCTGGAGCGAGATTTATTAGTCAAATCTAATTAAAAACTATAACTAAAGTAAGTTAGTTTTAATTAGTTTCCCTTATGTAGCCTATTGATAAGTAAAACATAATGTAAGCATGCAATAAATAAAGCGAAATCCAATTTGTCCTAGAAGAAAAAAAAATTCTTAGAATTAAATTTCACTTTAGAATAAACAGGGCGTTGTTAAAAAATATATTTGATGTTTTTAAAAAGTTCTTATGAAATGTTCCTGATCAACAATAATTCTATAACTCAAGCAAATATGAAGAGTTATGTTATAGATCGAGTGATAATATACAGCATTTAAGTAGTTTTTCTAAAATTTAAGAATTTCCAACGCTTTGATGATCAGTAAACAATCACTTGAACTATTTTACAGACCACTAGACGCTCTGTGATTGGCAGGCATTGATATGAAGTTTAGTTATCTAAGACTTCTCAGATCACGTGATATCGCTAGACGACAGCTAGCATCTTATCTAGATATATTTACTCTAAGAGCTATTAAAACATTATGACAAAGAAAAACATAATAAAATGCAAATTTTAATCCCACTATTAAAACCACTTTTGATTTTTTTCCAGATGCATACGATACCAAAATCTTTTGTAGTCAGATCGAATTTCCCTGGAAAACATAAAATTTCCCCTGTTATCTATCAGCTCTGCTACCTTTAACGAAAATATTTATTTACCCCATTAACGGCAATCATTCTCAATATATGTTAGAAATAGTAATCAAATAAATTATTTGATTTACCTTTAGAAAAAGAGACATGTTTAACCCTTTCGCGCCGACTGTCACAAATACGTGCCAGCATAAAACCGTCTCAACCAGGGCAAAAAGATAAAACTGGTAATCAAAGTATTTCTTTAGCAGTTTATTTGTGGGCGGAGTTATAATTGTTTGATTTATTTAATTCACCATTACTTTGTTCAAAATAAAACTATTTAGTTATACTTTGAATTAACATTGATTATATATATGATTAAACTAACAATAATTAAAGTAAAAGCAAAGTAAGTCTGTCAAATTAGAAATGACTACATTTAAGTTACCGTTTTTTATTTAAATACAACTTGATTCTGATTTATACGAATGCTTCTCTGCATCACCAGTCCCCAAGGGGTTAACACATTGCAAGTGGGTCACGTAGAAATACACTTTTGAAATTTGTGTGATCCAAGCAAAAGTTTAAAAAGTGGTAAAAAGCTACTTCGTTTCCTCTCTGTTTTTTTTCAAAGAAATTATCAATTCGTGATTACCACTAAGATAAATAGTTCAGTATATTGTAATCAGTACTACAATCATTCGACTTAATGTTTTTCTAAAATTGGAGTTCTATCTACGGTGACAAGTTTGCTCCTACTTTTGAGAAATCTTGTTTACCACTTTTTTTTAAATTTTAACCTGTAACACATGCAATAGAAATTTTCAAAAAATTACCCTCATGTAATGGGTAAAAAACTAAAAAAAAGAAGAGTATTGGCTTTCAACCCTTTTGAAGGCCGTGGTAAGTATACTTACCACTACGTTTTACCATTTTTAATTTAGGTTTCCATTTTTCAATAACTTCAGCTTTCTTGAAGTGAGTTTGAATAAAATTGGTTACCATTTGTCACTTTTAAAAAACGTATAAAAGTTATAAAATAATATACGTAATTCCTTTTGAAGTTTGTAGCATTTAAGGAATTTATTTTATAAATAAAGAAAAATAAAAGTCAGTATAAGTTCCTAATAGGTCATGTTAAATATATTTACCACCAAAAAATGGCATTTTTATAAACTAAATGAGTTTTTTTTTATATCAATTACTGTTCTTGAAACAATTTCAATTCCAAAAATACTTTAATTTACCTTACTAGAAATAAAGAGCCCATTAAAGGGTTAAGTGGATAATTATGCACACTCTCTTTTTGCAAATAATGGTTGCTTTTCTCTACACAATTGTGTTAACATTTCTTTGAACTGATAGTTAATTTTTTTGTTTTAAAAAATAAATATATCCTTGAAATTTGGTTTGCATGAACAAGGCATCAGTGCTTACCAAGCATGCACATAATCATAATGTAATTATTTATAATTGAAAACTCACCTGAGCAATTAAGGTTATAAAATTTGCCAATAATTTATATCAATAATTTAAGTTTTATTTATATTTTTTTTATATTATATAAACTGGTAGTTATTAAAACATTTTTTTTTATTTAATTGTTATTTTTCTGACGAAACAAATAACATCTGTGTATGAGATAGGCAACATGCATTTTTGATGATACAACTAATAACAGTGTGACTGTTAATACATTGTTTGCAAAACGGGGAGATTTCCACATTTGTTGGCAAAGTGTTAAATTCGTAATAAAACTAGAGTGACCACCGCAAGGGAAAATTTAAAAGTGTTCACGAATATTTTTAAAGGTAATTGAAAGTTTCAAAGCTTTTACTTTCACTTTAAATTAAATTGACTAGTTTCAAACTCTATGTTTACTTAAATTTTTTGATTGATGAATTGAATCAGCAAAACCAATTTGTTTCTATCTATCTCTACCATGATTCAAAACATTTTTCTTTTTTTCAATGCCCACCTGTGTTACATTTTTTCGTCAATTCAGGCATTTACAGGACAGATTTGTTGGCCTCTCTTTCAGGGGCACCATATTAGGTGCGCCAACGTTGCTCCCTCAGTAAGGACAGATAGTACAGAGAAGGAAAGGACATGCATGCCTTGCCCGGGATTTGAACCCAGAACCCTTCTGATGTAGGGGCAGTTCCCTTAGCCCTACACAGGCCGGTCGGCTGATTCAAAACAAAACTTATATATCTTCAATAAAGTTAACTTTTAACATTTTATGCGTCATAACTTCCGATACTCTGTTGCACAAGTTACGAAAAAAACATTATCCCTATGGAAAGAGCCTGCTTGTAACTAAGCGCACACCGAATATCAACATCGCAAATTCTTGAAACGACGTTGCGCAGCCTTTATTTATTATTTATTTATTCATTTATTTATTTATTCATTTTTATTTATTTACTCATTTATTTTTTATTTATTTATTTATTTTTTGCTTTCTTTCTTAAATCCTGGGAAATGAGGGAAACGAAACTTATTGAATAATTAATAAACAAGTAAGTAGAATTAATAAAAGTTATATCTAAAAATCGTAACGAATATACGCCTTTCTGTCCGCATTTAAAGAAACTGGTGAAAGAAGAATAAATATTGTTTCTTGCAGACAATTTTCTTCCAAGGAGAAACAAAAGTAAAAATTCTTTATCTCGCATTTGATTTGTGATCCTATTTTTAGTGGTCCAATCAAATCAAATGATCAAGTAACGTTATATAGTTGTTTCTTTTTCAAAAACATATGTTCTCCTTATTTATGGAATATGTCATTATGTCTAGAATTCCAGTAAGACTATGGAACTATAATCATTTTTAATAATTTTATAGTATATATCGTAAAATGTTGCACGAATTGAAATTATGTCTAACGTGTTATAATTTTAAAAGCTTTTATATTGTTTTGAAAGCCTATTTGTATAATTTGATAACGAATAAAGCGAAACTATATGCAGTCGTATATGATTATTTAAACCCTATACCACAATAGTCTTTTCTTAACTTGAAACGGTATATAGATTAACCTTGAGTAATACCGATCTTTGATTCATCGTCTTTCTCATTAAAAAAAAAAAAAAAAAAGGAAAAAAAAAAGACATAATCTTGTTTTTAGTTGGTTTCATATTTTTTAAGATTTTGAAGGCAGTTGTGTAAAGTTTATTTAAAATATTCTTTCAAAGGGCTGAAAAAGTAAATCATGGCAGTAAAAACTGACTTCGCAGTTGCCTAATGTCATGCTCTTTATGAAAATTTCCGGATAAAGCTATCAAATTTTAGCCCTTTGCGAGGCAGAAAATTTTGAGCCTTACTTGTAGTCTAAAAGAACTATACGAATTACGAATGCGAAAATTGTATGAAATATCGCAGAACTGCTAACAAATATGAATTTTCTTTAGAATTTAATTTCATATTTAAAAATGCATTTGATAAGATACTTTTAATTTTCGATATATAGTGGTCGATAAATTACTTAAAATGAAAAATACTAAACTAAAAATAACATAAATTTTGTTACCACTAGAAAATATTATTTTGCAAAGCTGAGCAAGTGGCATCCACATATAAATTATTTCAGTATTGAGGAAAGAACATATCTGCCAACTCTCCCGCATTTTGCTCGAGATTTTATTTTCATGTTTAAAGTGGTAGTAAATATATACTATTTTTTCTTTTATAAATTTAGTTTTTAAATAATTTTGATCACCACTATTCTTACAAAAATTATGCTTATATATATTAATATGCGTTACAATCTTGGTTGTCCCATGCCAATAGTCACAACTACTATCATAATGACCAGATGAAGAAGTGAGATGCCCGCTCCGCGGGCAGGTACTTCGCTCCAATTCCTATCAAGTCAAGTCTTGGTTGTCAACTTAATTTTTTTCAAATACAACGTATTTGTTTGCTTAAAGTTGAAGTTTTAATTCCATTTTAATACCACTGTGAAAAATGATAATGGAAGGGATTAAAAGTTGTCACGTCTGAAAGAATATTCAGAACCGGTTACTATGGTTTCCAAATTTGCTTAATCTTTTCAGATTAGCATTAAAATTATCTTAAATATTGTATTAATTTAACAGCTCCATCCTGTTAGGCTGGTCACAAACCACAAGGGACTCAAAATATTTTCATGAAAATAGCGTATCAGCCCATAAATCTTCTTATTTTGTTGCAAAATAGAGGACAAACCTTGAGGTTTTGTCCTTTTTTATTTGGTGTGGTTTTCCACGATCCTCCTACCATTCTACGCAGCACAGGAGGTTTTCAAACTGCACCACACCACACCTTCTTCAGTAGCCGGACCTATTCATTTGTATGGGCGCTGCGGAGGAAAAAAGTACCCAGCTTTTCAATTTGTAATCGTTTTTAACCTTTTTTGATAATCTCACGCCCATGTGTATGTATACAGCAGGGTGCACGTCGACTTTATCATAAGGTGGTATAAAAAAAAAAAACGTTCCATCGGTGAATAATATTTTTTTTGCTTTCATTCTTTCAAGATGAAGTGAAGTTTTCGTCAACATCCATAAATTAGATCTTCAAGAGCGACATTGGGCCTAGTTTGTAGCGAATTCTGTTTGATTTACCCTTATTTGGTTTTTCAGACCATATATTAAGGTCTGAAAAAAAGCGTTAATGCGTTTATTTCCGCGTATTGAAATACATTTTGTGGTCTTTTTCAAGCGTTTTTTTAACGCTTCAGTTTGTAAGTAGCCCACATTTTGCGGATATAATATTTGTAAACAACCTTTAAAGAACTTATGCGATAGTTAAAGCAGATAAAAGTTTTTGCTATTCATGTACAGTACGTAGAAATATAAGCGGACCACCCTGAATAACTTATGATCTATTCACTTTCTGGGACTCAATCTTAATGGTTTAAGGGGGTGACCTCAAAAATGCTAATTAATTAGTTAAGACGGTAATTTAAGTTACGAAATCGCTCGCAAAAGCTAACATTCTCTGAATAATTCTACCTTCTTCTTTCTCTCGATGAATTCGGATTTCTGACCCTCAAAATGTAGTGGTTAGTACAATCTAGGAAATATGGTCCTAATTGTTTGGTCAGGAGAGCGACTCAAAGTTTGGGTCCATTTAGCTTAATTTTACTTTATGCGTATTTCACCATATCTCGCAAACTTTTTAAGTGAATTGAAAAATTTTTGCAAATGTTTATAAAATTCGTTTACGCAAAAATAATTGAATGCAAAAAATAACTTTTAGTAAATATTTATTATTTTCCGTTTAATAACAGTCGAAAAACTATTGGTTTGTAAGGATTAAGGTTTTTTACATCATTTCAAAGAATGCAATTTAAAATGGGAAAATACAAAATTTGTGGGAATCAAATTTTGATAAAATCGTAAATTTTAAAATAGATTTCTCAGGAGCTATTCGTCCAATTTAGCTCAAATGTCATATTTTGTTATTCATTATTGCATTCTTTAAAATTATCTAAAAAATTGTTTACCTTACAATTTCAAAATCTTTTCGATTATTATTAAATAAAATAATAAAATATTGCTATAAGTTATATTTTGCATCGTTGGATAAGTGATCTTTATAATTGTGTAAAAAAATTTTTAAATTCGCTTAAATCTCAATAGGTGGCAAAATAAAAGAAACATTAAGGGAGCTTTCCAGACTGAACTTTTGGGACCATATTTCCCAGATTACGGCTACCCCTATATTTTTTGCTGGTTCAAAACGGTATAAGTATATTTATTTAGAGCAAGTACGTTTTTGTGTCTGATTTCATAACTTAAAATATCGTCTGTTCTAATTAATTAGCATATTTGAAGTCACCCCTTCGAACAATTTAAGATTGATTCCTTGAAAATGAAGATCCGATCACTAGATCAAAAGTTATTCAGGGTGGTCCGTTTAGTGTTATGCTTTCTGTACTGATTTTGTGACATACTATTGCTAACGAATTATTATTTTAAGTCTTCAAATTTAAGTCTTCAACGTTTGCGAAAGGTTTAATTAAGGAATGCTTTTAATGATATTGTATAGCAGTATATTCTTCCGATTTCAGTGGGAGATTTTATTTTTGGACATTTATCACAATTTATACACAAATATTTAATTCTTAGTAAAGAAAAAATAGATTTAAAATTTTTTCCCACCATCATATCGAATTAAATTAAAAATGAGTAAATTATACCGGCAAAGCAGTTAGAATACGCATACATTCTCTTAACACATTCACACCAAGTGCATACCTGCCAACTTCTAATCCCTTCCATTATGATTTTTCCAAGTGGTATTAAAATGGAATTAAAATTTCAACTGTAAGCAAATAAAATAAGTTGTATTTGATAAAACATCAACTGACAGCCATGATAGTAACACTTATTAATATATAAGCTTAATTTTTTCAAGAATAGTGGTGATCAAAATCATTTAAAAATTAATTTTTAAATAGAAAATATAGTATATATTTACTACCACTTTAAATATGAAAATAAAATTTTACGCCAAATGCGTAAAAGTTGGCAGGTATGCAAGTGACCCACCTGTGGGTCAAGCTAGATCGTCTCATCGGGCGGCGCACCGGAGTAAAAACTGGTAACAAATAAATTTCATTTTTTAGTTTTTTTTCCGGGCATAATAAAAATCCATTACTACCAATTGTTTTTAATGGATGCAATTTTTATATTGAATTGCTTCTTCGCCGTGATAAATTTCTTTACAGTGAATTGTTATTGTTGAGAATAGATTATCTAATATTGAAATAGTTCTTCTACCAGTATTTTCTCTTTTCCGCCCCGCTTTCAGACGCAACACCCGGCTTGAACGTGTTAAAATAAAACTTCTAAAAGTTACTATTTCAAATCAATCAGTAGTACATACAGTTGCTACTCTCGATAAAAAATAGTCAAACTGAAATATTTTTACTACCAATTTTTATAGTTTTCCAAGTGCATTCCCGTTAACATCTATGTTTAACGGGTTTTTACAAGCAGGGAAATGGTTCCGCACATACCGTTGAACTTAGCAGTTATTTCAACATTTCATACCACATAACCTGTTACTCGTAGACATTACTTACCTGCCAACTTTTACGCATTTGGCGTAAAATTTTATTTTTATATTTAAAGTGGTCGTAAATATATACTATTTTTTTTCTTTTATTAAGTTATTTCTTAAATGATTTAGATCACCACTATTCTTAAAAAAATTAAGCATATAGCCCAATATGTGTTACTATCACGATTGTCAGTTAAAGCCTTTTAAAATATAACATATTATTTTGCTTGCAATTGAAATTTTAATTCTATTTTACTACCACTGGGAAAAAACAAAATGGAACGGATCAAAGGTTGGCAGGTATGCATTACGCATTATTAACATATTTTAGTGTAGTACTCTTAGGGTAGGGATTTGGGCGTTGCGTAATGTCAGCATATTTTAGAGTAGTACCTTTATGGTAGGAATTTGTCAATGAGTATTATCAGCACATATTAGTGTAGAACATTTATAATTGAGATTTTGAGCTGATTTGTCCTTCTCTCTGAATAGTAAACTGAGAAAAAAATGTGCGATAAATGTTTCTAATTTACATCTTTTAGAATAGAACTTTGAATTTTATTACAAAATATGCCGTTTCAAAGGGAATATACACAATTTCTTCGCCACAGTTGTTAATGTGTTGCCTACCTTAAGTTTATGACCAAAATTCGCTGTGCCGCAGAGAGATAAAGCATGGATGCCAACTGCTCCGCTTTCTTCAAAAGCTGTAATGAATTGGTATGAAATGAATAGTAAATCTTGCAGTACAAGAGTATTTGCGCCTACTTTTTAAAAGAGTCACCATGAGCTAAATGTTATTAAATGGCATTTCATATGTTACTTTGAAGTTTTGATACGTAGTGATGGAAAAATTACTTAAAATAAAAACTACTAAACAAAAATATAGCTTAAGTTTTTTCACCACTTCAAAATAATTTTTTTTATATATATATAAAGAACAGCAAGTTGCCAACTCTGTGTATGATAAATTTTTACATTACGAGTTAAATGCTGGTTGATTTAATATCAGCTGTATAGCATATAAAATGCACAATATAGTATTATTATATAACTTATAATATATGCTCTGTTCTGTTCAGGCCTGAAAGTGAGACGGAAAAGAGAAAATACTGGTAGGAAAACTGTTTCAATATTAGATAATATTCGGGAGGAGTTAGTCTATTCTCAACAATAAACAATTCACTGTACATAATTTTATCTCAGTGAAGAGACAATTCGACATGAAAATTGTATCCGTTAAAAACAATTGTTATGAATTTTTATTACTCCCAAAATAAAGCTAAAAAAGGAAATTTATTTGTTACCAGTTTTTACACTTTTCCGTCTTGGTATATATGGGCTTTTAGCCCTGGTTCTGTTTAGGCTAGCTGGGCTCCTGAGGACAATAAGGGCCCTTTTCCCATTCATCCTGTAATGAGAAGTTAAGAAATTAAATGGCACTTTGCCATGGTAATAAGAAACATATTTACAAATTATGAGAAGAGTTAGCAAAATTCAAGATGAGAAACGACAAGATCATAAAAAATTCATTGACAAAAAGGTGTACCTCTGCTAAAGTAGAGACCCAACCGTCCTGGTTATTACTACTTGTGTCATACTTTTAATATAATGTCGTTACTAATAAATAAGATGTGAAATATCTTAATTTTAAAGTGGTGACTGTTGATGGTGCCTCAGTGGAGACATCGGAGTGTAAATGGTTAAAGTAAACATTCCATAACCACTGAGATTAATCTCTTGCAGGAGCAATTTGCAGATCTAGTTTTTATTATTGATTAGACATCCACCTGCGAAGAGATTATATTAGTAACCATTAAAACAAAACGGTATTTTTCCCTTAATTTTTCTTCAAAAAATTGTCAACTGGATTACAGATGTCGAATTTGGTTTCCTAAATTCCCATCGTGCTCTAAATCGTCTTCTGAATTGAAAAGTAAGGCTAAGATTTAGTTGATACTTAAAGCATTTTAATTCATTATAATTTGGGAAAATAAATCTGAGTAATCGAATCTTATTAACAGTAAAAAAATGAAATAACAGAGAAACCAGTCTGCTCCGGACAGCGGATAAATATTTTCGAGTGGTTGTCTTTTAATGTATGATTCTTGGTTAAGTAAAATTCGATTTATAGGGTTCTTACTCACCACTACTTCAAAATAATTCAACGACTTATGGAGTACGCCACTTTGTTACTGTTATGCCGTGTTGAGCTTTTTAAGAAATTGGCAAAATTAATCGAAAATCTGCAAATTTTAGTTTGTAGTTTCCTATCGTTTTTTCAAAAAAACTTTTTTGCATGGAATTATCATAAACGACACTTTTTCGGTGTTTTGTGTCAAACTAAAAACGTTGAATCAAAGCGTTGAGAATAAACATTAAATAATATATTTTTAGTATACTATAAACTAAAATTTATGAAAACTATTTTCATAATGCCTTGCTTTTATAAAATGTGGCGCACTGCTTTCATAAAACATTCCTTTGACATTTAGAACACAATTAATCAATTTTTCCTGTGATTTATTGAACAGGAGATTGCATTCGATCATCGAACAACATAACAATCAAAACTAGGTCGCATAACAACTACCGAATACCATTTAAGTTTTCAAACCGCTGCCCACTTTCAAGAACCAAGAAAAGAGCAACACACTTACACAATCACCGAACCTTAAAATTGCAACAAAAGGTACAAGGTTTGATTCTCAAGTAGGCCTATAGACATAGACGACAAATTTCATGCCGAAAAAAGAGCAGCCTTTGGTCCGCATGCCTCATTGAGTAGCCACATCTTGGGTTTTTACACCAACCGTGAAATGGTACATGAAAGACCGAAGGAAGGTCCAGCACCGAAGAAATGGATAATGTTTTGTACCTTTTCCGACCAAAGATCGCTTCATTGAAGACATATTAGGTACGGTGATGCACCTCGAGGGTTGGTGCATTATCCACGGTTGCGGAGAATCGTTTTGTTGGGGCGGCGTGATTTGAACGGTTCAGGTGTGATTGCTACATGCCGAATGAATTGGACATGGATATTTTTTTTCTCATGAAGTTGTCCCGGCTGTTCGGTGATGAAGACACAGGAATGACTTGTTGACAGTGTCGGTTGCCTTTTTACATCTGGAAAACAAGTGTATTCGTGATTCTTAACCACCTTAATGAGTAATATTAATCGGTGTCTCTTAACCAGCTAAACTTATTAACCGGTTAGCTGGTGTTAAATAAGTTTAGTTAGTGTTTCGTAATCATCTTAACGTATAACAGAGATGCCAACTGCTCCGGACGCGCCAAAAATTTTTTTTTTAAAAAAACGGTAAATAACAACGAAGTAAATTTTGCAAATATTTGACTATTTTTGCTTGCTTTTATAAAGGTATAGCATGACATAAGTACTTTAACGTGGTGAATTATATACGCCTGCGAATTATATAGAAATAGTGGTGGATAAAAAATCTACTAAATAGAATTTATTGAACCAAGAATCACAATTAATAAACTACCGCTTTAAAATATATATTTGCTGTCCGGAGCAAGTTGGCACCTCTGGTAAAGTGGTGAATTATATAAGCCTACGAATTATTTAGGAATAGTGGTGGATAAAAATCTATTAAATTGAATTTTATTAAATCAAGAATCACAAGAATTTGAAAATATTTGACTATTTTTGTTTGCTTTTCAGAAGGTATACTATTACGTTAGTTGAATAAAGTGGTCGTCGTAGCAATTTTGTCGAGGCGTTTAGGCCCCGAAGGGGCCTTTTACCTCTCCATAGTGAATTATTTATCTTGAGTTAGTATTATCATGAGTTTTGTAAACGTAAGTTGAATAAAGTGGTGAATTATATAAGCCTACGAATTATTTAGAAATAGTGGTGGATAAAAATCTACTAAATTGAATTTATTAAACCAAGAACCACAATTGATAAACTACCACTTTAAAATATATATTTGCTCTCAGGAGCAAGTTGGCATCTTAGGTATAATATTATAAACAGTTTACTGAGGTTTGAAAGTCCATAAAAATCAAGACGGAAAAGAGTTAAAACTTGTAGCAAATAAATTTCATTTTTAGCTTCTTTTTTTTCAGGAATAATAAAATATGCATAACTATGAAATTTTTTTAACGGATACAATCAATATTTTGAGCTGTTTCTTCCCCGTGTAAAAAGTAATAGCAGTGAATTGTTTATTGTTAAAAATAGATTTACTTCTCCCGAAAATTATCATTTTTGAAATAGTGCTACTACCAGTTTTTTCTCGCTTCCGTCTCGCTCTCATTCCAGTTCGTAACCAGCTTAATAAGTAGTATTAATTAGAGACATGTTGTTTTTTAATCAGCTTAGTCATGTTATTGATAATGAGTAAGAATAATCAGAGGCAGTTTAGTAGGAGTCTCTTAACCAACTTAATAAGCAATATTAATTAGAGACAGCTTAATAAGTATTTCTTAACCAATTTATTGATATTAATTAGACGCAGTTAGTGTTTCTTAACCAGCTAAGAAATATTAATTAAAGACAATTAGTCTTTCTTAATCATCTTTCTTAATCAGTCTTAATCATCTTTCTTAATCAGTCTTTCTTACAAGCAATACTACTTAGAGATAGTTTAGTAAGCGTGTCGTAATCAGCTTTACAAGCAATACTACTTAGAGATAGTTTAGTAAGCGTTTCGTAATCAGCTTTACAAGCAATACTACTTAGAGATAGTTTAGTAAGCGTTTAGTAATCATCTTAATGTATAATATTGGAGACAGCTTCATACCTGCCAACTTTTAATCCCTTCAATTACGATTTTTCCCAGTGGTATTAAAATGGAATTAAAATTTCAATTTTAAGCAACGAAATAGGTTGTAATTGGAAAAGCTTGAGCTGAAGTCGTTGAGAGTAACGCATATTAATATATATGCGTAAGTTTTTTAAAAATAGTGGTGATCAAAATCATTTAAAAATTAAGTTTATAAAGGAAAAAATAGTATATATTTACTACCACTTTAAATATAAAAATAAAATTTTACGCCAAATGCGTAAAAGTTGGCAGGTATGCAGCTTAGTAAGCGTTTCGTAACCCACTTAAAAATGAAAGTAAGAGGCAGGGCAATGTATGTTAGCTGTTTATAAGCACCACTGTTTCATTTTTAGAATATTTTTTTATCAAAATGATAAAGACTGGTAACTAAATGTTTTGATTGTTCACATTAATCTTGGATGAGCAAGACATTCTCATACCTGACAACTTTTACGCATTTGGCGTGAAATTTTATTTTTATATTTAAAGTGGTAGTAAATATATACTATTTTTTCTTTTACAAACTTAATTTTTTAAATGATTTTGATCACTACTATTCTTAAAAAAATTAAGCATACATATTAATATGCGTTACTATCATGGTTATCTGCTTACTATCATGGTTATTTGCTTAAGCTTTATTAAATACAACGCATTTTTTTAGCTTAAAATTGAAACTTAATTCCATTTTAATACCATTGGGAAAAGTCATAATGGAAGTGATTATAAGTTGGCAGGTATGCATTCATATCCACTAAAATATTTTAATAAAAATAAAATCTATATTTAGCTCTAAAATCTTGTACTTAAACTAAATGAATAAAATATTTATTTAATTTAATTGCAAATCGGCATTTTTCATAAAGGCGGTTTTATTATTTTTTCAAAATACAAATTTCGTACACAAGTGGAAAAATACATACCCTCCAACTGCTACGGAATTTCCGTAGTTTCAGAAATCTTCTTTTCAGACGGTAGCAAAATTAATGTCTTAATATTTAAAAAAAATTAATTTTAGCGTAACTTTTCCACTATTACTTATAAAAGTGCAGGCCATATGGCTAGATTCTTAAGTTCTGATAAAAGTTTTATGAGAGATCCATTTGCTTTAAAAATTTCTACTTTGGTTCGCTACCACTAGAAAGAATTATTTTCAAAATCCTCATAAGTTGGAGGGTATATATATACTTATCATGAATATATACTTATCATGATTCGGGAGATTGCTTGACCGACGGATTGTCTCCGCAGTCACTATATTTAAATTTTTGCTTTATATTTTAACCAGTTAGCAAGTGTTTGCTCTATATATATGAATATTCTGAAATGTAAATTCTAGTGGTAATTACAATTGATTCATTAAAGTGATAATAAATAAATAATGAATTAAAGATATAAAGACCACGATAAGACATAAGATAAAAACCGTCCACTACTATTCAATTTCTTTATGATGAAAAAAAAAATCTTCTGCATACAATACAACTGTTATTAGGTCTTGTTAGAAAGGATAATTGATTCCTCCTGTAAGCAGGTAAGATATAAACTTTATTTACTTACAATGTTTGTTTCTCTCTTTTTATTCACCAAGAATTTGCTTGCGTAATCCAAATATTCTGTAACGTGAAATTAACGACAAAACCTTGATAAAACATCAAATTTTGTTATTTGTTTATCCACTTGACAAGGGCTTGAAGCACAAGCTTGAACATGTATATGTGATAATAGATAAGTATAGCAATTTTCTTTAAAAAAAAAAAAAAAAAGTAAATCAAACTTATTTTGTTAAAAGCGAAACAAAACTGTCGTTTTCTCTCATCCATATTTCATTTCTTTTCCAGAAGAATTTTAAATCTTTATTTTCCTTATTTTTTTTTGCAAATTTATTTCTTATTTCGATGGGGGGGGGGGGGAATAGATTAGTATTGACCAAAATATATTTAGAGTGTTAGTTACATTTTGATCCGAAATATCAATTTTTTTTCAGTTTTTTTTTTTTAGTTCAATTTTTTTGTAGTTCAATTTTTTTCAGTTGTTTCAGTTTAAGTTTAAGTTTCAAGTTTACGTTGCAAAGTGGAGACAGAATAATATATCACTCAATTGAGTGTACAAAATCTATACACACTAAACCTAGATTATTATTTTTTATATATAAAATGAAATCAGATTAAGTATTATATTCAGCTTAGTTTTTTTTGCTTTTCGAGAAAAGTGAAGAAAGAATAAACGAATCTGTCTTAAAATGGTTTAAATTTATGTTTTCTAAGTAAATTGATGATAGAACATCATCAATTTACTTAGAGCATCAGTATTTAGTCTTAATAATGCTTAGCACGTTGAGCGCCGCGTCAGCCATGGGTGGATGACACTGGACTTTCCATTTAGGCCGCGTCAACCACCAGTGGCTGACACTGAAATTACATTTAGGCCGCGTCAACCACCGGTGGCTGTCACTGAAATTACATTTAGGCTGCGTCTGCCACCGCTTGCTGACACTGACCTTTCACATAGGCCATGAAAAACAGCTGGCTGACAGCGTATAACATGATATAAAACTATAAAATTTACTCTCTTGTATGGAATTGCAGAAAATGCATTCAAAATTTACTTAATTTTTGTGATTCTTTATTTAATAAATTCAATTTAGTAGATTTTTATCCACCACTATTTTCAAACAATTCGTAGGCATATAAAATTCACCACTTTTTTTTCAGATATGTTAAGCTAACTCTTTTAATAAACTAGAAAAATCTGTCTATGTTTGAAAATTTAGTTTGTAGTTATTTACAATGTAAATTTAGTGTGGCATTCAACGCGTTAATTACCCTGATATGGCCAAAATTTATACCCAGAAAAAGTGTATGTCTACATTTAATAATAGATAGGTAGATAAAAAGTGCAACAATTTCTATGCAAGATCAAAGAACAATAAATACTGAACTGACGATGGCTGACACCACCTTTTGACGTATCTGTCAAGGGAAAAAATATAAAAAAGAAGGCAGTCTTCCTTTCTGTCAATCGCTGCTCTTTTTTTGGCGAAGTCTTTCAAGAGAAACCATACACCCTGGTTACACTACTTCATATCCAAGACAGTTTGTTTTCTATGTAAAGTGAAGACAGATTATGAAGCCTTTTCCTCTACGTTGCTTTGTGGCCAGCTTTTTCATTGTCAAGTTTGTTTGTGAAGAAGTTTCTTCATTGTTATCCTTGATATGTGTTAGATTTAGCAGAAAATGAACGATTTGGCGTCAGAATTTGATGATGCCGTTGTGTATCGTCTTACGTGATCTCTCCTCTTACGTGTACTCCCCGCCAATGTTACGCTTATTGTATACCAAGTTTACTGTTTGGCCGAAACATATAAGTATATGAAAGTGAATAGAATGATATTGCACAGAATCTGAAAGAAAACAAACTAAACATATTTGGTGCATTCTAAAATATGCAAATGCAGTTGATTTCTTAGAATAAGTATTTTTAAACCATTTCATAGTAGTTGACACTTGTATCTCTTTGCGACCTGATCGAATTTGAAAGTACTAATTTCTTAGAATAGGTATTTTTAAACCATTTCATAGTAGTTGACACTTATATCTCTTTGTGACCTGACCGAATTTTTATTTATTTAATTTTTTTCTTATTTATCAGTTATATTTACAAACTAATATATAACTTTATAAGGAACAAGAAAAAACACATAAATACAAAGAATATATATTCGTCGTCAAGAGGAAAATCCTGTCCTGGCGACAAAGAAAAGTAATACAATAAATTTAAACTAGAAATTTAAGGAAAAAAAAAAGGGGGGGGGTTATTACAATCATAAATTATTTTGCTCATCATAAGACATCATATATTGTTGAACACTGTAATAATAGGGGGGAAAAATACACATTTGAAAGCACTAATTTTCAAGAATAGATATTTTTAACCCTTTGACGATTATGAACGAGTTCAGCTCGCAATCGAATCGTGCTTCATATTGCACGCAAACGAGTTCCGCTCGGGAGCAAGATTTCGACCGTAATGGTTAGTAACGAGCACTACTCGCGTAGTGAAATTTTTCCCCAATGTGCGCTGACGAGCTGAGCTCGTTCGCCATTATTATTCTGCATTGACTATGTTAAAAACGAAAAGTACGCAAAAACTGTTATTTATGTACTACGAATACTTTAAGAAATTTTTAAAACGCGTGAGGCGAGCTATCTACCGCATCCAGAGATGCCAACTTGCTCCGCTTTGCAAAATAGTATTTCCCAGTGATAGCGAAAGTCAAGTTACTTTCAGTTTAGTATTTTTCCTTTTAAGTAATTTTTCACCACTAAATATCAAAAACTATAAGTATCATACGAAATGCAACGTTAAAGCAACAGTCTTTTGATTACTCTTTTAATAAGTAGGCGTAACTGTCCTTCTCTAACGAAATTTACTACATAATTTGCTACCACTATATTATAACAATTCCAGAATGCGGAACAGTTGACATTTAGCCAGAAAAGGGTGACATTTTCGGAAGCACGGCTGTGGAAAACAGCTGCCACTTTCGACTACTGTTGGCTCGTAATACTGCGCGAAATAATTAAACGAAAACTGCTCATTTCCTTAACCGTCAAAGGGTTAAACCATTTCATAGTAAATGACACTTATATCTCTTTATGACCTGATGAATCTCTTTATGAAATTTGAAAGTACTTATTTTTTCTCGTATTAATAGCTCAAAACGTAAAAAGTGCTTGGAAAGATATCTTGTAGGGAGCATTAATCTAAGAAATTAAAAATAATCCTCTGCTCACTAGAGTACACTGGAATGCCACGGGTGACTAAAATTGTAATAAGTGGTTGAAACTCAATTTATCTTTATTTATTTGATTATTCAATTTTAATTACCTCCATGGCTTACATTGCACATTATTTATATTTAAATAATTTTTTTTATTTTTTTTTTTTTTTTTTTTGCATTAGCTTTCAGTAGAAAATTGAAAAAATCTGCTAGAAAAAGTTAGACCTCTTTTATTAAATTTTTCCAATTTATTGCTTGCCACTTTTTATATTTTTAGTCGCCTGTGTCATCCAGGGATGCTAAATACTCCACGTTTTAACTGAAAAGTAGTAAATTAAAAATAAGTAATTTTTTTCCACTAAAATATGTTTGTCGTATTAAATCTTAAAGTTTAAAAAAAATTTAAACTACCAAATCGAATTGATAATTTAAAAAAAAATATGAAGATACGATCTATTATTTCAGCATAGGATTATTAATATATATGACTTAATGGTACATGTCTACAGAGAGGAGATGAATCAAACTAGTGGCGCTTCGTGCCAAATACCGAGTTAATAACATTATCTAGCATTCATGTTGACTGAATATGCTTATAGATGTCTTAAGTTTCTTTTTGTTGTTGTTGTTGTTGTTTTACCACCACTTTGTGAAATCTTTTTCAACGACCTTGCAAGCTGGCAGATATGTGATTGTATTCCACTTAGTTTCATTAGCTATACCTTCACTTCGAATCTCAAAATCAACTGTCAACTTTAAATACAAAAATACCGAGATATATCAGTCAATCGGTTCAAAACACCTGAAACTCTAGCTTCATCTCAGATTTCTTGCGTAATATAAATAAAAAATTAAAAAAAAAAATATGGGCAACCCTTCTAAATCAAACTACACACAAAAACCAGAAAAACATGCTCAAGTTCTAGAATTACAAGTTCACTTTACACCATGATTCACTTTCCATATTACGTTTCGAAATTTAATAACAATAAGCTCAGGGAGGTAGGGAGGGGGTTATCAAAAAGCTACTCACAAACTTGCAACTCAGTTTTACGAAGTAGATCCCCGACACCACTTCCTTTTTTTGTGTTTCATTTTTATGCTTTGCTGAGGTTTATGTCGCAGTGAAAGTTTTGTTACATGTATGGGGGTGGTAGAAGGTACTGACAAAAGGTATAGAATAGAGGGATGGGGGAGTTGTAGCAAAGGATATATCAGTCCAGGTGCAAATATGCGGTGAACATTTGTTGCTGGAAGGTAACGTTTTCAACTATCAAGAGGGAGTTTTTTTTTTCACTGCAAGCTAGATAATTTCACTTAAGGATTTAAAAGTGTATTCTTCCAAACTAATTACAGGTGTATTATTTACACGAAAATAATTATTTTAAATATAACTCTTTTGAGAATGATATAATCGACGGACATTTTTATTTTGAACGGAATACAAGTATAAGGAAGGACATAGCTTGGAATGAGATTTTAAATAGATTAATCCAGTTTAAATGGCTCGTTGCAGAAATACTAGATCTTGCCTGATTCGGGTGGTGAGATTTCCAGAGCTGACCATTTGCTCATCTATGCAAAAAAAATATATTTAGTATTTTTTATTTTAAGTACTTTTTCCATCACTACATATCGAAAGTTAAAAGTATATTAAATGCAACTTTATTGCAATTATATCACCTTGTGGTGATAGTCATAAAGATTGGGCGTAATTATCATGATTCTACTAGTGTTACTATTTAATATGCTACCAATTATTAAACTTTTGCAACAGGTGGAATATCTGGATTTCAAATCTGAAATTAGTTTTGCTCTTAAAGCTACAGTTTTTTTTTCAATGGCATTATTATTATTATTATTTACGAAATGTACAAGTTTAAGAACGTTATGTGTATCAGCGGATTGAGTAAATATTGCAACGAACTTCTAGGGGAGTTACGGCATATCATATGGATTAAAATTACATAGCAAATCATGCTCGGAATTAACGTCTTACGTGGCTAGGGATACTTCCCTAATTATAAGCTGTTCAAAAGCACACAAAGAAACAGTATGCAAATGATTCTATAGTTCACATGAAACAAAACTTTTTCCAGCTCTCTCATGGCACAATTTTAAAATGTTCGAAAAATAACCAAAAATTCTGAAAGGTTTAGTTTTTATTTGTCTACCACTTTATGAAATATTTTGCAAAATGCGCAGTTGTTAGCCACCCTGACATATTTTATTGATTTATTTATTGAAATTACATACATTTGCTGACTTGAGTGCTCAATATAGGCTTATAAGTCATTGTCAAGTAGAAAATACAGATAGAACAATTCAGAGAAAGACATCACAAAGAATACATCCAGGGTTACGGCAGGATTCGAACCCGCTACCTCCACGCTTAACAGAGCGTTTGGACCGACGATACCGCTCGGCCAGGGAGGCCCCACCTTGACATATATAGACTCTCAAAAAGACTATGAAAATATCATTCAATTAGAACGGTCCACTTCCAATTATTACTGACAACAAGGGCTGTTTGTATCCCAGAAGAGAAAAAAAAGGTAGTAAAACCATTTAATTTCTAGCTTATTATCGCGAGAAATAAGTGCCCGTGATTATCAAAGCTTTTTGACAGTTGTTTTTCGTTTAAAGTAGCAGTCTTTTCTTAACTTTTAATATGTTTTGGTAGCCTAGGTTCTTTGTTTCTCCCAAAAACAAGTTAAATAGATAATTGTTTTACTATAATCTTTTTCTTCTTTTCCAAGGCACAAACTGCCCAGATATAGACTCTTAAAAAGTCTATGAAATATTCATTAACTTACGATGGTCTACTTTTAACTACCATTGACAAAGCAACAGGAATGAAGAAAAAAAATAGGTCACTGCTCTATAGTATATAGAGACTCTCTGAAAATACTATGGAATATGCATTCAATTACTACTGTTCATTTTTGACTATTACTGGTAAAACAACAAGAATGAAAAAAAAATTAGGTCACTTCTTAATAGTATATATATATAGATCAAGGCTGTTTGAACCTCAGAAAATTTATTTTAAAAATGGCAGTAAAATTATTTTATTTCTAGCTTGTCATTGGAATTATATTGTCTCCATAGTTACCAAAACTTATTCTCATATATTTTTCCATTAAGGAAACAGTCTTATTGTTATAACTTTTACTAAATTTTGGCAGCTCAGTTTATTTATTTATTTCGAGAAAAACTAAGCATCAAATAGATATTCATACAGTTATTTCCTTTTTCTGGGGCACAATCATCCCAGATATAGACTCTTTAAGAAAACCATGAAAAATTCATTCAATTTTTACGGTCCACTTTTTAACTATCACATACAAAACAACAAAAAAGAAAGAAAAAAAAATACAAGGCCGCTTCTCCATAGCATGTATAGACTCTTAAAAATACTATGAAAAATTCATTCAATTACTATGGTCCACTTTTAACAATCTGAAGGATCTGAAATTGCTGAAAATCCCCATTCGTGGTTCTGATCCTTTTCCCCAAAATCCCTCCTCAAATCGAGTCCGCTAAATTGGATGGTCTGGAAGCTCACACTAAAGCCAACAAGTTAGGTCCATCCACGCTTCATTGCTTCAGCTGAATGAAGAACCTAAAGAGAAAAAGCTTTACGTGCAAGTCCCCTTCATTGCACTTTACAAGGCACATCCCCTGTTCCCTATGGTTCAGGAACCTTAACGCCCCCACAGGAGGGTTTTATATAACTTCTTTTTTTTTTATACCTACCCGTTCTTTTGTATCGACTTTTAATCTCTGAGCGCCCGGGTCATTTAATTTCTTTTTTTTTTCTCTTCTGATTTTTGGTCCGCCCTGAGGCATCAAAGCAAAATGTCCTAGACAGTGATGGCGGTAAAGAAAGCTCCAATATTTATGTTGTTAAGTTTTAATGTTTCCCTATTCAATAGATAAGGTTTGATATACATAAAGCGATCATAATTTTTTCGTGTGAGTAAGGAAACAATGTGTATCACTTATTACAGGGGCTTCCAACTTACATGAGGCCGGGGGCCGCAATTAAAAACACCAGTGAAATGACGGGCCGCAACATTATCAAAATTTTATATAGGACTCTTTTATTTGAAGGAACATTAACTATTACAGTCAGATTTTTATCAAGTTGTACAAAACAAAAGTATTGAATTACGAATTAAAATAGGAAGTAGATTTTTAACAATATTTAGTTGCATATATAAAAGAATTCTGGATACAATAACTTTGATGTGCACCTATGTATTAACCAATTAATGTGCAAAAGATATCAAGTTGTTAAGATACAAAACTTATAAGTATTTAAAACCCATATAGATTTTCTACGAAACTTGTCAACAAGAAAATGATAACTAATATATTTTCGTTCACGGGCCACAAAAAAAAAAAAGCCTTCACGGAGGCCGCCAGTTGGTAACCACTGACTTATTATATAATGACACTTTGTGTCCAAAAGAGGGCATGCAAATACTCTTATTTGTTTAATTATGAACCTTTGATTTCTGAGGATAATTCGGAAATTTCAGTTCTCTTTTTGTGGGTGATAAATTTCGAAATAAAAAAAAATTCTTATCGTTTCTGCTTAAGAATGTTAAATTAAGTTTAATAATTTCGCATTTTCAGCCTTCTTCGTTAGACAATAAGAAACCTCTTTTCTTCTAACAGTAATACTACTATGCTTGTCAGCCGAAAAATATTGCATTATAAATTTTTCTTTGATTAATTATGTAAAAGAAAAGCACTTTAACAGCAGCCAATCAATGTTCATAGAGGGTATCCCTCCGCGATTTCAAAACAAATTATACACTGCACAGATAATAGGGTCAACATAGCGCACTGACTGTTTGGTGCTGATCAATCTTTAGCTGATTTAGTTTCAAGTCCCCATCGGGATATGCGCCCAGATCAATTACAATGACAGCCAGTGCCTCAGCCACTGTACCATCATGGTTAATTCGCAATGGTATACCTTCCAACATTAAATGTTTTTGCAAACTATCATTTTCGGAGATAGTTCATCTCAGCAGAAAATTTCAAAACATATTGAATGAGCCATGGTGACTCAGGTAAAGAGTTCACCTCGCAATGAGGTATCCCTGGTTCGAATCCCAGATGTGGCTGGTTGATACGATTTCTAACCCGGCTCGCACCAACCACAGTGCTGATGTAAAACACCCTCATTAGTAGAACGATCATGGGTTGTAATCCCCTTGCCATCGGAATAACCATAGGAGTTTTTTCTGGGTTTCTTCCTTCAGGTAGGGCAAATGCTGGTTAGTTCCATCAAAAAGTACTCTACGAAGACTAGTCCCTAAGCTTGATCCTGGAGTTCCGTTGTCTTCTGAATTGGGTTCAAAACCACAAGGCAATGGAGTTTAACATTGCTAGTCATAAGCTCAGAATCGGGTCAGCTGTTCAACGCCAGTTAAAAAATATAAAACAAACCTAATTATCAAAGAATTTTTATCAGGATTCAAGAACATGATCATTTGATTATATGACCTTTCATATATCTCTTAATAACTTACGTATTATTAGTATATATATATATATATATATATATATATATAAATATATATATATATATATATATATATATATATATATATATATATATATATATATATATATATATATATATATATAGTTCAAAATGAAGATAAAACAAAGGAAAATTACAGACTAAGGAAAAAAGGGGGAGGAAGAAAATTAATAATTAAAATAACAAAAACAGGAGAAAAAAATCCGAAAGAAGGACAGAATTCTTTTAAAAAATCCGGAAAATAAAATATATAATCTTTTCAACAGCCCACACGATTATATCCGCAAAAAAGAGTGCTTTCTAATATTGTATCAATATAGCCAAAGCAAAATATATCAATACAATAGTGTGAGGAGCACTCAAAAAATTTTTACAAATATTACAACAAATAAAATGGAACACAATAAGTAAAAATAACACGTAAAAACAGAATATAAAATATAAGAAAACACAGAATAAAACATAATCTATAAAGCGAGTAGCGGAATCAAATGAACTCACATGAACGGGAAATTTTCCAAGAATGATTTAAAAATTTTTCGTAACAAGATTGCCAGATTGCAAAATATAAAAACAAAGGCGCTAATTGAGATAAAAGTGTAACTAGAGGAATTTTGTATTAAAGTGCGTTCTTACTGCATTACTGAAGTGCGTTTGATTTGTTAGTTACCAAGGATGGGCCCGAAAATGGATGTGGGCAAGGTAATATTATACTGGATAATTTAAAGAAATTGACTATAAATAATTTTAGAAAATAAATATTTATTTAAGAAAAAAATATACGAATTATTCATGTTTCATCATAATCGAAATCTCTTTTTAATCTCCTTTAATAACGTTGTAAAATAAAATTACACATCTTGCTAGCTTTAAAAGAATCTTTCGGATGAAATGGAAATTTGACATCGTTGATAGCGGAAACTGAAACTTATAAAATACTTTTTCAATTGTTGGTTATTTTGAATAGGTGTTTAGATAAAATTCGAAAGAAATAGACAGCCTTTTCTCAGTCAAGTTTTTAAAGGACTGATTCGTGTTCATCGAGCTGAAGCATAACTGCGGCCAATATATCTGTCAACAAATTCAAAGACCAGCACGAGTTATGGTCAGCTTCCGACTTGGACTCCGATAAGGAGCTGTTCCTCTACGAGTCCAAAGAATACAGTCCGATTGCGAATTCTCCTTCACCCCTTTTCCCCACTCACTTTGACAGATGCTCTGTTTGCAAATGAAGCTAATAATAAAATCTCCCAACGTGCTATTTTTCTGCAATGAATTTTGAACTTTACGCTGACGTAGATCTTTTATTAAGATGTAAAAGATTTATAGAAAAGATTTACCAATCATTTCGATAGGTTTGTGAAGAAGTGCTGACAAGATGGAACAATCGGTGTCAAGTGGTTGACCAAGCGAAGGTGTGAATGAAAGTTAAAGTTGAAGTAGTTTTTAAGAATGTATAAAAGTTGTGAGAAAGTATTCCTTTTTTCTTTTCTTTGGATAGCAGTTGGAAGCGTTTCGAAACAGCGAATATTGGACAATTACTGAAGTGTAAAGTAAACAAAAGTTTATTTATAATAAAATATATAATGTATATATAATATAAAAGTATATATATATATATATATATATATATATATATATATATATATATATATATATATATATATATATATATATATATATATATATATATATATATATATATATATATATATATATATATATATATATATATATATATATATATATACCATCTGTAACACATGCATAATATAATATATTCTTGAAATGAAATGTTTTGTTATTAACACTGTGAGTGTCTAGATTTCAATTCAATCTCGTTAACTTGTCAGCATATCAATTACCAAATCTCATTATAAACTCACACCTGCCCTGTGGTTTTATAATGTGAATAAAGGTATTAATATACTGTCAGTTCAAACTTCTTTTAGAATTTACGTAAAAACCAATCCTGAAAATTCCAGAAATTTATTCGCCAACTCCCTCCTCCTCCCATCATAAGCTACAAGTGTTCCCCACAACAAAGTGTAGACAATGAACTACAGAACCTTTACTTCATATAAACTAACTGTAATATATTCAAAAGCTGTCGAACAAAAAAGAAGGCTTAAAGATTTCCGACTGCTGACAGTTTATTTCAGTATTGTTACTAAAATCCATTCGATTCGGGGTTGCCCCGTTGCCAGCTGGAATTTCGGCAAATGATCTCTCTTTCAATCCTCCGGATTAGTTTCAAACTGTTTAGGTTTTGTGGCAATTCTATGAACTGTGTGGAATCTGGAGTGTGGTAAAAAGATTTAGTTTAATGCAGTGGAGTTTTAATAGTGTAGCATGCATACCAACTTCTCCCAGTTTAACGGGAGATTTTCTTGAATATTACAAATGTTTGTAAATTTTAAGCTTTACCAATTTTATTTTTACTTCAATAAGCTTGTGTTTTTAATTTAGTAAACTTTAATAAAATTTAATAAATTACAATGATTTTGACCTATTTTTGAACTAAGACGTAGAGACGGATATTTGTGCAGACAATTAACTATGTGACCTTGGCGAACAAAGAACAGGTATTCTTTGGCCAAGCCTCCAACTTTTAAATTTTGTGCAAACAATAATTAACAGTGGTAGCGATCTGAACCATTCAAATTATTACATTGTCAAAAACGATTGCCCAAATTTTACGAAACCTTCTTCGTTTTTGACGATACCGTTTCCTAGTATATGCTCCGAGCCAATAATTCGTCAAAATAAGGAAATAATAACCACTATTTTTTAATACGTAATTTACTATTTTTAATACATAAGTTTTTTTCAACTAGCTGGACCTTCAAGGCACATATATAGTCCGATCTTTGTTCTTGAGTAAAAAGCAGAAGAATATAATGATGAAGGGTCGCACTCAGTGGCCATCTCATCTTCAACTTTAGCAGAGATGGCCACATAAAATCGAGAAGTAATGGTCACTTTGCATTAACCGGTTAACACCCAGCGTCATATATTTAGGACAGTTCCTTTTTTCAAAGACATTCATTGTGGTGGGAAACTTTTTTCAGAATTTTCATTTATCTGGGTGAATTGAAAAATTCTCAGATACCACAATGATTTAGTTATTTCTGACTAGATCTAGAATTATAAGGAGCAAGTACTTTCTGATCTATTAGAGACTTTTTGAATGCTCTAACAGTAAAAAAACCAATTAATTTCAAAAATATATTATACTACCTTTCCCATAAAACCACTACTTATATCATTTCAATATATAAAGTCGGGACAAAACTGGTTAATGAGTATAGACAAACCTAGTATTGTAGAATCTTTATAAAATTTGAGAAGTGTTAGATCAGGTAAGAAAATAAGATATATTTTAGTAGAAACGTAATCACCACCTCACTTAACTCGTTTTGTCCCGACTTTATATATTGAAATCATACAAGAAGTGGTTTTATGGAAAAGGTGGTATAATATATTATCGAAATTAATTGTTTTTTTTACTGTTAGAGCATTCAAAAAGTCTCTGATAGATCAAAAAGTACTTGGTCCTTTTAATTCTAGATCTAGTCAGAAATAACTTAAATCATTGTGGTATCTGAGAATTTTTTAATTCACCCAGATAAATGAAAATTCTGAAAAAAGTTTCCCACCACAATGAATGTCTTTGAAGAAAGGAACTGTCCTAAATATATGACGCTGGTCGTTAACCGGTTAATATTTTCAAATAAATAAAGTTGCTAAATAGACCTTTTATTGTAGACCTATTGCATACCTGCCAACTTTCAATCTTTTCGAGGATGATTTTCTCCTGTGGTAGTAAACTGGAATAGAAATTCTAATTTTCGGCAGTAACTTGTTGTAATTTGTTTTACTTATTTTTGGATTACCAAAACAATATTACATATTCATATATATGCTTAATTTTTTTAAACATAGTAGTGGTCAAAAAGATAATAAATCATGTTTCTAAATGTAAGGAATATATCGAAAGCATACATTTTAATACCGCTTTAAATATAGAAATGACATTTTACACCAAATGCGCAAAAGTTGGCAGGAATGCTATTGCATACTTCTTCACAAGTGATGCAGCTTTCATCCTTCAACATAATCTGAAAATAGTCCTCATTTGCATATTGTTATCATTTGCATAGATTCATCATTTGTCTCTCATCAATTCTTAATCTTTATCTAATGTTGTGAATCAGCTAACTTATCAATTTCAACTTAAGAGGACGCCATGCCACGGAAGAAAATTTTCGTCCCAAATTCTCTTTCTCCTTCATTACTAATTTTATATTTAAAAGGGGAAAAAAGGCACATTTCATTATGCTAATGTGGGCTGTGAAGGGAGAATCGTACGATCATATATCCTGAAAATGTCACTTGCCTGCTTCTTCCACTAAGCTCTACAAATGTGATCATATATATATATATATATATATATATATATATATATATATATATATATATATATATATATATATATATATATATATATATATATATATATATATATATATATATATATATATATATATATATCGTTGAGGGTAACAGTTTAACTTAGGGTTACTAAAACAAAAATGCAAAAAGTTGTGACAAATGAAATAAAATTAAAAGAGTTTGTTCTGTTTACCTGCCAATTTCTGCGGTAGTTTGGAGAATTCTCTGAAAATAAAATTATCATAAGACATCTATCAGCATAATTAGCTACACAAATAGATCTCATCTACATATTTTTTTTCTTCTAAATTATTGATTCGTCGCCTTAGATTTTATTTCCTTTTATAACCATCGTTGAACAGCCGACCCACTTTTTTTGGGTTTACGGCTACTAATGTACAACTCCGTACCCTTGTAATTTTGAACCCAATCTGGAAGACAAAGGAACTCCTGGGTCAAGTATTGAGAGAAATTTACCTTAGTGGAGGACTTTTTGATGGAACAAACCAGCATTTGCGTTACATGGAGAGGAAGACCACGAGAGCCTCCCACGGTTATCCCGATGGCAAGGGGATCCTAACCCATGATCCGTCTACCACTGAGGATATTTTACGTCAGCACTGTGATCAGTGCAGGACGGATTCGAAATTCATATCCACCAGCCATCGCTGTGATACGAACACGGTTCACCTCGTTGGAAGGCAAATGCTCTATCCCCTGAGCCATCACGCCTCGTCGTGGTAGATTAAAATAATTTGTGAAACTTTAAAATTCAAGATTTAATACGCCAAAATGCTTATGCTGTTATGACTAAGAAAATTATTTCTCAACCGCAGTACAAGTTATCAGCTATGCATATCATTTTTCAGTTTACTTTTGAAAGTGAATGCAAAGAATGACTGTTCTTCAAATTTGAATGACTTGAAATGTAAGTCATGGTGATAATTCCGATTGAATAATTAAAGAGGTTATAAATAAATAAAAATGAAATGAGTTTCTACCACTTTTTACTTTTTTAATCAGCAGAGTAACATTCTTGTTTACTGGTTACATGCCTATGATTTAATTTTGGAACTAGTTTCTTTTTCAAAAAGATAGAGTGATAACTCAATCGTTAATTCACTGTTACATGGACTTCTAATACGGATTATCCTTAGTTTCAGTTAGAAATTTTTCCTAGTGGTAGCAGGGGTAAGGCATTTATATTTAAATAAATCAGAATTAAAATAATATAATGCACCACTATACATAAATAATTTAAACAGACAGACGTAAAATCATTCATATACGAATGCTTTTTAAAATTTTTTTTTAAAAACTTGTTTTGTTTCAAAATGATCTGTGTTAGTTCTCTAGTACTGAAAAAAAAATCGAAACTATGGAGAATGCTTAGTAGTTGGAGTAACTGCAGTTAACATTTGTACTGTGGTAGTTGAGCATTCCTACCAAGCGAAATATTTCATTCAGATATCAAGCAGCCCTTAAATTTTTAAAACATCAAATTAGCTATTAACCGAAGAAGCTTTTACTCTTTCCGATAATGGATATCCCTAGTGGTAATAAAACAATTACTGAAAAACAATATTATTCAAAACTATATTTATGTTTTGACTAGGTTGAAATTCGTTAACGTATAGAAAATTATGCTTATATATATTTGTTGTAATTGTTTATATGTAATGGTGGTCAAATTCATATATAATTATTATTACAATTCAAAAAGTCTCATGAAATAACATGAGTTTTGCCACCACTTGAAATAAAAAAATAAAATGGTATATAATTCATATGCATGGATGTTACATAATTAATAAAAAAAAATCTTTTCCGTTTATATTATTAAATGACAGGTTGCTGTTTGTAGTAAATATACAGCAACCTTTTTTTCAAAAGCACACTTTTGAATAAGTATATGCTACAATTTATAACACTTTCATTCCATATGTATATATCAGTGGTTACCAACTAAAGGCCCCTCGAAGTCTTTTCTTTTTTTTGTTGTGATCCGCGAACTGAAATATGTTAGTAGTCATTTTCTTGCGGACAATTTTCGTAAAAAATCTATATGGGTTTAAAATACTTTTCTTTCGTTAGAAGAAATCTAATTTCTTCGTTTCTGTGAAATTTAACCTACCAACGGTGCAAAAATAATTATTTCTCAGGTTTTGTATCCAAGAAAATATTTAATCAAATACAAAAATAATCGTGTATGTTGCTCTTCTTTATTTCGTTTTTTTGTATTTTGTAAACATAATTTAGCATGTGCTTACCTGACAGTAATACATACCCTCCAACTGCTACGGAATTTCCGTAGTTTAAGAAATCTTCTTTTCTGACGGTAGCAAAATTAATGTCTTAATATTTAAAAAAAATTTACTTTAGCGTAACTTGTTCACTATTACTTATAAAAGTGCAGGCCATATGGCTAGATTCTTAAGTTCTGATAAAAGTTTTATGAAAGATCCATTTGCTTTAAGAATTTCTACTTTGGTTCGCTACCACTAGAAAGAATTATTTTCAAAATCCTCATAAGTTGGAGAGTATGGTATTTCATGTTTCTTCAAACATAAGAGAGTCCTATATAAAATTTTAAAAAAGTTGCGGCCCGCCATTTGACTGGTGTTTTTAATTGCGCCCCCCGGCCTCATGTAAGTTGGAAACCCCTGGTATATATCATTGAAGAGTGGTAATCTATATAGATAAATTTTCTAATTTTATTGTTTATTTTAGTCTTTCAAATTTTACAATAAGTTTATTTTAAAAAACAATATGTTATCGACGTGGAAAAAAAAATACTTTTTCAAAAATAGTTCTATGGTAATATATATCTCATAACCAATTGATGTGTCTTAGTGACTAAAACTGCAGGGATGACTTTCGTATTGTGATATCAACAGTCAGACAATGAATGTGCTAAACTGTAATGGCTTGACAATCAATTTCCATTTGTCTTCACAGAGATACCAACTGTTCCGGAATCAAAAAAATATTTTTAATAGCTGTAGAAAACTATTATTTAAAATTTGACTATATTCGGCTAATTTAGTTAACTTTTTATGGCTCTTAACAAGGCTTAAAGGTAACTAAGTGATGTATCCCATAAACCTTTAAATTATTTAGAAGTAGTAGTAAGTAAAAACCCTAAAAATCTAATTTACTAAATCAAGAATCATTCATTAAAAGACCACTTTTTGAAAACATCTATGGCTAAATCACAGCTTTAACCACTTTGGTGGTTGGAGCTTTTTTTTTAACTTTAATAATTTCTGTATTATGAATATTAAAATAAAAATGAGTATTTTATATATAATTAAAAAATATTTATAAGAATATTGGTAGCTATATTTAATACCAAATTTTGATTTTTATATCCTTATAGTTCTAACGTCTTTTTTTTCCCCAGGCAGTTAATCCACCGATGTTTGGTTTACCTCTTTTTCGTGTACCAGATTGAAAAACAAAATAAGAGTTGCAAACAGGTTTCGTACGGTCCTTGAAAAATATAAAAAGAGGTGTTAATATTCGAAAAAGGAAATTGTTTCATTTTATTAGTCTTCACTTAATTTAAGACTTCCGACTTCACGATGAAATATATTCTTTAGGTGTGATATATTCATTATATATCATGGTGAATATGAAATTAGTAAAATACACCTTAGTTCAGCCAAAGATTCAGCTGTTCTCAAAAGGTGTTCCACGAAAACATAGGGATCCATAGAAATGTCACAAGTGTTACGCAAGCTATGACTAGTTATTAACCAGTAAATATTTTTGAATCTTCTAATAGTCTAACTTTCCAAGTGGTACAAAAACAATCTTACGCAAAAATATATTTATATTTTGAATAGGTTGAAATTATCCTTCATAAAGACTATTGTGCATTAATATATATGTTGTAACAATTAATATGTAGTGATCGTTATTTGTAACTATTATTATAACTCAAAAAGCTTAATGGAATAACATGAGTTTTACTGCCACTTTAAATATGTAAATGAAATCTTCCGAGAAAACCGGAAGAACTGGCAGCTAAGAATATGTTATTTATTTATTTCGGTTATTCAATGAAATTATTCAATGAAAAAAAAAAAGAAGTAGCAAAATTAAAAGGAAAATTACTTAATTATTTGTTATTCTGATCACGCATAGGTATTTTTCATCAGTTTTCGACATTCAAAATGAAATAACCGAATTCTAGGAAAAAAGAACTCTTTTTATTCTGATAACTATTCTAACAGTTTGAAGCAATTTAAAAAAATGCAGACCTATGAATTCCACTGCCTTGTATGAAACCTAATTTTAAGTTGCCTAATGAAACCTAATTTTAAGGTGATTGTAACCACCTGGTCTCCGCACCACTCTCCCCAACCACACGTGGACTTTCCCTATTCTGAAATCACCGGAGACTAGATACATTAGAGTGAAACCTCTAAGACTTTATTATAAAAAGTTTAATCTGATAAGTCAGACACCCAGCCTTTAGAACGGAAATCGAACCCCCATCCAAGATGTGATAAGCGGAGACCTTACCCAACACACCAGCTGAACAGATCTTGTTTTCTTAAAAAAGAAATGCGTTATAAATAATTAATATTAACCAACATTTTACTTGATCAACTTATTTAACATTCTACTTCAATGAAGAAAGGGCCCTAAACAAAATGATAGTACAGTTACATTTAAATTTAAAACGTATTTTCTACTGTGCTTCCACGTTTGATTAAAAACATGGCATGTTTCATGGCATGTTTTAAAAACATGGCTTTGACGATAGTGTCTTGTTGTGCTAGTACAAATTCCAGTAATTTGAGTTGCAATTTTTAAATTTTTTGAAAAAAAAAATTACTTTATTTTATTTTTTTAGACCCCCCCCCTAAAAAAATAAAATAAAGTAATTTTTTTCAAGGGTTGATCCCTTTGGGAAATCGCTAAAAAAAACCGTTAGCTGAAATGACAGCTGCACCCCAATTTATGAGCATTTTTTTGAAAATGTAATTAAATTTTTTCCTTTCAATATTTGATTCTTGATTTAATTAATTTCATGCAAAGAGACTTTGCCATACCAACAAGGAAAAATAAGTTCAGCCTATATATAAAATGCAACTTTTATTCTAATAACGTCGTGGTGAAATTTATAATCTGCTTCCAAAATCGAACAAAATTCTGCAATCTTTACTCTTTAACACTCTTACCCATAATAAATTATTTAGCAGAAAACATGTTCAACTAATAACAGAAATCTTCTTAAATTTTATTATTTTTCAACATAACACATCACAGACACCTTGTTTTATAGAACATTGTATTTCTCTTAGTGAGTGAAGAGCCGTCATTTCCTCTTTGCAACATTAAAAAGAAAAAAAAGGGGGTCGCAAAACGTCGATCACAATTTCGACAAATACACAATACTTCAATCCAGGCTCTTCCCCCCTTCCTTCAAACGACTCCGAATCTATGAATGGATCGAAAGGAGGGGGATATAGCCCCCTCAATAGAATATTTACATGAAAAGAAGGGGTCGTGGATGGCAGTGATCTGTTGCTTGATGGATAGGATCCATAGAAATGGGTGTAAGATTTCGTGAGGCAGTTTTCGCATTTTTTGTGGGTGTTTTTGTGGTTTTCAGTGTGAGTACCATACATGCACCCTTTCAATTTTCCAAAGAATACTTCTTAAGGAGTCACATAACACTACCTACATGGCTCGCATGCCAAAAACACACACAGTCACAAGTTATTTGAATAGTACACTTTGCTCTATAGAGCAGAAAATCTATTCTTCATTCCCTATTTACATCTGACCAGTGGTCCGTCATGCAAAACCAATTGGTAGAAAATATATTCGATAAAGTTGTAGTTTTATTGTCGACAAGCTTTACATCTAACAATCATACTTTTAATTGCGACTTGTGTGTACTGCAACAAAAATTAATTAGGAAAAGAAGAAAATAATTACTACCACCTTAAATGTAAATTTAAAAAATTGACTCATTTTAAAGCTAATTTATTTACAAACTGCATAAGCGTGCAATATTCCTTTTTCATATATTTGGTTATTGTTAAAATGCTAGAACTTATTTATTTAGGTTATTAACAAAAAGTGTCCTGTGATAACTAATTACAGCTCGAGTTGCATGTAATTTATACTTAAAATTGATTGAGTATAAACCAGAGATGCCAGGTTGCTCCGCACAGCGTATTAATATTTCTAGTGGTAATATTTTAATATATTATTCTCTTTAAGCAAATTGATTTATAGGGTTTTAACTCACCTCTTCTAAATAATACAAAGGCTAAAGTAATACTCCACTTTGTTGCAGTTAAGCCGTGTTGAGTCTTTTAAAAAATTGTCAAATTTAACTGAAAATCTGCAAATTTTAGTTTATAATTCTCTGCTGTATATTAAAATATTTAACAGATTACGGAGCGTTTGGCTGCCCCGACATTAACCATTGCGTACCCCATGTATATTTTCCCAATTAGTTAACTTTTATATTATTAAACTGTAAAGCACTGTCATTAAACTGGCCAATTAGTAAACTGCAACAGCTGTAGTGTAATACCTATCCAAATCTGAAGTTGAAAAACAGTAAAAATTGTATTTTATTTTCAGTTAATGTCGAATCTAGCGTCACACTTTAACCATTTACCCGTCGGACTCTTATTTAGCACTAATGGAAATAGTGCCTTCATGAAAAACGTGGTAAATTAATTAGAGATAATCTTCAGCTGGTTTCTTCTGCTTCGATGTAAAACAGGGAAAAAAAAGGTTAATAGATTTTGGTTGATAGGAATATTTAATTTTTCTGACTGTAAGGGCTAACAATAAAATATTAACTAAAAAAAACAGGAATTGCTTAGATAGATTAGATTTAGAAACTTGTAATAAGTAGAGAAAATAATTTCTCCAGTTTCATTATAATTGCCTAATCGTAAATAGTTATACATTTGTGTATGGGACATAAAATGCACATCATGAAGTCCTCTTGAAAAAAAAAAAAAAACTTTTAACTTGTAGTGCTTGCTTGTTTTGTTTAAAAAATGAAATACCTCTATGTGTTGTTTTCTTTTAATATTTTTACAACCAGCGTTGAACATTCGACCCAATTCTGAGTTCACGACTATTAATGTTCAACTCTGTAGCTTTGTAATTTTGAACCCATCCCAAAAGACAAGAGAACTTCAGGATCGACACTTGCTAATAAATGAGGATACGGATGTATTCCACGTTCAACTAGTTCTTTTTTTTTTTAATATGTATAAAATAGAAAACGTATTATTCATGTTTGCCATTGCGCTTGTTACCTTTCACTGTTCAAAGGAAAAAAAATATGGAAATCATTGTTCGGATTCGATGTAACAAATAGAGGAGGTTCACTTCGACATGTAAAACGATAAAAATTATCCTTACTCACTGATTTTTCGCTCATTTTACGCACACCTATTCACTATCTTTCCCTACTATTCTAAACACTTTTTTTTTTTTTTTTGAGCAAGGACATAAACTATTTCCATTTCGGTGGACGCGTTGGCAACAATTCATTCTTCATTCATTTTTCGGCGCCCCCTGCCGGCGCGGCTCGTGACCATCTGCGTGTGACGTCAGTAGTATAAAACCACAACAGAGCCCCCGACATCAAAATGAAATTAAGTGAGATATTGTTAGAGCCACGTGTTTCCCCTTAAAGAGGGAATTTCTAAATTGACTTACCCTTTCCCCAACTACGGTTATTTTTCTACTAGTAAAAGTACAAAAGATACGGAGAAGAGCAAATTTTGATGAGAAAAATATATCAGGAATTAAACATTAGATTTAATTATTTTTCCATCAATAATAATTTGCATACACCATTTAAAGGTTTAGACCTGCGATTATGAATTACTGATTCTCATGTTTAACAACATAAACCATTTGTTAATACTCTTAAGATGCAATTTTTTAATTTTATAAATTTGTTATATTAATGGGAATGGGATTTAATAAATGTCAGGAGCAGAATTATGTTAATATTTCATTAGTAACCTAACTAGTAACCTAAGTTTTTAATTTCGAATAAGCAATCATTAAGTAGTAATATTTTAAATTCTTAAATTCTTTTACGAATTTTAACCTTATACACTCAGATATCGCCTTTGAGCCTCCACACGGTTTCTTATAAGTAGTCTGCGCAGACTATTTAAGAAGTGAACAGTTTGAGCGCATGCAACCAAATTCTATTTTAAAAGTGACTGAGAGGAATTTGTCATATATATTTGAGACTTGAATCTATAGTGGTAGACAAGTAAATAAGACAAACTAATCATATTCATAAATTAAAAAAATTTATAGACATATATTTGCTACCACTTACTCATTTTTACTAGATCTTATATTAAAGAACTCTTTCGTAAACTGGTTTACTTTCATAGTGGTCTGCTCGTGAAAAACCGTGTGGAGGCTTTCAGTTGTAGGAGGCGTTGCTTTGAGGCGCCATCAACAGTCACCACTTTAAGATTAAAATTTTTTATAAATTAATAATTAGCAACCACATTATCTTAAGAATTTTAAAAATGACATAAAAAGCATTTTTAAGTACTCTGAGTGCAAAGGGTAAAGCTTCAGTGGCAGCTAATGTAAGAAAATACGCTCCCGGTTCTTTTACCACAGCACTTTTCTTATTGGACTATGAAAAGGTGGTAAATAATGGTTATACTTATTGTTTTTCTTTTTAAAAAAAATACCTAATAATGGGTAAGAAAGGTTTTAAAATTGCAAAAATTCTTTTTTACCTGTAAAAAGGATTTGATTTCGTTAAAGATTTATGTTTTCTGACAAAAAGAGCCGCTATTTTTTTTAAAAGGGCTGTAGACGCAATTAAGTTGGGAAGTAAGTTAATTCGAATAAGTATTCTTAACACATCACGCCAATGCGGAAAATCATTTAAATAATTCTCACTTTAGAATGCATTCGAAGACATTTTTCTCAGAATAGGATCTGAGATGCATTGTTAAAATTTTCTAAGATATTTTCTTCTTAAAAATAACTCATAATTTCCGTGGGAATATTTATTTCTTTTCTACTAACAACCAGCACATCAATATTATATTTCACACACAATATTATATATTACAACAAACCAATATAACCAACAAATCTTGTTCACTGTTAACAAGTTGTGGGTGGAGCAAGATTATAAAAGCGAAAAATATGACGAAAAAGAAATACACCACTTTTCATTTTCGAGATGAATATGAATACTTTTTCTAAGCGGGATAGCATTGAGAGTCTCGGGGTTTTTCAAGCCGCCATCTTGTCAAATACATTTGTTCAACAAGTGTTTCCAGGTGCTGTTGCCAAAAAAAAAAAAAATCAGTGCTTCAGGATAAGTTCGCGCACAGAAAAAAAAAAAATAGGAAGTCCTCCGCCACTTGAGATTCACAGATTTCAATGTAGAACAAGTTAAATGGATTTTTCGAAATGATAAAAATCGTATAATCCCCACCATTACAACCCCTCGATGTCGGATGGATACTTCAAAATAAAATCGGAATCGAAAGTGAGTTTTCGATATCACAAAAGAGATCACAAAATTTTCGGTCACTGATAGGTGATTGTCTTTGGAGAACAAAACGGTTTCAGCTAGTGACCAGTGACCTCGAAAGTATCTCAAGAGTGTGTGTGGGGGGGGGATCTCTCTCCATCCCTGTATATATATATATTTCTTAGAAGGGGTAGTGTCCCTTAATTTATAAAATGTGAGGGGGCCCTTTCCGTTGTTCCTGCCAGTGACCTGAAATTTTGATATACAGTGGAGCATCGCTTATACGACGCCGAAGGGACCACCGAAAAACGTCGTATAAACGATAACGTCGTATAATCGATTTTAACTTCTAAAACTGAAACTAACTCAGTTTTCAGTTAATTTTAATGTTTAACGTGTTGATTTACATAAATTTCTAAATTAGACAAAGCGAAACAAACAAATAACCAAAGAAGAAAAATTGCAGTGAGCAATTTGAATGTATGTAATTATATTTTCCTGCTATTAGTCTCTACAATGCTTTGAATAGCGAGTTGAACTTATTGCTTTCTATGATGCAATTTTAGATTTCCAATCATTGCCAAATCTAATGGCTGAAGCGCACTTGTGCAATTTGCAGGAAAAAAGGGAGCTTTTACATTTTCCGAAATAATTAGTATCGATGGGTGCGCTGGACATTGGTCGATGAATAGCAAAATTTTTCGTTTTTCCTTCTTCATAACATTGTCAAGTTTTTTCAGTCATCTAGTAAAAATTACGGTCGACATCCAAGCATTCTTGTTGACACCCTTTTCTGTATCATTCATGTTGGCAAATTCCGCCCTTTTTTAAAATACACAAGTAAAAATAAAAAATTAAATAAACGTGAACAAAATCTAAAAACCGACGTATAACCGATTCTGTGCGTCGCATAAACGATATATTTTTACATTAAAATGAATAGGAATGATTTGGGACCACACTAAAACGTCGTATAAATGTAAACGTCGTATAAGTGATCGTCGTATAAACGATGCTCCACTGTAGTTAAAACAGAAATAATTTCAGACAAAAATCAAAATTTGCACTTGAAGAAATAAACAAACGAGCGTTTATGAACTAGATAAAATTCGAAATGCGCGTTTAAGAATGTTAAAATGTTTCGATTGAAAAAATATGCATAGCTCAAAATGTATTAAGAAAATAAATAAAACTTCAATTATTATTATTATTTCTTTCTTTCTTTTTTAACGACAAATACCAATTTAAGGAAATGGACATAACACAAAATGTACGTTAATGAAGCGAATAGCACAGAATGTGCTTTATCAGCATTAAACAATGAACTCAAATTTTATACACGTACGTTAAGAATCCGTGAACCTAATCAGTAGGAAAATTTGCTTTCAAATAAAACGCTACAATAAAGCATTATTTATCACATATTTTTCTTTTAAATAAAAATATGATATTAATAACAGTTATAGAACCGTGGTGGCTCAGGGGATAAAGCGTTTCTCCTCGAGGTGAACCGGGTTTGAATCCCAGAGATGGCTGGTCGATACGAATTCCGCCCCCCCCCCCAGCTCGCATAGACCATAGATTGACCTCTCTGACGAAAAATATTCTTAGTTCTGGGAGGGACGGGATTTCTTTAAAACTATGTCGTGTTAGTCTCAAATATATTTAAATATCGACATTTATCTCACTTTCATCAGATTATTAAATTTTTTTAAGATCCTAAGAAACCCCATTATTTAATATTAATAGTTTCAATACAGCAAACACCAACCAATATAAGCAAATTTACACCAATAAATTTGATCAAAATAAAATTTTTGGGGGGGAGAAGTACTATCTATAATTTACAATGGAAATTTTTTTTTTTAAATTTCGAGACACTGTAATGTTGTCATCGCTGTGTATTATGTCAAACGTACTTTTTTGTAATACAAATTTATAAGAAAGAGAAAATTTAATTTTTGTTAGCAAACTGTAATCAGGGTGTGATTTCGTTACGTAGCAAATTACTAAACTCTGTTGCAAATTAAGAAAAAACCATCATTCCTATGTAGAGAGACTGCATCTAAGTGCCCGCCAAATGGATTCCAAGTTCCGAGTGAGACGCATATCAATATCGCCAACCCTCGAAACGACATTGCATAGACATCTTTTTGCTTGCTTTCTTAAATCATGTGAAATAAGGAAAACAAAACTTATTGAATAAAATCTATTGTTTTTTGCTTCCCGCAAAATTAGAGGGCTGCATCATATTTAATACTTTCTGTTCGCATTTAAGAAAACAGATAAAAGAATAATGAATTTTGTTACTCGCCATTTTTAGTAGTCCAATCAAATCCAATGTTATTGCAACGTCATATACTTGTTTATTTTTCAAGAAAGAATATTCTCCTTACTTGTCGCCAAGTCTAGGATTCCCATTAGACTTGTTAACTATAACCTTTTTTTAATAATCCTGTGATATATATCATAAAAGCTTACTAGAATTTAATTTCTGTCTGACGTGTTTAGCTTTTAAAAACTTTTATATTGTTTTGAAAGCATATTTGCATTATTTGTTAACGAAATAAAAGGGAACTATATGCTGTCGCGGATGATTACTTAAATCCAATGGCCTTTTCTTAACTTGCAACGTAGTACAGCAAGTTGTGAAAAACGAAATGCTAGTTATAAAAAAACAAAAAACAAAAATTGACGTTAACTTCTAATGATCTATAATTTGAATCGTTTTTTTTCCCCTCTTTTTTCTTGTGATATTTACGATATTTTTAATATGATGTAATTACGACACGCGAATTTCGAATAGGAATTATGATTTTTGTCGTTCTCGACTAATGACGATTCCCTCGTAAATCATTATTGTTTTCGTATCATTTTTTCTATAGTTATTAATCCCTTTTCTTTTGGCGATATATACGCGATTTTTTTAAATTTTGGTATTTTAATATGATGATATGGCGATCGTTTTCTCGGCTGTTACTTGAATTATTTTTCGTTTTTACAGCATTTTTGCAAGGTCATACAAATTCGGTAATTGTTCATATAAAGTAATTTCGGCACCCGAATTACAAATTTGAGCAATTACTTTTTGACGTGCTTCATCTCCGTGCTTCATCGTTAATCACATCGTTTTATGACCATTTTCTCGGCAGTTATTTTTTTTGTTTTTGCCGTCCTTTTTACATAGTTTTTCAAGTAACGATATTCTTAATATGTTATTACGACACATGAAATTCATATTTAACTAATCACTCTTTGACGCGCACAATTCGCGATTCGATAATCAAGGTCATTTTCTAATCCTTTTCTCGGCAGTTGAGTTACGGGTGGCCCAGCAGCTTGCACAACGTTATTAAAATCTCAATATTTTAAATGCAATAATAATATTACTACCGATGTATTTGGAATCACGCATTTGAGTATTTAAACTTTCATACGAGTGCATATAGATATTTAATATTTGCCATTCAGTGATCGCTTTATTGCAACAAGTCACACAGCAACGATTGCATGAAATCTCTGCATCACAGAGTGTATGGTGATTCCGCTTTAAAAAGTGTTTGTATGAACCCTGCTTTTACCATCACCTCCTACATCAGAAAGCTTCCTCTCGGTTTTTTATAAGCAGTCTGCGCAGACTACTTAAAAATTGAACAGTTTGAGAGCATGAAACCAAATTCTATTTTAAAAGTGGCTGAGTGGAGTTTATCATATATATTTGAGAATTGAATCTGTAGTGGTAGACAAGTAAATAAGGCAAACTAATCATATTAATAAATTTAAAAAAATTTTAGTTGCTACCACTTTCTTATTTTACTAGATTTTGTATTAAAGGGCTCTTTCGTTAACTGGTTTACCTGCATAATGGTCCTATCGGACTACGTATAAAAAACAGTGTGGTGGTTTTACTCGTAGTATTTTTTAACACTAGAAAACTTGACTGTAATATTATGTAATGTATAGAACACTTTCTTTTTCTTACTCTAAATCAACACAGAAACGTCTTTTTATTATCATATTATTGCAGAATTATATTAAATTCTCTCAATACAAATATTTCTTTACCGCTAAGTATTCTATTTCTGCTACATTTTTCATCATAGAATTTACGACGTGTTTTTTAAACTATTTGACAGATTAAATATAATATAGTGCTTGGCAATCAAGTTCCGAACCGTAGCGAAAAGCGTGAAAAAGACTCTTTTGTATGACACTTCATTCTTCAGAGGGAAGTGCGCGATTTATGGTATTTGCCTTGGGTGAGAGAAGCTCTTTCTCAAACATGTCTACCGGAAATATTTCATAGGTTGGTCACCAATATTACCAATTAAAAGACATTTATGACATATTTATGGCTCTCAATGAAAGTATGTTTAACAATATTAAATACTTTTTTAAACCAAAAATTTGTGTAAAATCTGAGAAGGCATTCTTTGTCATTTGTGATCAGCATGTTAGTACACATAAGGGAAGCTTCTAGTTTTTTTTATTTTGTGTTTGAATTTGCTAAATACTTGATTTATGCTATTGTTAGAATTTGCAAGATATGTACTTTGGAAATTTTTTTAAATAC